>NC_142038.1:57684509-58014509 GCF_982192425.1 Myodes glareolus
GTAAATGTATTAAAGATAAAATTGTATAGGCCAAACTGATTTAATAAAAACTCTGGCTACTAAGGACCTTACCAAGCTCTGGGACAAATAATTTTAAAGTTGTTGGAGAATGTGCAATGAGTTCAAGATCGTCTGGTTTGTGTAATACCCTGCTTAACAAATAAAAAATAGCATTATATTCTTGACTTCATGCTCGTTAGTTCAGGATTTATGGAAATACAGAACTGAGAATTTCTCAGATACTTCTCTTTCTTCTTTTGCCTCAAGCACAGGGTCCTGGCACCTTGATACATCTTACCTACAAACGTCTTTCTCAGTGTTCCCAGCAGCTTTCTAAGTGGCCTGCTGGAATGGAGCTGTCCCTGGAACACCCACCTCTCCTGTGTCACTTTCTCACTTTACAGCTCCCCTTCTGTTCATCCGTTACTCTTTATTCTATGATTGACTCTCCCCAAGAAGCCATTTGTGGTCCCTTATTATGAAGAATTTCCTATAAAAATAAATTATATTATGCTGTTTGGGAGATAAACCTGATGGGGAAACAGCTGCAGACAGCAGCTTTGTGCAAACAAGTTCAAAACAAAATTCGACCAGCTGCTCAATGTGAGTCCTCTGAGAGCTGAGATCAGCTGCCCCGCTACCCACCCATTACCCTACAGAGAACCACGTACTGGGAGGAAAATGAGAGAGCTCCATGGTGATGGGGGCAGGAACAAAAAAGATGCCCTGTGCAAAAACTGATGCTCTGAGAATGATCTTCTCTCACATGGGTCTGTGGCAACAAGGGAAAACAAGATACATTCTGTCTAAAGGAAGACTTTGATATCAGCACACCCAGGGTCTTTCTGTGCTGGGAGATTGGATTTGAGTGTTAAAATAACAGGGAGAATTTAAATGACCTACCTCTTGAGAAACTGTAACCATATACGTTTTCTAATAAAACACTTTCAAATTCAACTAAAGATGCTTGAAAACTTTACCATCTTCCTGTTTTCTTTTTTCTTTTTTTAACTTTAAACATTATCAAGGATCAACTTGTATCTGAACGGTCTGCTAGTGTAATTACTCTTGAAACGTGTATCCTCCTCAGCCTGAACTCACTCCTCCAATGAGAATTCTTCCCTCCAAATGGAGCCCACCTAACTGTGTACATGCCTTTCCACATAGAAGGTGGGTGAGGTCCGAATAAAACTAGAATACACTGAAGTGTTACAAACTGAAAGTTAACATGAACATGTTTTTAATCACGCTGGTCTATTGAACCTTCTGGCAACAAATGGGTGCACCGTAGGGTGTTTCCCTTGTTGATTGTGTGACTGATAAGTTGGAGGCTCACTGCTGTTGCTTAGCCTAACACAACAGCCTAAGAAAGATTAAACATCAAAATTTGAAATACAGTTCGTAACATACATATATCACTTTTGTATTGTTTTGAAGATGGAAACTCCAAAGTCCCACTTTCATAGACTCCAGGCTTCGAGGAAACTGCCTAGTAGTTTCCTTATGCAAAGCTAAAACCAGCCTTTTTCTATTTTTAAAATCTTTTCCTAATAGACTTTTTGTATTCACAAAGGGTAAACAAATCATTGCCAGCCACTTGGAGAAAGTCAACCTTCATATGACAAAATATACCCTTATCATATTCTGAGCCAGACTTGGATGCTTGCTTTAACAAAATCTCCTACATCATGGAATCAGTTTCTTGAAGCAAAATCATTTGAAAAATTTCCAGCTAATTTCTCTTAAAATTTAGGGCTTATAATTATGTGAGACATGCAAATTGAATTCTGAAAAATGAAGATTAAATTGTGATCATTATTTTTTAATGTTAGATGGATGTAAATTTCAACCTATGTTGATTTATAATTTGGATGTATCATAATATTTTTGTTCACACTTAGCAATTTATTTAAGAAGTGCCTTTATTTCATTATTATATGTAATGGTAATATATATATATATATATAATCTCCTCTATGCTTAGATTTGTATAGTTAATATTGGCTTCACTATAAGCATTAACTTTAGGCCTATAAAATTTTATTATTATTTTCACCTCACAAGTGTATGAGTATGTCTATGGATCTTGATTTTTCCATCTAATATACTTTCTATTTCTTTTGCTTCCAGCTATCATAGAAATTGAAGCATCTGTATTTTCTATCAATTTCTCCACTAAATTTCTATTCCTGTATTAAGGTAGGTTATTTTAAGGACATGTATCACAAACCGTTTTACTCTCTTTTTAGTTTATCACTTCTACTTTCTACAAAAGCATTATAGATCCACCTTTATATCCTCCTGGGCCAGGGACTGCTTCATGGGAGGATGACTTGTGAGGTCCCTCAAAAAAATCTGCATAAATTTTGTTCATTTCAGATAATTCTCTGAATGGAAGACTTTGAGAAGTTGAGGAAAAGAAATATTTCCTCCCCCCCCCTTAAAAAATTGTAGCAGTATATAGTATGGAATTCTCTTCCCATTTGTCTCATTGGTGAATTGCTCAGACATCTCTTGAAGAAGTTAGATATAACATTTCCTTTCATGAATATTTTAATATACTCTCATTTTCTTAAATCCTTTATTATTTTCATATTCCCATTTTATAATTTTTGCTATTTGGTGGATTTTGAACTACATGAACACACCAACACAATGAATTAGCATGTGTATTGGTATAGTTTTTAAATGAAGATTAAATACATTTTGCTCTGTTTCTGTAATCAATGAAGTAGGTTAGCTTCAACTTGTTAGCATTGTTTAAGTTTTCACAGTTGACAGACACAGAATATTGTGGTATGTACAACTTTGTCTTTTTAGCAGTGTATCTTTGTTCATATTCTCCACTTTCCCACCTCACATAGAAGCCTCAAATTCTAAACTAGTTTTTGCTGCTGGTAAATTCACTGAGTTATTCTTGCCTCCCAGTATCACCAGTTAACTTAGTTCCTGTTAGGAGCTGCCAGGATGTCTCCTTGGCGAGATAGTGCCAGCGGTCCTACAGCTTGGAGGTATACAAATCCTTTGATGCTACCATGCAGGCCAGTGTGCTTGGGGCCTTGTTTTGCATTTCAGAGCCTTGGTTCCCTGACCTGTCCTGTGGCCTTGGGCCCTAGCAGAATGGCATCAACCAATCAGCATTCGAGCCTCTCACCCTAGAAAAGCGGCTGCCTTTGGGTTTTTCGCTTTCTCTCGTCATCCCTTTTCCCCATTCCCCTTTTTAATCAAGTGGTTCCAATAAATTGTGATTGAGAAGGATTCTTGATTTTGTGATCGTTCCTTCTTGCTGGACAAGGAGTGCCTGTCACAAGTTCCTTCTACAGTTATTTCTCAGGTCAAATGCATCCTAACTCTTTGTCAAATGCAGGTCTATTTGAACAACAGGCAGTGCTGAATGCCATAGTCTACACTGAATTTCTACCTCAATCTACTTGATACTTAGATATCATTTCTTTCCATATTAATCACAGCATTCATTTTTTCCAAATAAAATAGATCATTGTTATTTTAGCCTTTTTCTTGGTTACTTTTTATATTGTGGTGGTCTCCTTACTAAATTATATATGTCATAATGCAAGAATTTTGTCTTTGGTGTTTACTTCCATATTCTCAATGCCAATTAACCTCCTGGTCTGCAGGGTTAGTTTACTGATGATACATGGGATATATTGAAAAACATGAATTTAAACTTTACAAAAACAAATACCTGTTAGTAAATGTTTAAAGGTCTGAAACACTTACCTGTTGTCTGGTTTTCAGCATAGAAAACATGAGAATTTCCATTCACACTGTTTTGGTAATGAATATATAGAGCCATGATGTGCAATTGAGACTGATACTGGCACTTCTGATCTCAGTGTGGAGTGTGGGTTAGTATTTAAACAGCATGCTGCACCTTCAAAATGGTTACCTATGTGTCAACTCATCTGTACCCAATATAAACATGGCAAAAGATCCTAAGCGATCTTTGGTGTAGGAGGTCCTTCTGCTTATATATTGCTTTCATTGGTTAACGAATAAAGAAACTGCTTGACCTGATAAGGAAGAACTTAGGTAGGCGGAGAAGACAGAACTTAATTCTGGGAGGAAGAAAGCAGAGACAGAGAGCTGCCATGGAGATGCCAAGTCAGAGAGCTAAATTTTTCCCAGTAAGCCACAACCTCGTGGTGAACACAGATTAATAGAAATGGGTTAGATCAAGATGTGAGAGTTAGCCAATAGAAGGCTAGAGCTAATGGCCATGCAATGTTTTAATTAATACAGTTTCTGTGTGTTTATTTTGGGTGTAAGCTAGTCAGGCGACGGAAACAAGAGGACCCACTCTCTGTACAACACATCTTAACTTCTTAAATGAAAAGTAAGCAAAAAAAAAAAGAAAGAAAGAAAAACAGGGATAGTGACTCGTATTACCGAGAGAATTACATTTGTAGACACAAAATTTATGGTATTTACAGACTAGTATAAAGAAAATCAAACCCTTTCAGTTCTCAAAGCCCTTTTTCGTGTTAAACCAGCAATGTGATATGGACAATTCAAGACCATCAGCTGTATTGGAATTCTATCATTTTTAAATTGGTATCCAAAGGACTTGCTTATCTTTTTTGAAGGTTTTGAGAGCAATTATCAAAAAATATAAGTGGTAAAAAGATTTGACAAATATTTTTAAAACTAGAATATCAATTAAAAACTTCGATGGAAAAAACCTTAGAGATAAATAAAGCCTCATACTTTGCATTATAGGGAAGTAGGGTGAGAAACAGTTAATTGAGTTGCAAGTGATACCTGAAGACTTTCTTCAGAAGATGTGACTAAAACAAAGGCTGGATTTCTAGGAAGAAGATCTTCCCCTGCTCTTTGTTCAAACATGCACGTAATATCACACTAACACCAAAGTCACATTGTGTTTTTTCAAGATTATCGTCTCTACTTATAAAACTATAAATTAACGAATTAATAATTTCATATGTAAGCAATAATCTGAAGACTATTGCAGTGTTTGCAGTACGGTTGTAGCTCATCTCTACGTCATGTCCCAAATTGGTAACTTTTCATTTTTGTTTGGGAGGGAATTTGGACATGTAAGAATGTTGATAACAGGCTAAATAATTAATATTCAGATAAGATAACATTAGTATCAATTGCAGGATAGAGGGAGCAAAACAGCCAAAATTCAATTTGAAATATTACCTTTTGAAGGTTAGGCACACCTTCTGGTTGAGTTGAACTGAACCCAAAGTAAGCTGGTAGGATAGTTTTACAAGCTAGTCTTGAGACACTCTGCTGTCCAGAACAGAACTTGCCTCAATATTAAACCGAAGTTCTAAAATTATCATTGCCAACCTTTTACATTTCTTGCTTGCTCTATGTGTTTGCAGAAAATTAGGCAACGTGATGTTTACTAAGTTATATTTTATTTGGGTATTTACTATTTAACACTGTTAATAAAAATAGTACATTTCCTATCAGTTTTGTTCTATCAGAGACAGGATGAGCTACTGGTGGCTTACAGTGTAACTGCACGACTTCTAGACATTCTTACTCCCTCTGCTGAAGTTGCACACGTTGCATTATTTGAGACACAACAGTAAGAGTGACTGTCCTGCTTCACTCTTATGGCAACACTTCCTACTTTCCTAGAAGTCTAAGATGATTCTTTCATTCTCACAGATGCTGAGGGTCTCCCTCCCAGTGAAGAGAGGCCATATATTTAGTGATTGGATCTAAAGCATGAGAAGGCTGCAGAATGGAGTCAGGCAGGTACTACTCAGAGCAACCGCTCATCTTAGAAGTCCCAGAGCTGACACTGTAACAGAATCGCTAGAAAGAGGGTAGTTTGGGTGACTAGTTGGCATCACTGAGTTCCTCTTCCCTGTTTCTGTAGATTAATTTCCTAAGCACGTGGTTACGGCAGGCGTGATGTCTGAAGCACTTAGAGGGGTGGAATCAAAATGGTTCAGTGTGTGTGAGCCTGTCCAAAATCCCATGAGAAAATTTCTGTCTGCTACCTTCTATAGGCCTCAAGAGTTACATCAGAAATGCCATGAGGATATGGTGCAAACACATTGGGGAGGTGAGAGAAACTCACTGGAAAGAAAGCAGTTATTTCTTGAAAGGGGAGAAAAGGAAACAAAGACAAATCCTGAATTTGATACACTCACAACCTGTTGCAGCAGATTAGTAAAGATCTTGGAGTGGGACAGACAGTGGTTCCCATTGAAAGGTAACATTCTACTTCAGTCCTTTTTGACCCAGACACTGGTTACTTAAAGGCTGTGGAAGAGAAACATTAGAGACATAAAACTGACAAAGAGACCCAGTAAAAGTGAAGGTGGTTACAGAGCAGTGGGTGAGAAAGGAAGCTACTCTATCTCAGAGGGACACAAATGTCATATTTCCAAACCAATTCCATTGTAAGACTCTAGAGGAGAATTATGGAAAGAATCAGTGTCTGTACGGGGGGTGCCAAAAGGAGACCAGCTTAGTGAAGGGGAGGTGAGCAGAGCAGAGGTCAGTGAGCAGGAGATCAACAGAGGGGAGGGCAGCAGAGGGGAGGCTAGTAGGGGGGAAAGCAGCAGAGGGGAGGGCAGCTAAGGGAAGGCAGCAGAGGGGAGGCTAGTGGGGGGAAAACAACAGGGGGAGGGCAGCAGAAAGCAAGCCATCACTATTGTGCAAGAAGCTCAAAAGAGGCAAGTGATATTGAAAGATTAATAGGGAGAGACATACATATGCACATGCACACACACACACACACACACACACACACATGCACACATACACGTGCATATGTGCACAGTGAAAGGATAGTCAGAATGGAGAGCACTGATGTGCCTGTTGATGGAGGACGGTCAGGTACAGTCTTATCCACTGGGCAGCTCTGCCTGAGAACTAGTTGTTCTTGTACTGGTAAATTACATGAAAGGCAGAATATCGCTAAGAAGAAGCAATACAGGAAAAGCAGAGGTGGGGCAGAACCTCAATAGTGAGATATCTTTATACTGCTGCGTGGGGCCCTGTGAGGTTAAGAAAGAAAGTTGCTGAGTTCTGGGATTTGCTAGCTATAAATGGGAAGAAGCCATTGACATCTGTTATTAAGATGGAATATAGCAATACCTTGATTGCACTTGATAATATCTTTCTGTTATCTCCATTAAATTTTAAACAGCCTATCCACTTTATCCCAAGACCATAATGTCTAGTATATAGTAGGCATTAAGAGTTTGCTGTTAGGTGAATAACCAAGCGAAATTTTGCCTAGAGAATAGAAAACATGTTCCGCTCCTGAAGATCCTTGGTTATCTGCCTTCTGCCTGTGTACACGTGTATGAGTTGAACAGCATTTAACCCATGAACAAAGACATGTGGGTAGTTATGACACCCTTTTAAAAGAATGTGACAGTTGTAATGTAATAACCAATTTTTACATTACCAAGATCATCAGACACTTTGAAGGTGTTGAGTTGTGATAAGCAAAGAGTGTGTCTATGAACCTGAGTTTCTTACCATAGATCATCATTTCTCTTCCAGAGATTTGAGCATATTTCTACTAATCACCCTGACGGTAACATTTTAGCTGTGGACAAATGACTTCTAGGACTCACTATATTAAGACCATCTCCACAATGGTCCCGAACTACTGACTCTATCTAGATGAGATTCAAAATTCTGTAGGACTTTCCTTAGAAATTTCCCAGCTATTTTAAACATTTGATATCTTATCAGTTTAACATATAGTGAGATCTTACTTTCACTGAAGGCGAATTAAGAATATGTAATTTTATTTACAAGTGAGTAGGTTTCTGTTAGATTGAAGTCTTGAATATTTATAATATTCTCAACTGTTTCTCTCCTTGGAGAGCTGTCTACACAGGACCATATGAACATATAAATGAGACACAGTGGTGGTACAGGAATCTAGAAAAGAGAATTATGGCTACAGGCTGTAGATTTGCTTCTTTGCTTTTTTCAGTTGGATACTTCTCAGAGAATTTGCGCTTTTTAATAACTTCAGTTCCCTGGATAAATGTACTCAGTATCCAGTTACCACCATATATGTTTACCATATATATTTATCACATATATTGACCATGTAAAGCACACTTTAGACTATAGCCAACTGAATATGGGTATTCATACTTTATCATTTACTCACAAGTGATTTGGTGAGAGTCAACTCACAGACATCACCATAAGATGCTGCAAGCTCAAACAGAAAATTCTGATGATGGCAAACTCACAGTAAAAATGATGCTGATAACTATTGAGACAATATGACAAATACGGGGACAGAAAAACTTTAATAAACTTCCAAGTGACCAGAAAAATCAATCAAAAGAAGCCTGCGTTCCTGATGCATCTATAGACCACTGCTAATATAATGAAATTATATTATATCTCAAAAAGTAAAAAAAAAAATTAAAACTCTGCCAAATGAAACAAGTAAGCACACTGCTTGTATTGCAAGTGAGCTACCTCGCTTTTCTGCATGTCCTCTAAACTGGACCACAGGAAGTAATTCAGGATATCAAATTTATAACTAATTTTAATATTTTAAAGCCTATTTCAGTTTCCATTCTCAAAGAGAGTTCAATCCCAGAATTATTTAGATTGTCCTTTGCTTTTTTTTTTTTTTTTACTCCAATTTAGACGATTGTTAATTAGGTCTTTTTCTTTCCAATGTCCCAGAACCTAGCTGGCTGAATTACATATGGAAAAATATGTGAATACATGAAAGCTAAAGGCTGCTGTTAAATATTTATGAAATTTATATGAGAAATCCAGCTCTGATATCCTAGTATTTCAGATTAGAAAATTCCTTTTTATAATAGATCATTAAGACTTTTCACTATTGTTTTTGGTTATGTATGATCTGAAGTTTGTATGCAATAAAAAAAATCTTTCTTATGTTTATAAGGTCCTTGCTGGGGGCCTTGCAAGGAAAGATAGACTGATTGGGAGAAATCAAATGAAATTGAATTAGACAAAGGGATAGTTTCAAATTTAGACTTATTCACAAGCTTTGAACTGAGGTTGTCTGACAGAGTCACACCTGTGTTAGAGGATCTATGGTCTGACTGGCTGGAAATACAGAGAGGATTTCTGAAAGTCTACAGCTTACATCACTTGGGGCTTTCTTTAGACTCCTCAATAGCTATTTTAACAAGGTATGTATCTAACCTAGCATCCTTGTCTTTAACCTAACATCATTGTGACTACTAAAGTTTTGAATTTATTAACTTAACAGAACATTAGGTGCAAACTCCACTACAGCTACAAATACCATCAGACAGGATTTGAAATGTGTAGAAAGTGTTTTCCCACTGGGCTCTAACCTCATGCCCTTACCTCCAATGAGTTTGGCAGATGCACTAACTGATGATTTTCTTTTCTTTGTGACTATGTAAGTTTGTGCAAACCATTTCACAGCATACCTTGTCATTCAAGACGATCTGAATCTGTGATATCATGCGTAAGTTACAATACTATATCGCAAAATGAACTCACATTCCTATTAGAGCAAGAATTTCCTGTCAACAATTTTGTACACAAATATAGAAGAAGGCTGTGGGATTGAACACTTGAAATCATGACCAGAAAATATAGTAGTAAATATTGTAAAGGCCTATTATGTACAGTTAAAATATTATTTTCTCTATTTACAATATTGATATTTTTCTTTTTCACAGAAGAAATCTTTCACAAATCAAAAATCATTTTACAAATGAGACTTTCCTTTAAAATATTTCCTTAGGTAATATTCAGAATTTGATTCTTTATGCTGTTTCTCAAAAATAATTGAACCCCAAGTATTCTTAAGCAGAAAGCCAAAGCAGGAACTGCATCTTCTCCCCTCCTAACATGGTCATCCATGGAGCATAATCTAATCGACATGCTGCAGCCAGGGAAAATCAATTCCTCAATGAGGTAGGTGTAATGGAAGGAGACTAACATGGATGTTCTTGTTTTATTTAAATATTTAACTGTCCTCAGTTTCACAGAATGATAAAACCTAAATCCATTTGAAGATGGCAGAGCAGAAAGAGAGGCTAAAGTGGCCTTTTTCTTCAAGGAGAAATGTTCTTCCCTCACCAATTACTTCTGTTCCAATTTTTCTGTTGTTTGGAAAAGATAAACAGAACAACCTGTTCCTTTCCCACAATCCATTTCTGTTCTTCAACACTTCCACTGTCTGTGTGTACTCTACAGGGGTCTGTTTTACTTTGATTTCCTCCACAGTCTTTAATAAGGAAAGTAACTGATTGGCAGACTCGGCAAACTAAGCTTCCGTGTTCTTGAAGATCTTTACAAAGGAGTTACCACTCATTACAGTAAGCATGCAGGTTTATATCATTGAGAACAACAGAAGGAGCATTTTATGTCAAAATAAAAGCCTATTCAGCTTGTGGGATAAGAACGTTTTTAACTGGGAAACTATTTGCCTGGCATGTAGATGGCTGATGCCTCTTCTCCAGTATGGTATAGTGGCTGGTGTTTTTCATTCCAGCACGTGATGGGGAGGGTAAAAGGATCATAAGTCCAAGGCCACTGTGTAGTAATGTGTTCAAGGGGAGCCTGGACTACATAAGGGCTGGTCTCAAAGATAAAATTTAAATAAAATGAAACTACATTCAATTTACATGTGGTTTTGGAAATGAGCTTTTCTTACTTCCTAAAAATTAGATTCTAAAAAAGGCAATAAATGTCATGAACGTCCTGTACAGGACTCGCACCCATCAGGGAAGACTAAGCAGGTCTTAGAAGAGATCAGGTCTACATCATAGCCAGGGTGCAGGATAAGAGGCTGCTGCTTCTTCTGAAGATCCATTCATTTCCCCCAATCATCATTTTTCCTCTAAGAAGCCATGTCGCTCTTTTCTTTCCTATGAAAACATATGTACTTGGAGATATTGCTGGGTATGGTTTTATTTACTTGTGCTTTCAATGAGAATGACCCCCTAAAGGCTCCAATGTTCGTAGAACTGTTTGAGATGAACTAGGAGACATGACCTTGTTGAAGAAGGTGTTTCATGGAGTGGGGGGTAGAGTTTTCGATTTCAAAAGTTTACTGGTTCCCAGTTAATTTTCTGTTTGCCTCGGGCTTGTGGACCCAATGTAAGATCTCTGCTACTAATCATGTATGCCTGCCCACTTCCATGCTTCCCACCATGATCCTCATGGACTCCAACCCTCTGAAACTGTAAGCAAGCCCTGAATATCTTTCTTCTATAAATTATCTTGATCATGGTGTCTCTTTCGTATAGCACAATTAATTAAAAAAAAAACAGAGACAGATATTTGGGTTCAACCTGAAGATCAGAAAAGAAAAGCAGCCAAACCACTAGAGAGTTCTTACCTCTCAGAAACCCTCAGATTAAAAGAGTACAAGTTTCTGTCCCACCATACCTTATATTCCTCTCTAGAGCTGGGATCAAAGGCTTATGACTTCCTAGTACTGGGATTAAAGGTGTTAGATACCACTGTCTGAACTCTAGTGACTTATTTTTGCCTTCTGGTCTTCAGGCAAGGTTTATTTATTAAAATACAAATAAAATATCACTACACTTCACATTTTTGTATAAAATATAAAAAGGAAGACTACAATTAATATAAGAAAACTATATACAATAACTAATATATATATAGGCAATAAATACAACAACAATGTCTAGTCCATTTGCATTTGACAAATTCAGAGAAAATACTCAGTATCTAACCTTAATGAGTCCAAAGCCTTGTATCTAATTTACTTTTAATATCTCTCAACCTTATATAATTTATGTTTCACTAGTGAATTACTTTTTTGAGTTTTGTAAACAATATAACTATCTAATCTTAACTACCTCAGATACTCAAGAAGAAAATAGCATTAAGTGAGTAAGCAAGAAGTGTAAGCAAGTAACTTCCAAAAAATGTGAGAAATGACTGAAACAGTTGGCTTCCTGGACAGTCACCCAGAATTCCTCTGCAACGTTGGAACATCTGTCTTCAGTGTATAGGCCTAGACTATATGACAGACTTTTCTATGGAGCAGAATTTTTGAAGGATTGTCCCATCTTGTCTGGGCAAGGTGTGGCAGTCACTCTCTTTTGTGCCTCGCTTATTCCTTTAGAACAGCATGCTATCAACAATTGAGGCTAAGGACACTTTCTTGCCACATGGCTTATGTTTGCCACAAAGAAATCAAACTCCACATGGAGTTTCTTCAATGCCCATTATCTTCTTGAAGTAGACTGGCACTGCCAGGAGGAGACATTTCTCATTATCATAAAAAAGTAAAAAGTACCTATATTATTAAAACATCTTAAATACCATATTCTATATCTCCGAAATGTTTAAAGATGAACTACCTATTTAAAATATATCTCTGTTTGACCTTGAACATATAACTAATCTTATTACTGGTCCTATGTAATAGCTGATTAAGTATTAATCTGCATTTCTTTATTATCCTAAACAGTTGATGATAACACTTTTAAGGACTAGAAATTTGCATTACATTGTTAAACAGTCTGTTTTTTAAAAAATTAATTTCAAATTTGTATCTATATAAAATATTTGTAAACAGTATGCAAAAGTCCAGTCCAATGTAAAACATTTAAAACTATAGTTGCGTTCTAAAAGTAGATACAATACTCTTCCTTTAAATTATGTCTATATCATCCTTTTTTAAAAAATAGTTTCTACTCTTTAATCTCATCTATATTTCCCTTTTTTCGTTTCAAAACAAAAGGCTGGAAGATAGTTCAGTGCTTAAGAGGACTCACTGCTCTTCCAGAGGTCCTGAGTTCAAGTCTAAGCAACAATATGGTGACTCACAACAATTTGTAATGAGACCTGGTGCCCTCCTCTGACGCGCAGGCAGACATACAGGTAGAACACTGTATATCTAATATATAATAAATAAATAAATAAGTTTTTAAAATGTCATGCTAAGATAGAAAATACAGAGAGAATCTGGATACTGTATTTTATTGTGTTATTTTTGAATTGTTTGACTGTTGAGGAAGGAGCAACAGCTGCTAAGAGACATTTGATTATAGATGCTGCTGGATTAATTCAATCTATATGTTTTGAAAATGCCTTGACTTCAATATTTAAGTCAAAAGATATGTTACTTTGCAGGAGATAACAAAAGATATGTTACTTTGCTCTTGTTTCTATAGGAAATGAGAGACCGTGGATTCATTCTGTGTTAAAAAAAAATAAGATTAGATTAAGGAAGATCCCCTGAAAAATCTCCAGTGGGATGGGGTGGCCCTGATGATCCAATGTTTTAGAGCACCTCTGTTGCAGTTTCTTCTGAGTTCTGCATCCAGATCAGCTTCAAGGCTTCTAGCCGAGATGATCCAACCTCACAGAATACTCTAGTCAGGACATGACCATAATGCTAAATTTTCTTTGGGTCCCCATATTACTACCAGTGCTCACAATCAGCATGAAGTAGCCTAGAAAACTACACTCACATTCCCCAATAATGGATTATGAATGTCTGTTTTTGTTTAGAGTCATTACAACTTGTTATGGATAATGGTCAGGAAAAAAGCTGAACAAAGGATATTAGATTCAGAGTTCTTTTTTTGAAAAGACAAGAAGGGGAAATGTTGTGAGATAATGCTCTTGTATACTGTAAAGATTTGTCAGTTGTATTGGTTTAAGAAAATGCTGATTGATCAGTAGCCAGACAGGAAGTATACATGGGGTGATTAGACTAGGAGCATCCTGGGAAGAGAAAAGGCAGAGATGCAGTCATCAGCCAGAAGCAGAAGAAGCCAGATGGGAATGCCTTAATGAGAACAGGTACCAAGCCTAATGTCTAAGCATAGCTAAGAATTATGGCTTAATATAAGTTGTAAGAGCTAGCTATTAATAAGCCTGAGCTAGGAGGCCAAACAATTTGTAATTAATATAAGCCTCTGTATGCTTATTTGGGACTGAATAGCTGTTGGACTGGGAAGGGCAGAAATTCTGTCTACACTTCAGAACAATAAAAAGTAATTAATAAACTTATCTTTAAGATGATGTTGTGATGCCCTCAGGTATATAATAAATTTGTATACTTTTCTCCTGTTAATATATCTGCTACCAGTCCATTTCATGAACTCAAATTTGGAAGTTTTCAAGAGAAAAGGGAAATACACTTCCATGCATGTATAGGAAAGAAAAAGTTCTTTCTTTGGCCATTTAGGAGAAGACTTTACAAGTTAGACAGAATAAACTTATGTAGGAAATACCATGATGAATAACCCAAAGTGATGGGTAGAATTTACCATATGACTTTAAAGAGAACAGTTTTGTCAAAATTAAATTAAAAAGGATTAAAGAGAAGGAGTTTGGGTCCTATGGGCTATGATGAGGGTCATCCTCTATTTTGGATTGAGAACTTAGGTATTACATCCATTTTCCTACCGATCATGTCCCTTCCCACATGCATTTGATTTTAATTATATGCATGTCCTATTATAGATAGGCATGTGGTAAATAAGAGATTCACCCTGAAAGTACATAAAGGGGCATAAATTTATTTTACTGTACATGCATATAAAACAAGTTTAGGATGAATGGAATTTTCCATTCTTTGTACTCTGATATGTTGAAAATATATTTGAGTAGAAACTGTCTAAGTCTGATCATTGTTTGTGGAAGGGATGCCTAATTCATTCTTCAGAGAGGAGTTTAGGTGTTGCCTATACAAGTGGGGGGTCTAAGATTGCTAGTCTTAATCCTACTGGGTGAGATTAAAACCTTCCCCACAATATTCGGGCCAAATTTGAAGCAAGCTTTATTAAACACTGACCAGGACAATGAACAATGCCCAGGTCCATACCCAGGATTCCCAGACTATGGCCATGAATTACATTATTCAGGGGCTTATAAATACAAAACCCACATGTCTATATACTTCCTGCCATCGTCCACTCAGAGGAAGCATACATACTGATATACTCTTCCCTGGCCATATACTCCCTGCCTATGTGTGATCAAGAACATCCTATGTAATTGATTAACTCAAGTTTGTTTACAGAAGAGAAACATGTGGATTACTATTTTACATGAACAGCAGACCCCAGAATTCCAGGTAGTTACAAGTCCTTGGCCAAGTGGGGTTTATAGATTGGAGGCATTTTTGTTTTATAGGTATCTTTAAACACAGGAATTTAAACTTAAAACATAACTTTAGCCATCACACTAGATGCGTTGTTCTGAGAGGGGTGTGTATAGATGGAGTCTACAGATAAAGGAGCTAGACTGCCAATTACTCTATTAGAAAAAGGTCATGTGCCTAGTCCAAGTCAAGTAAAGTCCCAAGTTGCTAAACTAGTCCCCAAGCTTACCAGTCTCAGCTTTCTTCATGGGTTGTGCTTTTCTTCTCATGTCTTCCACAGTCAGTTCATTTGTAACTTACTGGGTCTTCAGTCCTTTCAGTCAGTACCCTGGGAAGGGAAAGCCTGAGGAATCCTGAGCCTGATGACATGGACAGTCTACCCAGGCCTTCCTTTGACTCTAATGTGGAAGCCCACATAGTACTATAATTCTTTTGGGCATCCTGAGTGTCTAGGTGTGTAACATCACCAAGATACAAAGATGTTTCTGGATCTTTAAACTGGATACTAAGAAAATTGGTATTTTTCTTCTCTTACTTCCCTTTCAGCTATTTGACCTTTTTTTTTTCTTAAAAAAAATCTTGGCTTATTTTGCCCAATTTTCTATCTACAGACAGATTTGACATAATTCCTTGAGTGGTATGAAGAGTCATGTATGCTGGAAATTGATATTGACAATCTGCCCAAATGATTACTGTAAATCCAAAAGAGCCACTAATATTCAATTCTTCAAACTTGAAATACTGGGTAGCTAAACACTACAGGGAAGAAGGGAGGAGCACACACACACACACACACACACATGAGAGAGAGAGAGAGAGAGAGAGAGAGAGAGAGAGAAAACATAAAAATAAGTGAGTGAATGTATGATTGAAAGCAAATAAATAAATAAATAAAGCCTGTGAATCTGGGCTCAATTTGTAGCTAAAGACCCACTGTAGTGTCTGAAAATAGGGCATCCTTAATGGGGGCTCCTTGTTTGTGTTAAGTACATTTTCTGTGCTTTAAAAGTGCAAGCTACACAACATTGAAATACAGCATACAAATGATGAGTTGATCTTCAAATAAGGGAAAATGGTTTCCACTTCTGCATAATCTGAAAAACCACGTCACATCTTCTGCATCAAGATGTGAGATCTGCAGATTCAAGAATTCTGGAATACACTTTAGAGAAAGTTTTATTTGAAATTTGAGGATAATCTCCAGGATTATCTAAGGAAAAACCTCTTTATTTTACTCAGGAGGAAAAGGAAGCCTCTTAAGAGAATTCTGAAACTAATTTCAGGAGAATCTAGGTCTTCAAAATCTGCTCACTGTTCAGCACCTTCCTGTTAGGTAAGCAAATTATACGTACTTTCTTCCCGGTTTGAGTTCTGCAAGTGGGCACTCCTTAACTCGTTGTCAGCTTATTAAACTGGGCTAGCTTCCTGTGGCTAAACATACAACCATTTTTCATTTCTTCCCAATCTGTTCTATTAAATTTGCATATTCAAATATGCAGCATTTATGTGTGATCCCTAAAAGAAAACTCACTAAATTCCTAGTAGGATTATTCTCTCCCTTTCTCTTTGACTGCAGATAGAAATTTGAATAACAACTGAGAGAGAAAGCAGAAGTTAGGCAGTGCATAAATGAAATTAGCAATTTTCTACAATTTAAAGGTTCTATTTGTAATTCTGAAAACATTTCCCCCTTTTCCTTGCTTAGCTTCAGGCATGAATAAAAGTGTTGGGGAGGGGTGCAATGTTTGCTTTGCTTCCTCTTAATGGGCAAGAGATAACTAAACGCTGAATTTACAAAATACATCTGTTGGTTCTGGATTGAATGCCTGAGCTCAAGATGAATATCATGGCTTGGATCTTAACTGAGTAAAGTCTGCAAAGCCACTTTGCTGCAGATAGGAAAAATCTACATTGTTTAACTTGACAATCTTCTCAAATGAGATCCACAAGTATTTAGCATTAAAAAGCTCAGTTTAGGATTTGAATTGCTAATGTGGAGCTTCCAATTCAAGGTTCTACAATCCAAAATAAGCTTGAAAGGGAAAAAAAACAAAAAAGAAACAAGTAAAATTGCAGAGAAACTGTAGGACTGGCTCCACTTGGAGCCTTTGCTTGTGGTAACTCCAGGGGTCTGGGCAGAGCTCCTTGGAGAAATATTGATGTTATTGTTATTCAGGAGAACACACAGTATTAGTCCTACCAGGTGAGAGTAAGACCACAACCACATTATTTCAGCCAAATTTGAAGCAAGCTTTATTTAATACTGGCCAGGACGATGGAAACTGACCAGGTCCATACTCAAGATTCCTGGAGAATGGGCCTGAACTATGTTAGTCAGGTGCCTATTGTTATGATTGTTTTGTTTCTTTAAGAGACAAGCCACGTCCACTCCATTCCTGCCTACAGCCTCAGACCCTGACTCTTCCTTCTTCCTGTCCCCAGAGAGGCTTCCTCTCACCCTCTTTTCTCTTTCTCTTTCTCTCCTCCTTCTCCCTCTTTTCCTTTCCCTCGATAACCCATCTAATAATTATCTAACTTTACTTTGTATGGTATGTTTATCCATCTCTCTCACCCACCCACCGCAGTCACATCGAGTCAGCCGCGTGGTCTCGTGCACCCTCCCTGCTTGGGACCCCAGCAGCTTGTAGCAAAACCATCTGCATAATGTGCCTATCTGTCTGCCCCTTGCCCACGCACTGCCCACATAGCTAGCCGCTGGGGACGCCCAGGGGACCAGCCACCTTGGTTTGTGGGGACCTACAGCAAATTCATAACACCTATAAAGGCAAAACTTACAAGACTATACTTTCCGCCTTTGTCCAGTGGGGGCGAGCATACAACCTGATATACTTCCTGCCTGTACATGATCATCACATGCTGTACATTCAGGGCAACTAACCTTGCTTGTGGAAGTGAAAACAGGAGGCTGTTATCTCTTACATGAACAGTCCCTGTCATTCCAGGAAGTTATCTATCCTTGTGCAAGTGGGGCTTACAGGCTAATTTTAGGGAAAATGGGGCTTAAAAGTTAGAGAGATTTTTGTTTTGTAGATCTCTTAAGCACAGTATTAAAAACTTGAAACATAACTTTGGTACTCATAGTACACACACATTCAGACACACACATACACATACACCCATGGACACAAACAAATCTCCAACAAAAAAAAATTGAGGAAAAAGACACTGGCCAACTTTTCA
Source organism: Myodes glareolus (assembly GCF_982192425.1). NCBI lineage: Eukaryota > Metazoa > Chordata > Mammalia > Rodentia > Cricetidae > Myodes > Myodes glareolus. The sequence goes on from NC_142038.1 coordinate 57,702,811, forward strand.
CATGTTGACTCCATTTTTGTTAGGAATGAAACCTCCTGTCTTATGAATTTTTGTGTAAATTTGTTCTAATTAATGTCCTATTCTTTTATTCCAGGCAAGCCTTCTTCTTTCTGTGGACAATTACCTAGAGAATAAAACCTTGTGCTGTGTTTATTTTTCATGTCTCTGTCAATAGTTTTGTCACTTTTAGGTCCATAGGTAACATCGCGACATTTCTGATTGAAAATCACTGAGGAGCTGTAGCTAACTGTGGTGGAAATCAAGAGTCATTATCAGTGATTAATCAGTGCATATCTATCTCTTATGAAGAAACTATATTTATCTGATTCGTAAAATACAAATGATTCCATAAGAATCTTGTTATGCAATTCTTTATCTGTGACAAAGGTTTTCTAAAACAATGAAACCACATTTTTCATGGGAGCATAAGATGAATATGTTTTAAAGGTGTTATTGCTCTGAATTTTAAACAGGGGCTTACATGAATATCACATCCTGGATGATATTCCAGCTCATTGATTAATGAGAGCACCACTAACGTTCCTGATTAAAGGAACAAATGAAGATAATTTAAAAGCATACAATTAGGATTTAGAGTTTTGGATACATGTATTATTGCTTAATGTATTGTCTGTGGAAAGTAATGAAGATTCTCTTCTTGGTAAAACTTGGTTGAGGTTGTTTTTTCTTAAATAGTGCCCAGCTGTGTTAGACTAGACTGCCCAATTTCAATAAGAATTATAAATCAGTCAAACACACTTCATATAAATTCACCTGCCCTTCCTTCAACCAGGACCCAGTCAAGCAGAATCAAAACTTTCCTGTGACATTTTCCTCCTCATAACTTTCCATCTGTACCTCTTCTTCTGCTGCTTCCTGCTGCAGCTCACAAACATTCTTAGTCATGTTTCTTCTGCAGATACAAAATAGCAGAGAAACTCAACTCAGAAGAACTGTTCATTTCAACTCACCGTGATGAGGCTGTCGATGGTCAGTTGACCATATATCTTCCCATCCTATCAGGAGGCTATACATGAGGGAGACATGAGAGAGAGCAAAAGTGTTCACCTAATGGCAAGGACATGGGTAAAGGAGGCAGGAAGAAAAATTCCTGTAATTCTCTTCATGGGCAAGCTCCTGGCGATATGGAAGTTTGCATTAGGTCACCAGTGATTCAGGTTTCTATAGCATCCAGCCGCACCAAACTGAGAGCAAACTTTTAAAATCTGTGTCTTGCACAGGGGTCATTTCAGATCAACGTTATGTTAGAAAGCAGCACCAAAGTGTGGTGCTCTGCTGCCCTGATATATATGTATATCTATATCTATATCTATCTATCTATCTATCTATCTATCTATCTATCTATCTATCTATCTATCTATCTACCTACCTACCTACCTACCTACCTACCTACCTACCTACCTACCTACCTATCTATCTATCTATCTATCTATCTATCTATCTATCTATCTATCTATCTATCCATCTATCTATCTATCTATATATATATATCAGCCTCAGAAACAAAGTCTCTTATGTTCTTCCCACTTCCTACCTTTGTTTTATTATCCCCCGGCTTGCTCTGAGTTTCTCCTATGTGAATAGAACAGTCTTTACAGTTTTTACAGTCTTTACAGTATAGTTCACTCATGATGCTGTTGTTAGAGCAGCAATAAAAATCCATTGTGGGAGGCCTCATTCCGGTCAAGATAATAGAATTGCTGAACTGGTGAAGACTCAATATTAAAGTAGAGTGGGTCAACTACCAAGCCAAAAGATTACCCCTCAGCCAGGAATGTTCACCATTAAGTGAGCCCAGCCTTAAGCCATAGAGAGAGATAGGTGGAAAGTTATTCTTTTTATGAGATACAGGCTTTTCCTTTCCAGAATTCCTGACTCACAATAAAGTCTCTGAGCACAGTCATGCAGTTTTCTAAATTTTCCTGCTTTTCAGAATTAGACAGAAAGGGGTAGGATTTCATTTTCTCCTTTCTATCTCCTTTCTAATCATGCTTCCATAAAACATTGGGCTTCCTTTTCTCTGCATACCACTGTCCCTACCTGCTCTATAGCTATACACTGCTATGAGGCCAACCTCCAAGTGGGCTTAACTCAAGTTGCATGACTTCCCATCACTGCTACCTACCTCAGTCCTTTCCTCAGGATGGCTGCTGAGATTTACAGCCTGCATGTTTTAGGATTTTTTCCCCTATTATTTTCTAATAAAACCATCCTGAAGCTTTTATTTGAGCCAATCCTTAAATTCTTTCATTAATGATTCTAACAATCTTAAGAAAGGACTCCAATTTTTCTAGTATCTGGTAATCCAGATGTGACTCTTCCCCACAAACTTCTGGTAATACTGCCTTTGGCTCCTTCTTTGAATTCTAACATCCAGACAAGATTAGCTCATATAAAAGTAAAGACAGTAGGTAAAGTGCATTTCTCAAACAGAGGGGCGTTGATGCAATCCCTCACCTATGCTGAGGGCTAGAGAGCAAGTGCTTCCTCTGTGAATGACACAACTTTTGTTTCTTCTCTCACCCATTTGTAGTCTCTAGTATTTTATCACCTTATATCCTGAGTAATGTCAAGTCCTAGTCCTTTTTGCAATTCAGTAAACGTCAACTGTTTGCCCTTTCTTTGAGTATTATACTTAAGTAGCTCCAGTACATACACATGTAGTATATCTATGAACATTTCTGCTGAAAATGTGTCTAAGGTAAGTTTGAAAATGAGCGTGTTAACATCTTCAAAAATGCTATAAAATAGGGAATTGGAAGGTACTTTTTCAAAAAAGAACTGAGTCCTCATTGGGGAACAATAAAAGCAGGGGGAAGACCTGGTATCTCTATTTAGTCTACATCTCTTTTTTTGCTGAGGTATGGAGGTACATGATTGTTCTTAAAGTTTTATCTTGAAATTTAGGAAGAGTAAAACTTCACAGGATAGACATTCCTCCACGTGAGTGTTGAATGGAGGGTCGCTAGTTAGTTCCTGGCTGCTTAGCTTCGTAATAATCGCATAGAAACTGTATTATTTAAATCACTGCTTGGCCATCAGCTCTAGCTTCTTTTTTTTTGCAACGTATTATTTTTATGTCTTTTAATTAAAAAACTCAAGATATAAAACAAGCTTTTTACATAATGCATACATTCTCAACATCTGCAGATGAGATAAATAACAGAAGGCAAAAGCAGACATATTGTATTGCTTCTCTTTGGTAAGTCACCAATATCATTCTCTGCAAAAAACAGAATATGTGTTTGTTTTTTTAAAAAACAACCCATGTCTTAAAACAACTGTGCCTTAGTATTAACAAAATATTCAGCAATAATGCAGTGGGTGTATCTTTTCAAATTGACAAGAACGGATAATACTTTATTCTCTGAGGGTTAAGTAGCTGCTTTCCAAAATTAAGGCCTACAGAGAAAACAACTTTTTTCTAGCTACCTTTGTACTGGCTTTTTAAAAACGTCACATTCAAACTCCCTGACACAATTCTTGTAGACTCTTTTTGTTACATAAAAACTCTCTCATCAGTCTGATACCACCCACCCTGACTAATCCCATTTCCTATGAGGCGATTCTGCTTTAATTCAGCATCACTGGGACATCTGAACTCAGTGTCCCAATAAAAAACACCAAAAATTCCATTGAATTTGTTCCAACAAACAGCACATATATACACCGTGGCTCTACTGGAGCAATATATACAGGTCAGGACTGAGAGTTAGAAATCTAGAACGGCCATTCAATACATAGCAGCTTGTATCTAAATATATACAGGTATGTATATGTTTTCACAGTTAATCTTTAAAAAAAATTAAAGTTAATTTTAAATTTAAATTTTAAATTTTAGTTAAATATTAAAGATTAAAGTTAATCTTTAAAAAAATGTTCAGAAGTATTTCTATGGTCTATAAATAATACTTTAAAAGTTCAACTAACAAAAGAAATGAAGAGTCAATCAAATTAAATAATCTTCCGAGCTTCTAGAACAAACGCTTAAGTTGGTAAAGCTCGAGGTGCTGTCTTGTGAAGAGTGTCTGTTAGGCCCCACCAGGACAGGCAGTCTTCCTTCTAAACCCGGTAGGAGAGAAACTCCAAAACTTTGGAAGGAACCGGAAGTTTCTGGACTTCTTGGATGGGCATCACTCTTCGGATTGACATGCAACATAGATGCTGAAGGCTAGGGACTTGCCTTGGAGTGGCCCAAAAATAAACACTTCCATCATGTGTTCCAGCAGCTAAAACACTGCCATCGGTAGAAAAGGCACAACAGAGACCATTGCTGAAAGGGGCAACTTGTACTGGACAGTCCTCATCAATTCTCCAGAACCTCACCATTTTATCGTCAGCAAGGCTTGCAACATGCAGTCCATCATGACTGAAAGACACAGCTCGTACCCATCGGTCATTTGCTCCTCCAGCAAATATTGGAGTAGGCAGGGGAAACAGGTGCCCGAATTCCATCAGAATGTCCCCATTGTGTGGATCCCAGACATACACACGAGTATCATAAGATGTAGTAGCTAGCAAAGCTCCATCAGGAGAAAAGTCACAAGCTACAACATCATGATGATGCCCTTCTAGTCTCCTTATCATGGTGTATGTATCCATATTCCAAAGGAAAACTGTTTCACTGGCTCCAACTGAACACAGCATGGAAGAATCGGGAGAGAATGCACAGCTGTACACCCAGTTCTGATGTTCCTGCAACACTTTCATCATGTTTCCATCATCTTTGAGGTCCCACACGCGAAGAGTTTTGTCTCTTGAAACTGATACAAGGATAAAGCTCCCATCTGGAGCAAAAGTTAAGTCTCTGACCACTTCAACATGGTCTACCAAATTAAGGAGGAGCTTTCCTGTATATACATCCCAGATTTTGATGCGACCATTGTTTAATCCCGTGGCAAGGAGTAGCTGATCCTGTCCAAATCGGAAGCGATGCCATTCTATATTAACACAACGGCTCTGTTTTTCTGGAACTGAAGACCCAAAAGCAAGACTCCAGACTATGTCTCCACAGTCTATAATGTGTTCACGAGGCTTATTTTTCTGACCACCAGTACTATTTTGTCTTGTCAATTTTAGACAGCTTGAATTGGCAACATTCTTGGAACCATGTAAAAGAAAGTTCTTAAGGCACTGGGACCACGGGACAAGCTTCACTATGCGATATCCTTGGGACCATGCAAAGTAGAAACCATCTGGAGCAAAAGCCACAGTCCAGTTCTCACCACCACATTTCTTGTCAAAAAGAGCTGCCGGAGCTAAAAGTTCCCCTACAGTACGTGATCTCACGATCTCTTTCTTGTTAACCCTCGGGGGAAAAGGTGGCCATCTATGGGGCACCGTCTGATTCCGGGAACCCTATTCGGACGCGGCAACAGAGAAGGGACTCGGTGGGGGCTAAGGGGCGTGACGCGGGCTCGGTCCTTCCTGGTTGCGGTTGCGGGGACCGAATCGAGAACGCAGGCAGCCACTGCGGACTGCCCGGGGAAAATCACTGGCAGGCCTGGGACCGAGCCACCGGGTCACACTCAGACAAAAGAGCCGGCGCGCCTTCCACTCACAGACCCACAGAGGAGACCAACACCTCCGCAGTCAAACCAGACACTGAGCAGCTCTAGCTTCTTATTGGCTAAAACTTACATGTTAATTTAACCCATCTCCATTAATCTGTGTATTACAACAAGACAGTGGCTTACTAGCAAAGTTTCATCATGTCTGTCTCTGGTGAGGTTACATGGCTTCTCACTGGTTCTGCCCTTCTTTCTCCCAGCATTCAGCCTAGCTTTCCAAGCCTTACTAAGTTATGCTCTGGTATAGGTCCAAAACAGTTTTCTTTATTAACCAATGATAATCACAGCATACAGAGGAAATCCCACATCAGGTGAGGATCCTGATCTGTGAGGATGAGTATACACTCTATGCAGTGAACAGATTAACAACCTTGAAGATTAGAACTTGAAGACACATTAACAAGTACTGTTTAACTTTCCACACCTCTTACCCACTATGATGGTTAGTATTAACCGTCAACTTGACAGAATCTATACTGATTTGAGGAATGGGCCTTTGAATGCACACGTGTTGCCTAGCAGTTTCCTTCAAGATTAAAACCTTCCATCCTTGAGTGAAAATTCTTAATACATAGGATTTAAAGGAAAAGGAAAAGAACAGGATACTTTAAAACAGGATGTTTATAAGGATGTAAAATGACAGGATCTTCCAGGGTAGTGGATGGAACTGGGGGAGGGGTGAAACAGTCTGTTCTCCACTGAGGATCTTAAATTTAAGGAAAGAAATAAACAATTCAATATTGGCTCAGGAAGTCCCTGAAACTGACAAGATTTACTAAATTCTCTACATCCCCTAGAGAAAATAAGCACCAAGACTTCTGAAAGACACTCTCTGATAAACTCAGCTATGAAAAGATTCTCAGACAAGCCCAGAAGGGTAAAGGAAACAGAGACCAGTTATGCTACCTAGAAGAGGCTAAGATCAATTGAGTCACCTGGAAAGGACAAGCTTCCATCATGTTTATCACTACAGGCTGTATAATATGTTCCAGGTTTCTAGCTTTTGTCACAGATGGGAACAAATCAGTGACTGAGGTTTAGCATTTATGCCTAAGTTATATGCCTTGTAAAAAGAAAGACAACAACATAAACTAGAAATTCTAGGAAAATAATATACACTTCAAGTTGACACTGGTGAACTTTCTGGAGCCCAGACAGCTAAGACCAGTGAGTTGTTTTCTAGAAAGGAAGAAATGTCTGCCAGGCATCATGCATTCTTGAGTCACTGACAAACAATAATTCTTGATGGAAATCAGTCTATAGAATAGGATATTAGTTAGAAGTGAAATCTAGTAGATGGTGAAATGCTAGTAAACAATATAGTGAATAGAAAAGTCCACATAGTATTAGAAGAGAGTGAGTATTTGAAAAGAATTTTAACATAATTTTGTTTAAAACATCCAAATAAAGGAGGAGAGAAAAATGCTTTAGTGTGAAGTGATGTCTTGGGTGTCAGGTTGACAAGTAACAGACTTGTGTGCCTCTATCTTGTTTGTTAGCTTGATTGAACTAAGAAATACTTAGGGTGTTAAGGAGTATGCCTATGTTTGTGTGGTATAATATATTAAGAATGGATTAACTGAAGAGGTAAGACCCACTTCTCTGAAGATAGGCAGTATATACATACATGGGCTAGAGTCCTTGACTTCCCAGAAAGGGAAAAAGGAGACATCCACATGAATACTGACATTCCTCTTTTTCTGTTTCCTCATCCACTAAAATGTGAGCAAACAGATGCATTCTGTTGTGTCTTCTCAACCATGACTGACTAAATACCCTGAGAGTGAGACAAATCAAGTCTTTTCTACTTCACACAAATTCTTCTCAGGTAGTTAGTTAGATCGATGAGGAAAGTAATTTACATAGGAGGTGTCCAAATGGCAGTATAAATAATTAGGTAGAATCTTAGAAATAAGACATTATCAGTGTAATGAGAATCTTATTATAGAAAACAGTGAAGATGCTACATAGCAAATTCAACTGAATAAAAATAATGGGGAAATTAGAGGTGGGAAAGAAAATCTTTTCAACAACACAACAGAAGGACATAAAGTTCTGGCCAACACAGTGCACACATAAAACCATGGGAGGCAGATGAAGAGATTCCAACACTCTATAGTAGGAGATTCAGACAGAAATGAGAGAAAGAAAAAGAGAAAAGATCAAGGAGATGTTGATGATAAAAATCATTGATTAATGAGTGCAATGTCAAAATGTAAAATCTTTATATATAAATACAGCAGAGGAGATGCAAGCTACCATAATTAAAGGTTAAAGATTCATGATAACAGAATAATGGCAGACTTCCCATCTAACAGGTCAAAGTGACAGCAGAAGAATTAAGAGAAAGAAGGGGATAGATAGAAAATAGAAGAGCCTTAATTCTTTCAGTGTATTCTTTCTTCCAGAAAGAAGGTACAAAGTAAACAACTATATAACAACTATAGCAAGAGCAACAAAAACCCAATCATGTGTGTTAGTCTTAAGATGGGGAAAGGTAAAGTCTCTATATTACTTAGGAAAATGACAAAGTGACTAAGTGGCTTTAGACTTTACTTTTGCATATGTACATACATTTTGTGTGGTATGATATATACAGCTTCAGAGTACATACTAAACTATTCAATCTCTAAAGAAAAATAACTATAGAATTCAAGCTAATCTCTCTTTTAAAATGATGTATATTTTATTACTAAAGGGAAGTCAAGACAAAGGCAGAACTGAGAGAAAACGAGGTGATCAAAAACAAAATAATACAGACAATTATAAATAAATATAAGCATTATAGGCATACATAGGTTATACTTATCATTATAATTTTAAAAAGAAGGGACAGGTAGAAATGTCTACTTTGTTTCCCAGTGCCACAAATAAGGCAAAGTAACACTGTATGTTTAGAAGAAATCAAATAATCCTGGTGTAAAATAACATAAAATTAAATTTCAAGTGATAACACTAAAAGGGGTCAATATGAAAACCTGATGTGAAGAAAATATAAATGTGAAGAAAATGAATGAAAGCAACAATCTAATGTGCATATAGATACATAGCCTTAGGTGTACTAGGGAACTTCCTGAAAAATATGAGAAAATGACAACAAATCTACTGTCATATTGGAGTAATTTAATCTGACAGAAGTAGTCCTGAAATGTGACTTTCAGTTTAATTTATTATAATCTGATTCTGAGAGTACAATGCAGCTTCAGTGTGTTAGATTGTCTACAAAGAAACATTCATATGATACAATAAGCTATCAAATTTTAGTGTTATACAAACTCCATCTTTGGTCGCTATATGTTCTGTCAAGGTATAGGCAATAAAAGCATTTTTTTCAGATTTTCATTATGTATTTTGAATTCAACAAATAACCACACTAAAAATTGTGATAAACTCCAGAAAATTCATGGACTTTATGCAAAATGTAAGACTTAAATCCTCACGATATCAAAAATTATAGTATAAAGTTAGATAAATCCTGAGAAAAATGTAGATAAGTTGTTGAGAAAACATAAGTGATTGATTGCTTTCTGAAACACATAAATTGATACTCTGACAGACTTATAGATGAACATTTGTCAAGCTTTATAACAGATGGTCTTTAGGTCACAGAACCAACTGGTAGAATTTGGGGATCTAATTTCCATATGACAACAATCTCATCTGGGAAATTTCTTAACTCTAAACATAGTACGTAGGCCTCTTTTATAGCAGGTACTAAGAGGTCCAAGCTAAGTCAGTCTCATAGTTTTCATTCTCATAAAGTGCCCATGGAACCATCTCTAAGGAAATGACCCCTGATTTTCCTATTTATATGATTGTTTTTTCACTAATATTTTAGTCTTCCTCCACCTTTGATATAACTTTCTCTTTCAGGGTAACATTTAAGTTATGTATCGTTTTACATTAGTAAAAATCACTGTGAAGCCATGTGCCTTTTCTTTGTTTGAACAAATAGTTATTTCTTTGTTTGATCCAGACAACATATTATTAATAATGCTAATTTTCATTTTTTAACTGATAAACGCTTAAAAAGATTTCAACTTCTTTAACTCTAGTACTGTCATGTATATAATAACTGACTTTGAGTTCACTGTCCTTCTGTCTCAATCTTGCCAGTGTTGGAACTGTGGTTGTGCAATGTCACATCTGACTTCTATATGATACTATTTTCCTTTTAAAGTTTTATATTACAGAATATCCCATATTACTTTATACAACAGGTTGTTTGCTTTCTTTGACCAGTTAATTTCATATTCTTTAGTGATCAATTCAATTACTTAAGTATGTCACTCTCCATTAACATATTGATTATTGGCTTGATCAAAAGGTGTTCTTTACTGACTGTCTGAAGAATGATCTAAAATAGCCATATTTTCAGTTTCAAATGGGTGAGTTCATTAAGGAAGCAGCAAGCAAAATTAAAAGCACAATAGCAAGTAGCAGGAAGAAAGAAACAGCTAGAAATAGCAAAACACCATCGAATTAGCACCCAACAGAGATAACTAGAAGAACATTATTGAAAAAGAAAATGCAAGTAGCATCATCAACCTGGGAACTTGCATCTAAGAGAAATCAGCTAGGGACAAAGCAGCCATACTGCTGCCCCAGCTTGACTTTCTCTCCACCAATGAATTTCTTACTTTTCCTTCTCATCATATTCAAGATATTCTATAAAATTCTCTCATCTTGTCTTATCAATTTTGTTTCTTTGCCTTTCATGTGCTTATCCTTTAATTGGTGTGAGAAGGCATGACTCATATTAAAAGTAACGAAATGTAAAATGAGTACTATGTGTAATAAGTTTCATGATCAAGCAAGGCAAAAGGAGGTCTGCTGGACTGAACAGACCAAGAAGGAACAACATCTGAATTTTGGAAACTCAGGCAAGAGACACTCCCCAGGGATCCTATGCATGGCTCTCTGTTTCTCTTCACATAGTGTCCTACATAAGGTAAGTGAGTAAAGCTGTCAGACTTTGTACACTGTTAGTATAAAAAAAATAATGATGATGGAAGAGTAGAAGTAGAGTTAAATTTGTCCCAGGGTTGATGCTACTTTTATAGAAAATTAAATTATACATTTAATTTTTAAAACAGCATGCAGTTTATACGTATTCATGGTTCAAGTGGGCTACCAAATGTTTACTATTTATAGTATCCTATTTAACAGTAATGCCCTGAAAATAAATTTGTGTAATATTCCTTTTCCTAGCATTTAACTTTTATTTTTAGCAATTTCTTGAATTTATTCTCTGAGTATCATTCAAATAACTGACCACAAAGTCTTACTCTTTCAATTCTCATACTAATATTATTTGCTTTATATTATTCTGAACTCATAACTTGGATTAGTATTTTCTGATTTTCTTTTAAAGAAAAAATCAGTTTCTTTCCTAAAAGAAGAAATAAACAGATACTGGAGGCACAAACACTGATCCCATAGCAAATGGACCCTTTTCCCTTTTGGCTTGCTGTCTTGGATCGCTGAGATTCTGTTACAGTCTTGAGGGAAATAGATCTTTCTTCTGTGCAAAGTATTCTGAAACAATGCCTTAGTCACTATTCAGAAACGTATAAGGGTGAGAGAACAGTCAGGGGAGGGAATGTTCTAAAATCTGTTAAGTTTTGTGTCCTCTTTTTTATTACAATTTCTATTTTTGTAATGTAATTGCAACACTTCTCCCTTCCCTCCAAACCCTCCCCGCTCTATTTTAAATTCATGGCCTCTTCTTTAATTAATTGTTGTGGCATGCAAACACACATATACACCACGTACACACACACACACACATTCCTAAATATAAAGGTTTCAGCACATATAAAGTTGCTTGTATGTCTGTCTTCAGGTTGGGCTGACTCTTTGGCATTGGACAACCAATTGTTGGACCGTTCCTTAGGGAAAACCACCTCTCTTGCTGTCAGATTTCCTCAGTTGCCTATAGTTCTTTGTGTAGGATTGAGGACACATGGTATTTCTCTGCTTACTTTGGTATAGCCATTGGTGTTGTATTTGCTGTGTCACTTTTAAGTTTCAACCTGTGTAAGCAAATAGAAAGGTAACATGACATGCTCTTAGCTTGACATTTAACCCCAAATGTTATTCTTGTCAATATATACTGGTGTTACTGTCTATTTTTCCTTCTCTTAATCTCATCTCTTCTTATGTTTCCATCACCACCATTATCTAAAGTCATTGATTCTTACATTATGATAAAGACTAGGCATGAGAGATATCACACAAATTTTTTCTCTTTTTAGGAACTCTGTTGGAGGAGGAAGGTTGCTTGGTTGTTCTGGTTGCTCGGCCCCAAAATAATCACACAGAAACTACATTAATTAAATCACTGTTTGGCCCATTAGCTCTAGCTTCTTATGGGATATTAATTTAACCCATTTCTACTAATCTGTGCATCACCACGAGGCTGTGTCTTACTGGAAGAAGTTCTGGTATCTATCTCTGGAAGGGCTATATGGCTTCTCTCTAACACCTCCTTCTTCCCAGCATTCAGTTTAGTTTTCCCTGCCTACCTAAGTTCTGCCCTATCAATAGGCCCAAAGAAGCTTCTTTATTAACCAGTGGTATTCAGAGCATACAGAGGGGAATCCCACTTCAACTATCCCCTCAAAGTGGGAAAGAACAAACATAGAATGATATGCTATGGAATTATGTGACAACACTAAAGGATATTAAAGGGCATATGGCTCAGAGTTACATGTAGTTGTTGGGTGATGAGTCCCTCTTGCTTAGACTATGCAGTTTAATGGTAGAGAACATAATTTTGTTCTACGTCACCAGCTTAATCTTCTTCCAGGCAGACTATCTCTTTCCTGTCCTGTCCCTATGTGCTCTGTTGGCAGGGCCTGGATGCTGAGACTGGCAGGGGCTACTGGAATTGAGACATGGAGGCTTCTTTTCAGGTCGAAGAACAGCAACCTTTATTTTGCCTCGAGCTAAAGCCTTTTATACCTCTACTACTTCTGTGAAAAACCACTGGCCAGAAAGAACACAAACATACTTATTAATTACAGACCATAAGGAAGTTCCACTGTTGGAACTTTTACAGCTCAGTAGAAATCTCTGATGAAACACTCGTTATTCCTTATATCCCTTAATGTTAATTTTTTATCTCTCTGGGTAATGGTCTTAAAGACACAGACAGTAATTTACACCTTTTTCTATCTGCATTACAGTGCCCCAGGCTTGAGGAAACACAAAACATTGTGATACAGTGATGGAAGGATTTGGGGCAAAGGGGAGACTTTTTTAATTGTATCCTTTTGAAAGGAGATGAATTTGAATATTTTTAACCGGAAATTTATATGTATTGAAGAGAGGGTGATGACTTCTGAGAAGGGAGAAATGACAACAGAATACTGAAAATTATGTAGAGAAGGAGTTGAGGGCTTGGAACTTTGAGTTAACTAGACTTAAGGTTAAGTTGTAGTTGATGATACCCTGGTGCTTTGAGTCCATTTACAAGTTATCAGCATTTCTAAGTCTGTGTTTGATAATATTTGTAATACTATTATTAAATATATGAATGTAAAATGTTAAAATAAAAAGCACATTACAAGTGTTTTGTAAAGTATTGAGCGGAAAACAGTTCATAGCACCAATGAGCACACGAAAAGTTATGCTAGGGCCTATAGGTGTATGTGATTACCCTTAGCATCCCTGCTTCTGCTGACTGAACATACCCTTTTATTGTATGATTTGTTTGGCTTAAAACCCTATAAACAATCTCTATTTTTATGTTAGGAAGGACAGAAAGTTTTACTTATCTTTGAAGATCTAGGCCACTGAACCCAAAACAACCATTTGTAGTGTGGATTTCAGGATCATACTTGCCAAAGCTCAAGCTCCAAGTGGCACCAGGACAGCAGTGCTCCCCCTTTGCGGTGTTTATGAGACAAAGTATGAATATCTTATGTTCAAGTTTTTGCCAGTTTCATAAAGCAGAGCCAAATGATGAGCAACTTGGCAGATGACGGGCCTAAGCAAGAGGGATGAAGGGAAAGGAGCCAAACTGCGGGATGATCAGCTGAACATTCCCTTTAATGCTGATCATAGGTGCCAAGGCATATGGGACATTGTTCATTCCCTGCATGTGAAAAGTGGGAGCTTCAAATCTCCAAACACCTGTGCACTCCCAGTTTGGAGTCAAAACTGGTGCTAGATGAAAATTCAATTGTGCACTGGCTCTAAGTGAAACATGTGGAGGGCACTAAGGGCTTATACATGCACATGTAGTAAATTCTTGTGTTTTCTTTTCACTTTTGAAAAGATGGATTAAAGACGTCACAGATTCTTTTGAAAATATATCTGTCCACACTCAAAGTCCTATAAAATATGAAGTAACTAACACAGGAGGTTAGGAGGCAAAGAATTTAGAGAGCAAACTGATTCCCAGTTTTGCAGAAAAGGAGCAAGGATAGAGCAATATGAACCCTTGAAAAGTCTGCAGCCTGATTTTAGCACAATTGCTCTCTGCTTTGGCTCAGAGGGACCCTATGACTTGAGTTCTTTTGAATGCCCAGAGAACAGGCTATGTCCATTTGTAGTTTGTAGGTAAGTTCTGTGGAAGTTTAGATCCATTGAGGATGAACAAGGGTTCAAGAAGTATTGATGAAACAAGACCCTGAGAAGATGAAGGTGGAAAGAAGGAGAACTGAAAGGGAGAAGAGTAAAACCAAATACATACTTTGCATTCAGGTCTGCCTATAACTCAGGCGAAGCCATTCAAAGCTCAGAGAATTTGTGTTCCTGGGTAGTTACCTGGGTAGTTGTAGTAAGTGGCATCCCTGTTTGGACCAAGGGTTCTCTTTGGGAACCACACATATCCTCCAGTTTTACTTCTATAGTTGCTTTGTTTTCAACCATTGTGATGATTAACTTTCACAGTCAGCTTGAAATACTGTTTTGTGGAATCAGAACTCTGTGTCTGACTTTGACAATGTTTCTAGAAATATTTAATTTACAGGGAACAGATCCTCTGAACCATGGTTGTACCATCCCGTTCACTGGGGACCAGACTAAATAGAAAGGGGAAAATCAACTGAACGAAAGTTATCTCATTCTCCTGTATCATGTCTAGCTTAGCATTATGGGCTAAAAATCAGACTCTGAGACAAAATAAGCACTTTAAATTTCTTTTGTCAAATATTTTGTTTTCTTTTAGAGTCAACGTTACATAATGAAATGTTTCAAATTTTGAATATAAAATCTATTTTCTGAACAGCTATTTCTGGGCAGATTTCTTTAGACTTTTAAAGTTATCTGAAAAAAATTAAGTATGTATAAGAGTAAGACATCAAAATATGTGTTTTCTAAACTTGTCAATTAAAACTTCAAAGGAATTAAGTATATTAATTTTTGCCATACTTCAGCTTCTTTGTATATAGTTTAAATACTCTGGTACTTCATGATTTGCCACCAGAACTTGATTAAATGATTGAAATGAGATGACAGAAACCATGACAAAATCTACAAATGCATGTATCCACTCAGCACATCTATGATTCACTTCAACTTTTTCATGTCCCTTCCCTAAAACTTGGCTGTCCATATTGTCTGCCACAATGTCAGTGAGCACAGCTTTCTGAGAGACTTGAGGGGTCCAGAGCCCAGATGCTTTCTGGGGTGAGAACAGCTAGTGGCTGTGTGACGCCTTGTCAGCACATTTGTTTCTCATGTTCGCGCCCTCTTTTTCTTAGACAAGCTGACGTTACTCTGCTCATATTTGCTGGAGCATGGAGTTGTCTCAGATCTTGTAACCAGGCTACACATAGCAAAAGTTGGCATGTGTAGAGAGGTCTGTAGCAGTCAACGAGATCATATTTTAGGTCAGAGAAACAGAGCTCCCATCAGACTGAGCTTCCCTGTCATCCATCTCAGCTTGCTTTGGGCTCAAAAGAAATTCAGATTATTATTTTTGTTGGTTTATGCTTGTAATTGGGGACCATAGTTTATGCTTTGAGACAAGGTTCTACCAATGTAGCCAATTCCAGACTCAAACTTGAAGCAGTCGTCCTGCCTCGGTCTCTGATTGCGTGGATTACAAGGATGTACTACCATGCCTTAATGATACTATTTTAAGTTTCTTTTCACTCTTTATGGTTTTACTCTGCTCTTTATGCTGAGCCAATAATACTCATGTTTGCATCAATTTTCCAACTTTTCTGATATTATTTTTACAAAGACATCTGGCTACTAATAATGGAGAAATTGTTTATATGGTGTACGTACCTACACTAGGCTGTGGTAGAATCCACAGGGGTAATTCTGTAAGGTTACACCCAGACACAGGTGGAGAATTGCACTTGCACAAATAGTCTCCTAGAGAAAGGGAGTTGTGTAGTTTAGGGATAAAGATGGGTGTTGCCAAGAAATAAGCTAAGTTGTGGTTTGTTCTCGAGTTACCATTTAAAGTATACATGACAATTTGTTTTTAGAATTTGACCTCAGTGCTTGGGGAGTCTGGCCGTTTATCTATCTGTCTTAGTTAGGGTTTCTATTGCTGTGATGAAACACCCTGATGAAAAACAAAATTGGGGGTGAGGGTTTATATGGTTTACACTTCCACATCCCAGTGCACCATTGAAGGAAGTCAGGACAGGCACTCAAACAAGGCAGGAAGCTGGAGGCAGGAGCTGATGCTGAGCCTAGAGGAGTGCTGCCTACTGGATTATTCTCCATGGCTTACTCAGCATACTTTCTTCTAGAACCCAGGACCACCAGCCAAGGGATGACACCACTGGAGCAATAGACGGGGCCCTTTCCCATCAATTACTAATTAAGAAAATCCTCTACAGGCCTGCTTGCAGCCCAGTCTAATGGAGGCATTTTCTCAATTGAGTCTCCCTCCTCTCTGATGATTCTAGCTTGTGTCAACCATCTGAATCATATCATCAACCTAGTAACAGAAACCTATTGAGCTCTAGTTATACCAGGTTCCTTTCTGAAGAACAAGTGAATTATAAGACTAAGGAGATAGTCAGTTTGGGGAGTTGTACCATGGATTCTCGAACTGGCAAAGAAAATTGCTGCCTTCTAGGACTATATTGTAGAGATAAAGTCTTTATTCAAGTCACTGCTCAATTTATCAGTCAGGAGTTATGTGTACCTTGGACTTTCAAGGCAAAATTATCAAATGTTTAGTAGGTCTGAGGAAATTCTTAACAGGCACCTCTTCTCATTCTCATGTTTCCTGGTTTTGAGTATAAATTATAAGATCATCATGATTTTAGGTTCTCATCTAGAGAGCAAATGGTAGTACGGTTACCCTGGGGGTAGGGAGGTGGCTCAGTGGTTAAATGCTTGTCATGCAAGCATGAAACCTGGCATTTGGATCCCCAGTATCAAGGTGAATGTAAATACCCAGTGTGTTGAATCCCTAGCTTAGGAACATAGACACAGGCATTCTCACAGTAAGTGGCCTAGCAAAACTAGCCATAGCAAGCTCTTGATTTGAATAAAACCCTGCTACAATGAACCAAGTAGAAGAGGACATAGGATGGTTATGGAAATCAATTCAAGCTGTACATCTGTGTCCACACACATGAAAAGAAGCATATACGAGCATTCACACTACACACACAATACACACACACACACACACACACACACACACACACAGACACACAGACACATACACACAAACACACATTGATTTTCCAAATTCTCTCTCTCAACTTCAACTTTCCTCTAGCTGCCACTAACCTTTTCTTACTAAACTTTATAGTACAGAGTTTCCAGAATTAAAGTAGGACTGAAGTATGGTGATATATAATGCATGCCGTTATCATTCCTGACATGAAAATATTTATTTTTAAAACAGTTGAATGTAAAAAAGTAAGGGTAAGTTTGAATATACATTGAAATTTCCAAATACTGACAAGTGTATAATGCTGGCCTTCTTCCAAAATATTATTCACTGCATATTTAATATTAATGAATCTATAAGTATCTGTTACTTGTAACTTAGGGTTTTATGAAGTGTTCTTTAAAGTAATTACCAGTCTAGCAACATACTAAGATGACTAATATTTAGTAATGGTCATGCTTGTGTGTTTGTCAAGATCCCAAAGGAATATGAAGCAATTCATCATCCTTGAATGTTCTGGTTATGTGGGGAAGATTCCATGACCTGATCTATAAATGGAGAAACCTGGATTTAAAAGTTCAGTCAAAATTATTATTGAGAACCTTTAACATCCAAGAACACCGATGCCTTGATGACACTTACCCCTGCTTTCCACTAAATATATAGTTTGCTGTAAATGAAAAATGAAGTATTTTCTGAGTATCTTTCTTAGAGTAAATTTTTTTTTACAAAATATTTTGGTATTTTTGAGAGATATATTTATTTATGTTCCATGCCAGTTTTCTACAGGTGCCCTGAAGTTGGTTGGGGGGAGGGGGCTCTGGATTTCTGAGAAGCTCATGATGAGGGGAACCTCGCTGAGTCTAAGGCTCTCAGTTAATGGCACATAGTCCAATTACTGGCAGGATAGAGGAAGGAGAGAGCAAAATGCTCAGAGATATGTAAAACCAGTAATTATGAATTTTTCTCGCTGTCTTTATTTCTCCCTCCTTTTCCTTCCCCAGTTATCCGCTTAAAAGAGAAAAATTATAAGATTACAGCTTTTTCTTCAGTACACATTCTCTGTCTTCATTTCTCAGTTAACTAACCAGGCTTACATTTTCATAAACTTATTGGCAGATACTATATTTAGAAGGGTGTTTGTTGTTAGAAAAGATGTGGAATGCTCCATCACAGAATATCTTGCAGGCCATGATATCTTCTTGAATGCATAAATAAATAAATTACTTATTTAAAATAGAAAATTTATTAAGTTCTAGTTAAAGTAAGGTGAATAATTTAACAAATTTGCTCAAATCTCAGAACATTTTATTTTCAGTTCAGTGAAATATCTCAATACATTGTGATGGATGTAATGTAGAAGTAACTAAATCATGTGGTTCTCGAGAACAACTAAATTACACATAGTAAAGGTACAGACATAAAAAAATAACTTTATCAGTAGAGCATACCTTTAGGTTTCAATCTGGCTTGCTGACAGAAATCTGTTTTCTACATTGTTCTACACTTAAAGAACAATGGGAAAGGATAGGGAACTGGGGAATTGAAAGCAGAAAGATGGAAATGATAAGCAAAGCGACTAAGATAAGAATTTCACAATGAACGTTAAGCATCGGATCAGAGCTCAACAGAAAAAATAAGCACCTTAAATGCCAATAAGAACATTTATAAGTGCATTATATTCAAAATCTAGCAAACAAAATGCAAAAAAAAAAAAAAACCAACTGACAAGAAGCTGGCGGACGTAAGCAGCAGTCTTCCCCTTGAAAGATCCTGTGTGTCAGTTCATGCCTAAGTTTCTACTACCTGAGAGACAGAGGAAAGAAAGTATCAAGAACAATACATCAGTGATTCAAACAAAAAAGATCAATAAATGTGACAGAAAAATACTCCATGGACCCAGAATTCCGTACTTCTCAAAATTACTCTTTAATAGTAAGAAAAGAAGTGAAATAAGAGCTACACTGTTGTAGTTGGAGACCTCCACTAAGAATAGATTCAGCATGAAATTTCAGATAAAAATGAGAACACGGGCTGGAAAGATGACTCAGTGGTTTAGAGCAGCAGCTGATTTATTAGAGAACCCTGGTTCAATTCCTGGCACCCACATTGTGGCTCACAACTGTCAGTAACTTTTCTTCCAGGGGACCAGATGCCCTCGTTTATATGGGGTGCAGACATATGCACAAAATATCATAAATATAAATGAAATTAAAAATAAAAACTACTAAAATGGAGAGAACAGACCTCATTCTCTGAAACTACCATGACCCTGACATGTAGGAAAAATACATCAAGAAAATTAAACAACAGACTGATGTACAAATAAGTCTCAACAGAGCATGTGCTGTGCATTTGCAAATGAAACTGTGCAACATATGAAGATTATTACACACTGTGACTGAGTTAAATTCATCTTGAAATGCACAGTTAGCTTAAGGTCTAAAATCAATTAATACAATACACTGCATTAATAGAATAAAGAAAAAAATCTATATTATCATCTAAGTCAGCATGCATAAAAGCTCAACAAAATCAACACTCAGTCATGTTTAAAACTTAAACAAAGTAAAAAAAACAGACCAGAATTGCATCCGCCAGATAAAATTGACCTTTGTTGAGTGGAAGAGATGGTTCAGGGATTAAGACTTCTGATAGTTCGTAGAGATGACCCAACTTCGATTCTCAGGATCCACATCAGGATTCTCACAACCGTCTATTACTCTAACTCCAGAGCTCTAATGCCCTCACTTGGCCTCTAAGGGCATTGATGTATGCAGTGCATACCTTTACACAAACATACACATACACACAAATTTTTAGAACTGTCTTTTAGAAACCAACCCTTGCAAAGCTCTTAATTAACATTCTACTTGTTAGTATAAGACTGATCATATACAGGATGCATACTTGAGTGTGTGAGCTAGAAGCTTAACAATACAGCAACACTAAAAGGTAATATACACAGTAGCTGACTGGGCCAATGTCATTATTTGAGGACAGAAGTTGTTATTTGAAGAGCAGCTTGTTATAAAAGTGAGTTTGGGGCTTTTTCCTTCATGGATGTTCTCTTGCTATCACCTTCTACATATGACACTGGTCAACATCAAATGGCTCAGAAGCTGATGAATGATTTTAAACTTACCAGCCTACAACACCATGAGACAAATAGCTTTGGTTTTCCTTGTAATTCACGTAACTGGTTGCATTTTATTATAGCAGCATAAGATAAATTAGATGAACTAAAATCAGACACAAACCTAGATCCTTGTCATAAATAACTTCTATTGATTGTATTCTTGGAGTGTCTGCAGGACCAAGTGTGAAAAAACAAACAAGAGACATCCTAACTAAAGAGAAAAAAGTAAATATTTCACTCTATATGATTATCTACGTAGAAAAATCACAAGATAAACAAAAGGTTAACAATAAAATATTTTTGTTAAAGTTGTAGGATCAAGTAACTTCAACAAAAGAAATTTATACATATCATTCAAATTTCTTTTGTTGAAGTTACTTGAGCCTACAACTTATATATATATATATATACACATATATGTATGTATATATATAAGTTGTTTCTTATATATATACATACATATATAAGTTTATATAAGTTATATATAAGTTTCTTATATGCAATAGAAAATACTCATTGAAAGCTAATTTTTGTTCAAAAAATTACTTATAATAGCTGTGATGTTAAGTTGGAAGAGTCACCTCAGCCCCTGGCATCCATCCCAGCCCCCTGGCCTGCGAGTTGCATTGGTCTGTACTCCAAATCCCCGCATGCCAGGTCCTAACCCCTCCCTGGGGGAAGGTCAGGACCACTCCCACAGGGTATTTAAGTGGATGTCCAGAAGAGGAACACATGGGTTTCGCATGTGCTCTCCGGTTTTCTGTCTCTTCTGCCATGCTCTCGGTCACCTGAGAGTGCTGCATTTAAGAAAACATGGGCATTTTAATTTGGTTTGATTTGGCCTGATTGGATTTTTTTGTGCCAGCAGAGTGACTTGTCTTAGAATTTTTCCTAACAATAGCATATAAAATATATAAATAAAGAAGTTGTTGAGAAAAGATGTGAAAGTCTTAAAAACTAATGACTTTACCATATTGTTGGAACAGTTGTAACCAGAACCAAGTAAATAGTGAGTTCAGCTGTATTCGCAATACAGGTAGATATGAGCCAGGTATCAACATAAAAAGTAGAGTCTACCAACCGCTCATATGAGTTCTTATCTGTTTACACCACACACTGACCAACTGGATCAGAGGTTTGTCAACGATTTAGTCAATTTCCTAATCTGGTAGAAAAACAATATCTTCTGTGTTTTTGTTTTAATTTCCTTTTTTTACTTTTTTTTGGGGGGTTAGGGCTACCCCAAAAGGTTTACTCTTTTCTTTGTTGCTAAAAACCATATATTTCTAATGCTAATCACCAAGGTCTGTTCCCTTTTTTATCCACTTCTTCCTCCTGAAACTGACACCCAAAGTCCAGCTAACAAAGTACTGAAGTGCAGCAATCAAAAACCTCCTTTGGCTACTCTAAATAAAATGCCTAATC
Source organism: Myodes glareolus (assembly GCF_982192425.1). Lineage (NCBI taxonomy): Eukaryota > Metazoa > Chordata > Mammalia > Rodentia > Cricetidae > Myodes > Myodes glareolus. The sequence goes on from NC_142038.1 coordinate 57,724,568, forward strand.
AAAATAAACCAACTCATCCTAACACAGTGTTTCCTCTTTTCTCTGTAAGCTATTTGCATACAGGGTACATCTGACCTAGAATGTCTCTAGAGGCAAATATACATCTTTACTGTGGCTTGTATACATCTGGAATAGCCTGTAGCTAACTAACCCCAAGTCCCAATGAGTTCACAGGCAGACGTAGCTTGTACAGTTAGTTACCTTCAGGAACTTCCCTCTACAGATAGCTACAATCCTGACCACAGTGTTTCACACTTCCTTTTCCAGAGTCCTCTAGGATTTGAAGAGGTGACCTAGTTTTATTTTCTACATAGTACCTATTTGTCATAAAAACTGTTTCATAATATATGCTTTTCTGACTACATTTATACATAATAGACACCAAAGGCTTTTTATAAATATGAAAATATCTATCTGCTAATACTTAGAAGAGAGCTTACAATGTTCAAGGAGTCCTTAGAAAATAGCACCATAGAAAGCCAAAAAGCCTGAGGCTTGGACTCGTTTCATAGCGTCTCTTAACCTCAAGTTTTTCAACTTCCAATAAAAGACAAAATTAGACTGCAAATATTTTCGTGGGGTTGAGAAATACATAAAACTTAAGTATTAATAGAACATGAAACATAAAAGCATCAAGGAAATGGAATTTCACGTCATCTGATGCCACTGGACTGGGTAGGATTTGTCTGTACTTGCTGCATGGGAAGAGCTTGTGAAGAGGTTTGACTACCATGTGCTGAAATTGCAGCCCCAACTTTAATACAGTAGGAAGTAGAGACTTTTGCCAGGTAATAAAATCATGAGGATGGGACCCTCAGGAAGTGCCTTTTAAAAGGAGATTTCAGTGTATCTACTATGATAAAATATCAGTCACAATGTCTTGAAGAAACAATTGTTGGTTATGATGCATACTTTGAGAGAGTTCATCCCACCATGGCAGGGAGACATAGAACAGTTCATAGGAAGTGCTCAGAAATGCTACAGCCCCAGAGACACTCCTTGCAATCTACTTATATGTTAAATATCTTAAAATGTCCAACATCTAGCTTATCAAAGCAATGGCACCATCTGGGGACCAGGCACTCAAATCACAAGCTGGTGATGCCCTTTCATATGTAATCCCTCCGACTAGGAGAGTCTTTTTATATCAGGAAAACCCTTTCATTTTTCATCCCTAATGGGATGGTAGTCTGTAACCAAAAAGCTGTCATATCCATTATTGGTCCTGTGACCTTGGGTTTCCAGACACAGCACTAGGAACAGGATATTTCCATTGTCTGTGAGTCTCAGTCTAGGGTACTGGGTTATGTCTTGTTAACACTGTTAGCCTCTACTTTCTCCGTAATCCCCACCAAATTGCTTGTTTCTGAAGCCCTAAAGTGAGGCCAGTGTATTTGAGGACTTGTTTGTAGAAAGCAACAGGATCTGGAAACCACATATTCTTGGATACTTCTGGCACCACTGATTGCTTGCAGATGCTTCCGTTGGAATTCTTCTCCAGTACATTTCCTGAGAAAGATGTACCTGGTTTTCTTGCTGCTGCTGTATCTTGCCATCTCAGTGTCCTCGAGCCCTTCAGAATGCCCTCTTATTACCATACGTCTGCTACCCTTTCCCCTGATAATTATCAGGGATGCCCTCCATCTGCCCTTTTCCCCTAGCTAATTGCCTTCTGTTTTTCCATCTCTTGGTCACATTCCTGGCTCTGCCCTCCTGTCACCTCCTTACTGGCTCTACTCTGCTTGATGTGCTGCCTGGACATTAGTGGCCTGGGCCCTTCTGCTCTTCATCTTGCCTGCTGCTGGATGATTCCTGAACTGTTCCATCCACCTGCTGCATGTCCAGGGTCACCTTCCTGCTGTCTGTTGCACCTGTCCCTGGCCTGCTTGATTTCTTCCCTGAGTCACACAGATGGGATCCCTCTAGCTTCAATGTAATTTTTCTAATGGAGAAGTAGAATGGAAAGCAGAGTGCAGAATAAATAGAGAGGAATTTAAAAGCCTACAAAAACCAGAGATACCAGTTCTGCAGAGCTGAAAGTCATTAGCCTATAAGCTGGCTGTCTCAGAACCAAGGCATGGATAGAAGTCCAAAAGCAGAGAAGAAAATCTTGGTAACCTGCCTAAAATATACCTCTTGCTGGATGAGGAGAATTTCAGAGGGTAAAGGTTCTTCTTTGACTTTGAACAGTGCAAGTGAGCATCGGGCTTTGGCAGAATTCAGGCCTATTCAGCGGTGGTAGCTACCTTTTCCTATACGGCAATATTTACCTGAGTCCTTTACAACTGCTGTAGATATTTCCAGTTCATCTCTGGCACGAGAACTTCTCTATTTATTTTAGAACTTTTTGTCACAGTGAGCAGAATACTCTGGTGACGTTTTCTCTAATTTGTTTGAACTGGCACTAAAAATTTTTAAATTGGGTATATTTGCAAGTTGACAGAATTTTCTGTCAAGAACTTTGGTCTCAACAACAGAGTTCTGTTTAAAGATTAAAGTTACTTTTAAAATGAGTACTAATTGTATGAGTCAGAAAGTGGGCAGGTAGAGTTCAGCTGTTGAGTAGATTATGTGACGTAGCTTCAACAGCGAATCTCCACATGCGGCTAAGAACTCAAAGAGCAGGTTGAAGGGATATGTGTAGGGATACTGACTTGGGATGTAGCACCTGAGATTAGGTTTTCCTCTGCTTCTTGAAGGTGAGTGGGAACTTCTTCATTATGAGTTTCTCAAGCAGAGCTCCCAAGCTGCATGCTCTCGTCTCCAGCAGTTACATGCTCACTCACCCTTAACCAAAAAGACTTCCCAACACAAGATGCACTGCTTCCAATTGAAAGCTATTGTTCTTCTTATGCTGGCAACCAAAAAAAGCCATTTTATTATTCAGTTCTTAAGACTAATTTTCTGGATATAACCCAACTTGGTATGTTACCATTGTAAACAAGGACAGCAGGCACTATGTCGCCTACTCTTTTGAAAAATACGTATTTCTCTAGGTGTGTATATGTGTGTGTGTTTGGGTGTATGTGCCTGCATGAAGATGCCTGAAGACTTGTAAAGTTAAAGAATACGTTACTCAAAGAAACATTATTAAGATTTTCCTAAATGTGCAAATATTGGAATATTTAGTATTATAAAACCTATGAGACAGAAATATTATCAAGTTAGGTGTTAGCAAGATGGCTCAGAATGAAGACTTTAGTTTTAGTCCCAGCACCCAAATAAAGAGTTGGGTATCCCCTTGTGCTCTTTAGCCTCAGTGTTGTATGGGATAGGAAATAGGAGAAAGTCTTGGGCTTGTGAGCCAGGAAACTAAGCTGCGAATCCATCAGCTCCAGGTTAAATGAGAGACTCTTTACAGGAATAGAATGAAGAGTTATAGATGAAGACTCTGTCTTAAGCTTTCTACTGCTGTAAGAGACAGCATGACCATGGCAACTTTTATAAAGACAAACATTTACTTGGGTGGCTTGCAGTTTCAGATGTTTAGATTACTATTATCAAAGTGAGACATGGTGGCATACAGGCAGACATGATCCTGGAGAAAGAACTGAGAATTCTACAGCTTGATCCAAAGGAAACAGGAAGTGATCTGATCATACACCCAGCAAAGCTTGAGCAAAGGAGACCCCAGAGCCCACCCCTACAGTGACACAGTTCCTCCAATAAGGCCACACCTACTCAAGCAAAGCCACATTTCCTAATAGTGTACCTCCCTTTTGGAACCATTTCCTTGCAATCCACCACAACATCTGAGGATCTCATCTAGCTTCTATGCATTCAAGCATATGGGTGCACTTACACACACACACACACACACACACACACACAGACACACAGACACACATACACACACACACACACACACACAGAGAGAGAGAGAAAGAGAGAGAGAGAGAGAGAGAGAGAACACACACATGTGCATACAAGTCTATAAATGATCAAGTTACTACTGACAATTCCAGTGCTCTCTATTGATACCTAATTATCAATACCTATGTTTGACAGAGTCCCTAACTCCTGTCTGTGTCATTATGTGAGGAAAAAAGGTTACAACAGATCCAGTATCTTCTATGGAAGGTAAATATGCATAAGGATTAGGCTCCCATGGCACAGAGAAAAGAATAAACTGTATGCATATGAATTATAGGGCTAGGGTAAAGGAAACCTTAGCTATAGTTAGTATCATTCCTTTAATTTGACAGTATATAGTCCAGGTCTCTAGGAGACAAGAGTTGCTTGGCTACTGCAAATGCTGGTACAGGATGTGAGCCCTAGCTGTTCACTTTTGCTCATAGTCTCATAATTGTTTTTTACATTATATTTTTCAGATCACCCACTTTTACTTGACCCTTATCTTTGGACTAGTGATAGGGATAATTATTGTAATAAATCACAAAGTGGTGCTGATTTGGCAGATGTGAAGGCAAAAATGTGGAATTGTACTAGACTTAATTGAATCAATCTGAGACCAGGTCACAGTCCGCATCATATGAAAAATATGAGTGCTGACTTCATCAGATTGACACCGGAATCACTGCACCTCTCCATCTTACAGCAATTAAGCACATGGCTTTCATCACTCAGCACCAGTTCAATTTTCCACCACAGGTATTTTTAATTGTTACAGTCCCTAATCCAAAGAAGGTTGAGGAAAATAAAGGAGCTTAGAGCTAGTTTAGTAATATTGAAAGAAAGTTATCTTTATCCTATATTTTTCAAGTCTAATTGAATTTAAAGTGCTTTAAAGATGTGATCAGACATTATTAGTTCCATCTTATGCAGAAGAGTAGCTGTCCTCCAACCGCCATCCTCCAACTGCCTACCTGGTTCTACAGACTAAGCACAGATATCTCCCCTCTGTGAGTCTTACGCATAAGTGAAGTATTCCCCTTCCCATTCTGAACAGCTGCTAGCTATCAAACTTGTCTGAGTATAACTCAAATGCATCTCTAGTGTTTATCTACAGGCTTGTGTTCTGAGTAATTGGGGTGGAGCATGAATGTTGGAAGTCTTCCAGTCATTTTAACAGGTGTGACATTTCCTTCATAAGCACAATTAGAAGCAGTGTTTCCATGCCCAGATTCCTCTTGTGGGCAGCAGAAATCTCTATTTCCATACTTAATGTAACAATAGTGTTATGGCAAGCTGGGAAGTCATGGTACTGTGTGCTCATAGGAAACTTCCAGTCAATGAAGTTGCATCCTTGGCTAAATGGGTATTTGATGTCTGGTCCAGGAACTTAACTATTAGCAACAGTGGAAGCTGTCGGGCTTGTATCTTTACGTCCATGCATTCTGAGTCATTTATCTAAACAGTGAACTTATTCATGAAGCCACTTCTAATCCTAATTGACATAAACTAATTACAATTTGCTATTCAGACTCCATAATTTTCTGTAGTTGCAGTTTAATATAAACTAAAGAAACTGCAATTCTAAGAGAAGGGTGAAGAAGAACGTTTAAAAGGAATCCTACACTAGCTCAGAATTGAGAATGATAAAGGGTTATTTATTTAGGGGTAGACTTATAAATCAATATCCTCTGCTGGAACAGCTAAGAGCAACAGAATTCCGCAACTGGAAAAGAGGCTGGACACACCTGGGCATAAATATAAGAGTTCCTGCCCCAGTGGGCAGATAACTTAAAGACTACTGGCTGTAGGAATTTCTACAGCAGAAGGGAACCCCACGAAACCTTAGTTATTCTTAAGATACTCAGTATCTTCTACAAGTTAAACTTCTTAGTGTACATATCTAGACAGTTTTCACCTATATTGTACAGGTTTCCTTCCTTCAGACTTCTTCCTGATATTTCTCGGATATCTCATGAACTTACAGCATGCTTAAATGGAAAATCTTAATTATGGAAAAATGAAAACTCAGCATTAACTCACTAAGTATTCAGTCTACCAGTGCTTTTAGATAAAATTTACCACTGCCAGTCATTTGTCATATCAACAAACCTGAACTCTACCTCTAATTTATTCCTTTCTCATTGGTCTTCTACATGAACCCATGAAGGAACCCCATCCTTAGACAAATGGAATTTTTATTTTCTTTTCTCAAGCTTCACAGTATTAACAGGATATTCACAGGTATTTAGGGCATTCTTTCCTATAACCCAACATTTTTTTTAAATTTTTTTGTTTTTCAAGAGAGATTCTCTGTAGTATTTTTTAATTTCATTTTATATTCCAACCACAGTTCTACCTCCCACCTTCTACTCTCCCTCAATCTCTCCCCAGCCCCAACCCACTCTCCATTCACTGCTTTCAATGAGTAAGGGTTTCGATGGGGAGTTAACAAAGCCTAGCACATTAAATTGGGGCAGACCATGCCCCTTCCCCTGTGCATTAAGACTGAGCATGGCATTCCACCAGAGGAAATGTGCTCCAACAAACTAGTTCATGCACCAGGGATAGATCTTGGTCAGGGGATCCTGGTTTCACAACTGTTTCTCACATCTGGAAGGCCTAGTTTGGTCCCATGGAGGCTCCACAGCTGTTGGTCTAGATTTTATTATTTTCCATGAGCTTGGTTCAGCTGTCTCTACAGATTTCTTCATCATGATCTTGACCTCCCTAGCTCATACATGCCCTCCTTTCTCCCTCACACTGTATTCCCGGAGTTCGGCCTGGAGTTAGATTGAGGATCTCTGCACCTGGTTCCTGGTTGATGGAGGCTGTATGATGATAGTTGGGATATTCACCAATCTGATTAAAGGGGAAGGCCAGTTCAGGCATCTTATCCTCTTTTGTTATAGTTGTGGTCATCCTTGTGGATTCTTGGTAATTTCCCTAGCACCATGTTTTTCCCTAACCCTATAATTGCTCTTTTTTATCAAGATCTCTCTTTCATTGCTCTTCCACTCCATTCTTCCCTGTCTCAACCATCCAATTCCCTCATTTACTCACCCCACCCCTTCTCTGTAATATTTCATCTTGACCCCAGTTTATCCAGGAGATCTCATCTAATTCCCATCCCTAGTGTGATCCATATTTCCCTCCTAGGGTCTTCCTTATTACCTAACTTCTCCAGAGCTGTGGATTGTAGTCTGGTTATCTTCATTTTACATCTAATATTCACTTATGAGTAAGTACATGCTATGCTTGTCTTTCAGAGTCTGAATTACCTCACTCAGGATGATATTATCGAGTTCCATCCATTTGCCTGCAAATTTCATAGTGTCATTATTTTTTACAGTTGAGTAATACTCTGTTGTGTAAATGGACCACATTTTCTTTATCCATTCTTCAGTTGAGGGGCATCTAGATTGTTTCCAGTTTCTACATATGACTGAGGACAAATCTACAAAATATATAAAACACTCCGGAAACTAGAAATCAACATATAAATTAATCCAATTAAAAAATGGGGTACAGAGCTAAACAAAGGATTTTCACCAGAACAATCTCAAATGGCCGAAAGACATTTAAGGAATTGCTCAGCATCCTTAATCATCAGGAAAATACAAATAAAACAGCTCTGAGATACCATATTATACCTGTCAGAATGACTAAGATCAAAAATCCTGCGGACAGCTTATGTTGGAGAGGATGTGGAATAAGGGAATACTCCTTCATTGCTGGTGGGAGTGCAAACTTATACAGCCACTTGGGAAATTAGTATGGCAGTTTCTCAGAAAAATGGGAATCAATCTACCTCAATGTAGAGAAAGCACTCTTGAACAGGTACCCAGAGGATGCTTAACCATGCCCCAAGGATACTTGCTCAAGTATGTTCGTAGTAGCATTATTTGTAACCCTAATTTTATAATGTTTCTCCACCACTTCATAGAAATAGTAATTTTAAAGTATTGACCAAATAAAGCAGATCTCATGATGAATGTCATAAAATAAATTCCATTTGTCATAGGTTTATATATATATATATATATACACACACACACACACACACACACACACACACACATAAACATTGGTCATGTGCTAAAAGCCATCTTTATCCTGTGTATGTCTGCTTCCTGTACTCAGCTCTAGAGAATTAAACATCCCTTCCATACTTCATTAATCTCTTCTGGTCCCCTGAACAAGTGAGAACCTTCTAGCCTCTATCATATTTGTACCTTTTTTTTTCTCTCCAGTGGATTTTCCCCCTTGTTCCCACCCGTCTGATCAGTACACGATTAGACTTTCTTGGTCATTGAGATTTCAGTCAACCTGGTTTTCTCTTTATCTGTCATTCCCAATTTGTCATTTCCAATTTACTATTTGGCAACTTCCTCTATAATCTTCTCCATATACTGGATGACAGACAGGTTGAAGTGGTGTTTTCTGCCATGTGCTCATCATTTCTTTGCTTTCTTATAGTATTTATTCATTTAATCATTTCCTAATATATTTGACCTCTGCAATCTAAGTCCTGGAACAGAGTGATATTCAATAGATACACTTTGATTTAAATATAATTAAGAAAATGAAGAATGTTATTTGTTTCTCTAAAGAAATACTTTATTTGTGGCTGTGACTTAAATGACCTGACTTGTAAGCCAATCAGGCAAAATATTCTTAAACCTAGAAAATGGTATTTCTCACAAAATTTACACTAATGAGATACCTACCTTGACCAAGAAGCACAAAACTGAAAAAAAATTCTAAAATGTAGCATTTAATTACATAGATTAATAGAGAAGGGTTAATTTAAGATGTAAGAGCTAGCTAGAAATACACCTGAGTCATCAGCCAAACAGTGTTGTAATTAATAAAGTTTCTGTGTGATTATTCATGTCTTGGTGGCCTAGGAACCAATGTGTAGTCTCTGCTTATACTTAATAGCAATTTTGAGGAATAAAATGAGCATGTTATTTTTTTATCATATAAATTTTGATTAATATTTGAATTTCTAAGAAAATATTTAATAAATATAAAACATAAATAGAAAAATAAACAGGGCATGAAGCAAAAATAAATGACCTATGAAATGCAGCCATGATTTTCTATAAATGGTGTCTTTCTAACTATGATCAGCAAGTCATCTGTTTAAGTAAGCTTATTAGCCATTCAACACTATCTAAGAATGACTAGTATTTGTAAGTCAGTGAATAAATTGCTGGAGGTATCAATATACATAGTCATATTTCTGAAATGCAAGCTTCAATAAATTTACAAGCAAAGTCATCTTTAAAGCATCACAACAGGAATTTAGGCCATTTGCCACCTGATCAATCAATGGCCTTAAAATATGCAGCCAAAATAACACTTATGCAAGTGATCTTATTATCAGAAGAACCTGATTGAGACAATAAGAATCTGGATTGTAAGCAGATACTGTATTAAAATGAGATTCCGAGTGTTGGGATGGTGTTGATGTAGTTTACCTGCATGAAGAGCATGACGTACTGAGGAGTACAGGTATTACTTTGAAGACAGTGTCCTCATGATTTGTTCTTCTTGTTGATCGTGATGAGCCCCTGTCTCAGTAGTGGACAGGACCTGGGAATTCCTTCTGAGAAATGGAATATAACGAGAATGACAATGTGTGTAAAGTTACATGTGTGATTGCAAGATAGTGTTTCACAAAGTTATGGTGTCCGCCTTGTTGGAGTCTCACATTCCCTCTCGCTTCCTAGAACCATGAAACAAGCACAAGCAAATCTTTTGACATTTGACATGGAAAGCAACTACAAGTGCTTTAGAGGGTATGAGAATACACTGGCTAACAGTGAGGAAGAAACTGAATTCTCCAGTGCAAGAAACTGAATTGTCTAATGCTCATTTTTCAACAGTTAACCCTTAGGAAAGATGTTCTATATTGGCCACACCTATATGGGCCACGCCAATGGTAAAAAATGGCAGGACTCATGAAATTATGGCACAGAAAATATAAAATAAGTGTGTGTTACTTTACGCTACTTTGTTGGTAGTGAGTGTTCTACAGTATATGCTTGGAAAGCCTTGTCTGTAATTTTCCCAGACTTTTCATTGTCCTGGATCCTGGGCCATGTCTGTTCCTATTCAACTCCAGATAGAAAGTTATGGCTTCTGCACACATTCCTCACTTCAGAGTAGTAGGGAAGAAGAACAGACATAAACCTCAACTTTCTCTGTAGATTCTAGCCCACCATTTTTCATTTCAGTCTGTCTTTCCTGTACCCTGCTCAATTCCTGGAGCTTCACTTTTGGATACCAGCACCATTTAAGGCAGCTTGGTTAAGAAAAACAAAACAAAAACAAAACTAAAACCAGCTATCCTTCGTATGAAGTCAGTTTCATGTTATTGATTTATCACACTCAATATCATCTGTCTAAGTATAGATCTCTCATTCTGTCTTTTTCTAATTGCTTTTGTATTCTGCTTTTTTGATTAAATTCCAAGTAAGGCAGAGAATCATACAGTGTAGTTAAATATCCCAGGTCACCATGAACACAGTCCTCTATGAACAATTTACATAGCAAACTGTTAGCGACCTAGAATCCCCAGTTACAATGAGCTCATATATCCTGGAATTAAACAATGGAAATAAACTATTCTCCTTAGCAAACTTGACAGCACTCACTTCTATTTAAGGAAATCCTTGAACACATTCTGAAAATTACAGATAATGCAGTGATCTGACTGAATGTTCTTAGGCTGGTACATCTGTGTTCTCAAAGAGAACTTTCAAGGAGAATGGCTTATTTAGCATCTAATGCTTATTCAAATATTGATGTGCATTAGGAGCAGGGACATGCACATTAGAAAAAAGTAATATAACTAGACCTGTCAGTTAAAGCAGAGAGCCTCTCTCACTATGTCATTAGCAACCAAACTCCTCTTTCCGTAGAATCTCGGAAAGGAAGCCCCAAGTACCTTTTAGTACCATGGCACACTATCTGTCTTAACAGCATATTCACTTATTTGTTTCTAATCTGTACTATTATTTTACTTTGAATATAGTGCCTTTAAGCTTTATTTTGTTTTTCTTTCTTTCTTTCTTTCTTTCTTTCTTTTTTTTTTTTGCTTATTCTTATTGAGACAGGGTTTCTCCATGTAACAGCTCTGACTGTCTTGGAACTCCCTGTATAAACCAGGCTGGCCTCAAAATCACAGAGATTCACCTGCCTCTGCCACCTGAGTTGTGGTATTAATGTGCATTTTTAGTCTTTTGCAGATTCATATACACCTTTATTTCATTCTTATGTAAGATACCAAGACATTGGAAAGACTCAGACCCTCACCACTGGTAGCACAAATAACATGTATATTAAGCACAAGATTATATATGTTAGTGTGACAACAATAGGTGAAACATGAAGCATGGTTACTCCTGTTGAAAAATAAAACAAGGGCAATGACAAGTATACAAAAAAAAGAACATAAGAACATTAAACAGCACAGCATGGTGATCTCCAGTGAGCTGCAGTATAATAATTGGGAAGTTGTGATGAAGATTTGACCGCAGCAACCTATAAAAACAACACAAAACTCTTCCATTTCCAAAATTAGGAGGAATATGAACATAGACGGACTTTCTTTACAGTGCTCAGAAAAGAATGAAGATGATATTGGAGTAAAAATTATTGGGACCTAGAGACCAGAATTGAGGTGTTAGAGAAAGCCAACTGACAGAAAGACAAAGAAAGATTGTGAATACTTATAATTTCCTTAAGGTTGATTCACAGTCTCCTAAAATTGTATGAAAACATCAAGTGATGGATTGCCCAAACTTTTGCATGTTAAAGAACTGCAGTCTTTTCATATTTATCACAATTATTGACCAGCCTTCAGGAAGATAACTATACAGGCAACATAGAAAAGCAGTTGGAGAGAGTGAGAGAGTTGTAGGTGAGAAAAACTACACATGTTAAACAGTCCTGGGAGATGACCCCAGAGTCAAGTGAGAAAGAGAAACAGAAAAGCTGCCTCTGAGAAAGTCTCTCAGGTTTTGTGTGTGAAGTGGTAGCTATGGCAATGATGGAGGTCTGATACCTTGGTGACAAGTTCTGTTAGGGGTTGTTTGATGAACTGACTCAGACAAGTATCTCTGTGGCTTCAAGGTCAGAGAGTTTTGGAGAGAGGTCAGAGTTACTTCTCCTTTCTTTTTACCCTTGTATTGAATAGAAACTGGATGGAGTAAAGGAGGTGAGAGAAAACTGAACCACAGCAGGTATGCCTGATGGACATTATTGGAAACATTTTGATGGAAGAAAAAGCTTTGTGTACTGACCATGAAGGAATAATTTCTACTTTAATAAAGATAGCTAATACATTTCAAAAATTTATTTGTAAACTGTTTGATAAACCCTGGAAACATTACAAGATCTCTATGTTCTAAGTAGGGAAGAAGTAATCAATAGACAGGAAAGTTAGGTATTTTCACAAAAATATAAATGTAGTTCATGTTGTAAATTAGATTCAGAAGTTCTACTTCTAGAACTATGTCTAAGACAATAAAAACTTATGTCAATACAGCAATGTACACAAAAACTTGAATACCTGCATTGTCTCCAATTACCAAAAGCAAATTCTTCAGTGATCATTAACTAATGAAAGGACAAAAATGTGTTGTGCTCAGGAAATATCAGATAGGCCTTACAAACTTTAGGAAAATTGAAATAAGTCAGGGATGAAAGCACATGTGTAATTCAACTGCATTCATATGAAACTGCAGAACAGTAAACTCACAGAGGCAAATAGATTGGTAGATGTTTGAGGTAGAAGAGGAGAAAGGAAAAGAATTGATGACACCCTCAAGATACTGGAAATGTTCTCTTTTAGAGAAGTAATGGTTGCTTAGTGCTGAGAGTACACAGAAATTACCCAAGTAGATTTAATTTTAGGGAATGTGAAATATTTATTAAAGCTATTAAACATTTTTTTATTTTTCTAATAAGTCCATAATATAAAATTCTAAGAATTTTCAGAATTTCTTCTTATCATCAGCGAATTAGAGCTATATTTATAATATACTTTCCGGAAGGGAAGCAATTGTAAGCCTGAGAATTTTGCGAATTACCTATGATTTCTACTAGTTCCATATCCTGCATCCTCATTTTCCCTTGGAATTACAGCAGCCCAATGATTGTGTGTATCATACCTATATTTCTACCTGTGAAATAGGAAGACAGGGCTGAGTCTGGCTGGGAAAGCATAGCTTGTGTGTGGCACATTGGGTTTCTTGATACATATCTACTCATGGACTAAAATGGACTAGAAGAGGAAACTCACAAATAAATGTAAACACAACATCCCCTCAGCCTTGGTGCTCACCGCCATCACTGCAGGATAACGACATCCCACCTCCACAGGCTGGGAGCATGTGTCTTGTGATGAGAGACAGGATCAGAAGCCTAGAGGTAAATGTCCTCAAAGACCTTGCAGAAGGCAATTCCCAACTGAGAAGATTTTAGGTTAGGCTGAATGCCCATCAGAGCTTTCTTTGTGTTTCTGAGATTTCTTTCTTGATTTTATATCTTAGCTAATTCAGAAATTGTTCTAAATGTTTGTACAAAGGCAGGGCTTAATAGCAAATTTTTGAAGAGACAGTAGTTGTAAGTTTAACATTTATGGTTTTGCCTCCATGACTTATGATGAAAAGCATAATCCAAGTTTGATTAAATAAATAAGATTCCAGGTCAGAATTAGTATTCTGTGGGGCTCTCAACATTATCTATTATGTTTTTTGGGGCGAGGTGTTAATACTGAAGATAGGACCCAAAATACGATAATGTAACAATTTTTATAAACTCATTTTCTGTCTTTAATGAGTGGTGGGATTTCATAGCCTTGGAACTTTCAAAAAAATTTTTTCTTGCTTAAAAAATATTCCTAGTGTTGAAAATCCTTCTGCATTTTAGATCTTACGGCAGCATTGATCGGTCCTCTAGGATGCCCAGCTATAACAGTAATCCTGCTCCTGCATCTTTGCAAGTTGGAGGGAAGGCAGGAGATAAGCATTGCCCCAGGGAGTCTATATTTAATCTACAACTGGCTTATCCAAGTGTCTTATTGAGCCTGGAGGGTTCAACCACATGCTCTATTGTGAGAAAAAAAAGATAGGGGAGGAAGGAAGAAAAAGTTCACCCAAGGTTGGTTTTCAAGTAATTAATTTGCTTCAGAATTGACACAGAAATTTATACTTTGTTATTCATATCAACTCCGAGGAAACTACCTTTCTTATTCCAGTGCAGATTGCTTTCTGGCTTTGCTCTGTGGTTGCTGTTGGGAGATGTCTGGTCTTTGTCTTGACAACAAGGATTAAGGCTTCTGGAGGCACTTGTAAATGACATCTTTGGTAGCTCTACCAAAGAACACCTTAGGTCCACACTGCAGCTCTTTATGGGTAACCTCATTGTGGAATTGTGTGTGTGCTTGAGACAATCATAAAAGAAATTATGAAACAAAGAAGGATATAAATAATTAAAATGTAAAACAAAAGGAGTAAGCTTTCAGCACTGTTCCCCTTTTTACATACTTGTCTTGTTGTTCTAGTTACGAGCTTCTTCTCTTACAGCAAACCCAGACCAAAATTGAATCTATGCCTAGCTGCGTTTTCTGAAATAAAACATCAGCCTAAATGACCATCAGGAAATCAAATGGCACTTGTTCCTATGTGAAAACCACTATTACCAAACAAAGCAAAATTTACCTTGCTATATGTGATGTAATGAGATGATATATCTCAGTCTCTTTCAGGTGCCTTGTTTTAGAAGATTTTTTTTTTTACTTTTTAGTAATATTCAGTATATTATGACAATGCCTATCAAAAAGCATCTGTTCTAAATTTCATTAATATCCTATCATTTGGGATTAAAACTATAGAATCAGATAAAAATGACAGCAGGACATTTGCCTTAATAATGGCAGTAACAAGAAGTCTCTTCTCAGAGTTTGAGTCTCCTCTATCTTCACTGCCCAGTATTGACTTTTCCTGCCTAAACTACTATGTTAGCTTTTTCTATCTACACTGTGCAGTCCATCTAGAGTGTGTAATGTTGGCTACTTCTGTCCACCTTACACGGGATTGGCCCCTTCCATCTACAACACTGCCCAGTGGTGACCCTTCTATCTAACATACATCATACTGATCTCTTCTGTTCCACACTGTGTAGTGTTAATCATTCCTTCTACAATATGGAGTGCTGACCGTTCTACCTACATTGTTTTGTGTGGACTTGTTCATGTACACTTCAAACTCTCATCCCTTCTTTCTACACTGAGAAGTGTTGACCAGTCCTTTTGTAATGCACAGTGATGATATTTACATTTACATTGTTATTCTAGTTTGTTCTTTGGGCCTTTGTTGTTTGGTCATATATCTCTAACATTGTTCTTTAAATTTGCTTTCATTTTTTTTCTTCACAAATTTTGAATATGGCATAATTTACAGTAAAACTATTTCCATTATACAGTCTTTTTAAAAATTAAGATTATTAAATGCATTTTGATGGTCATTATTACCATTGACCAGTTAAGGTCATACATGTAACCTTGGGTTTGTAGCCAAGGTTTCTAATGATTATAATCTCTGACCAAAGTCACAGTCATGTATGTGACCTGAGATCTGAGGTCAAGCTGTCTAACAATTTTAAATGCAGATCACAGTCATGGTCACATATGTGGCTTTGGGTCTAAGGCTAAGCTTTTTACTTATTGTTGAAGCTTTTCATCTCTTACCCTCTAATTTCTCTTACCCTCTAATGCTGTTTAGTGTGATGTACATCTTAGTCATTCATGGATATTCTCTACTTTCTCTTCCCTTTTTAATAATGAATGCATACTTGTGGTTATGTAATTATTTAATAACAACATAAAATAATTAACTAATCTCGGGCTGCTGGCAACTTTCTTATCTGCTTTCACACACCAAAGCAAATTCCATTTTTGCTTGCTCATAAGTTTCTAAACTTGTATTCTGCTGATTGTAGAATTTGGTGAAGTGGAGAACTGGGGGAGTAGGCAAGGCAAAGTTGATTTATATTGTAGAGGGCAGGCTTGCTCTTGGGAAAGGAAATGAAATTTATTGTCACTGAGAACAAGGGAGGCATATTTCAAGGCTAGCTTTTCATTTAGGGATAGAGTATGGGGTAATTTGGAGTTGGATGAAAGAGACTTAGGAGTATCTGTCCTAAGTGGGAACAATTGGGAAAGAGACTAGGTGAGTCAGCATTCCTTGAGGCTGAATTCACTTAGCTGTTTAATGTCTTTCTTTACCAGTCAGTTATGAAATTCTGTGGTTGGAGTCACAATGCCAATCTTATTTAACACAGCATTGCTTGCCCCATCAACAATCCTGAGAAATCATAGTTTCTGGACAAAGTCATCTTCATTAGTGATTTACTATTAATGTGGCTGTTTTTCTGTGATATACAGAATTTGAAATATGAGTTTCATTGTCCACTGGGGGAGTGGGTGGCACAGATGAATGAGATAAAGACTTGAGGTGCCTTGAGAAGGGATTATACACTTGTAATTGAACTAGATTTCAGTAAAGACTTAGATAGAACTATACAATTTTCAAAACCTTAAGAACTCAGTTACTTTTAAGAATCCGTTGACTTTGCTTAGGTGGTCAAAACTTCTCACAAAGGATAAGAGAAATTATTAAGAATAATTGATCAGAATAAAAATTTAAACATTTCCTAGAGAGAATAAATTTTGCATATTATTTCAATTGTTTCCATTTATTGCAGACTAGGTACCTTGACAGTGCTGCATTTGAACTATAGTCCAGAGAGAGTCATTTGTCTCAAGACGTGGAGTACATGTTGAAGATACTAATGGGAACATTTTAATCACATGACAGACTTCTTGAATTCAGTCAAAATATCTTCTCCTTTATTAGTCTCTGTTCCTCAAGGAAAAGCATTGATAGAATGAATCTGTATATGAGGTTTATTGGAGTAGCTTACAGGCTGTGGTCTAAGTGGTCAACGCTAACTTTCTGGTGACACTAGGCCTCTAGTCTGTGTGTCTAAGCAGTTGCAAGCTGGTGCTGGAGTCCTTGGGATGGCCTAGAGAGCTGTCACTCTTCAGTCCACTTTGGCATCCTGAGAAAGCATGTTTTAACATCAGTGTAGGCGTGAGAGTGACCACAGCGCAAAGAGAGCAAAGTTTTATTTTCCCGTGTCCACTTATGTGGGTTGCCACCAGGAGCAGTGGGTCAGGTTTAGGGTGGATCTTTCTTGTGACCTCAAATGATTTGGATTTAGAGTTCACCTCCCACCTCAAATAATCCAAGAGACATTCTTACTTGTAATCTTTCTAAAACAAATTATATTTAAATATTTTTAAGTAGACAAGGACAATGTTGATGATAATTTAGTCTGATGAGAATATTTAGAAAAATGGCAAGTATAAAATGTGAAGTAGAATTTTTAAAATAGAAAGACATTCAAAAAAGGTAAAAATAACATATGACCTTTAAGACGCCAAAGAGTTAATAGACACAAATAGTAAGGCTACAGATATTTTTCTAATTATATTAACAATCAAATTACTCTTATTAAATTAAATATGCTAACTAAACATCTGAAATCTGTATTATCTTCACACTCAATTTCTAATTATAACCAGTCTTCACAAACTGCATTCAAATGCAAAGATCATGAAAGTTAAAATAAATTACTAAAAAAATATGGAAATATCTAAGGCAATGTGAAGCTGTCATATTTTTTTTCTTTGAATCAGAGTATTATATGGCCCAGACTGTCCTTGAAATCACCATGTGGCTGACCTTGGCTTCTTGCCTCTACCTTCCCAGCACTGGGCTTACAGGTGTTCACACCATGAACAGTTGGAGCTGACAAACTAACATAAAGATTTGACAACAAGATGAAAAGGTATATGTATGGTGAAAACATTTTCATGATACTAACATTTCATAATATTTTCAGCTAGCAAGTTCTGATGTATATATCTTTCCAGTTAGCAATAAGCTGAAAAGACAGCCTAAACATTGTCAATGTGTCTAGTAATAAACACAAAATCAAAACAGATAGAAATCCAGAGATTAAAATTAAAAATCTTGACGTTTTAAATCATCATAGGGGCTTTACAGCCTCTTGTAATGTTTTATAAAACCTCTAGAATGAGAAACCAATGAAGAAATTAATAACTAATGAGGGTATTTCTCAGCAATACAGTGCTTGCCTCACATGCACAGGCCAATGTGTTTGAGCACCAACACCAAACAAAATGAGTAGTGAAGAGGACAAATAAGTTACAATTTACTTAAACAATATAAATAAATGTCAAATATCTGTTGAAAATGCACCAAAGAAAAGCACATGATTTATTTTTGTTTTTAGTGAGCATTTGTCAAGACAGACCATATAGTGCACATCCAAACATCTACTAAAGTATATAGTCAGATGAATGAAATTTTGCAATGTGAGTCACCAAATCACAGTAGACCTACTGCCAAACCATAAACATCTGTAAGTAGGAATCCTCAAACATTTGGAAACTAAGAAACTTCTTTTTTTTTAAGATTTATTTATTGTATATATAGTATTCTGCCTACATGTATGCTGGCAGGTCAAATGAGGGCACCATATCTCAATGCAGATGGTTCTGAGCTACCATGTGGTTGCTGGGAATTGAACTCAGGATTGCTGGAAGAAGAGTGCATGCTTTTAACCTCTGATTAATCTCTTCAGCCCACTAACAAACTTCTTTTTAGTAACAGGGTTAGGAACAAAATCACATTGGATATTAAAAATATTTAAATTGAATGATAAGTTTGTGAGCTGAAATAAGATATTGTGAGGAAATATTTTTATTATTTTATAGAAATATTTTATAGATTTTTTTCTTGAAAAAGAACATAAGTCTAAAATCATTGATCTTATCTTGTTACAGGAGGGGCTGCTTGTTTGTCCAGGCTGCCCAGCTAGCTTAGCCTCGAAATAACCACACAGAAACTACATTAATTAAATCACTGCTTGGCCCATTAGCTTTAGTTTCTTATTGACTAATTCTTACATCTTAATTTAACCCATTTTTATTAATCTGTGTAATGCCACATGGCAGTGGTTTACTGGGTAAAATTCTACATGTCTGACTTTGGTGGTAACTTCATAGCATCTCTCGGACTCTGCCTTTTTGCTCCCAGTATTCCATCTAATTTTCCCCACCTACCTAAGTTCTGCCCTATCAACAGGCCCAAAGCAGTTTCTTTATTAACCAATGAAAGCAACACAAAGGCAAGAAGGACCTCCTACACTATTATCATTCACTGTACAAAGTTAGCCAGAGGAATTAACAAGGAAACAAACCAAAACATAGAGTACAAATATGAATATTGAAAAGCAAGAAATATTAAAAATAGTAAAGAATAATAAAATGATGTGTGTAACAAACTAAACATCAACAAATTCAATTCCATCAATTGGGCAAATTTCTTGAAACTAGGAAACAAACAAAGAGATACAGGAAGCAATGAAAACCAGAGTCTTGGACCCATTCAAGATGACTGCAGTGTGTTTCAAAGAAAAATTATTATAAAAACCAAAAGGTGCTTAGAGCTAGAAGACCATCTACAATTTGTATATTTACCTATATAATATCTATTATTTTTTTGTGTGCTTATTATCTATCAATATCTATCATCTATCTACCATGTTTCTACTATCTATCTACATATCTTCATCTACCTATAAATCTATCTATATTTCTTTCCCTAACTAATCCCTCAGTATTATCAATAATCTATCTATCTATCTATCTATCTATCTATCTATCTATCTATCTATCTTCTATCTATCTATCTACCTAATTTCTGATTGTGTAAGAAATACATAATTCTGTTGTACTTTTGACATGAAGTACCTTAAGAGATCATCAAACTTACATCCCATAAGTAATCAGGAGACTCTAAGTCCCTGTATTCCCTTGTTGGTAGCTGGTACCTGTTTGTCTAGGAGTGATCAGGTCAGGCTAGAGTTGCAAAGTCATGTGCTGTCTACTGTACGATTAAGGCTGTATATCAGAGGAGGAGAATATCATGAGTCCCAGGATCCACATTAGATAAGACTTTGCATACTGAAATGGCAGGATGGGGAGTCTGAGGAGGGAGCAATAATAGATACCTGGAAGACTGCATGTCTCTAAAGAACAAAGTCAGTGAGAACTGACAGTAAATCAGCTGTGCTATCCCCATGCTCTGACTCCACACTTTGTGGAGGAAAAGTCAATGCTTCTCACCCTTGGGACTGCAGAAATGCATTTGGTAAATTCCTGCATTTCTAAATTTCTTATGCTCCGAGACTACAAAAGTTCATGCGATCATTTGGGGGTCAATACGGTATTTGAGACAATGAAATATGTGTTCCCAGGCCATGGTCACTCATATTTACTACAAAATAAACTACATCTCAGTCTCTTTGAGAAAAGATTGGTGTTTTGTATCAGCAATATATTTCAAATATATACGAATTTAAATGTCTTTTCCCCAATGTGGACTTTAAGCTGTTTGGAATCATAAATATGTTCTCTTCCCTCTAGGGACGCAGTCAGTCTTGCCTTATCTTATTATGATGCTTATTAGTGCTTTTGATTCAAGCCTCCAGGTCCTTCCACAGTGCCCTGACTGCTCTCCCAAGCACCTGCCTTTAATCACAGACAATATGGTTTGTGTTTAGAATCGAATGGCTGTCATCATCTAGCACGGATGCTCTCTGTCACAGGGACTTAACAACTCATTTGGGGAACCCTCTCAGAGACTCTGGGATTCAATATTCTCTTCAAACTCTTGATTTTTCATTAGCTTTGCCATTCAGGTTCCAAGGCATGGTGTCTAGTGGCATTACTTTTCCAAAGACGTCATGGGAAAGGAGTATTTTTTCTTTTCTTCTTTTTTTAAGTGCATACTTTGCATATGTAAGCATCTAAGCCCACTGAAATGTCTATGTAGAAGTCTGGTGTAGGAGGTCCTTCTGTTTGTGTGGTGCTTTCATTTGTTAATGAATAAAGAAACTGCCTTGGCTTAGTTGATATGGCGGAACTTAGGTAGGTGGAGAAAACAGAACTGAGAGCTTGGAAAAAGAGGGACAGAGTCAGAGAAGCCATGGATTCTCTGCCTTAGACGGATGTTGGTTAGAGCCTTGACAGTAAGCCACAGCCATGTGGCAATACACATATTAATAGAAATGGGTTAAATTAATATGTAAGAATTAGCCAATAAGAAACTAAAGCTAATGGGCCAAGCAGTGTTTTAATTAATACAATTTTTGTGTGGTTATTTTGGGTGTAAGCTAGCCAGGTGGCTGGGACAAACAAGCAGGCCCCCTCACTACAACAGAAGTCTGTTCATAGACAGCCAACATTCAGAGTAGTCCTATTTGACAGTCCTATTTGTACTGGCCTCTGGATAGCTTCAAAAGTAATTACCACGAGATGAGACTGTTTTACACAATGTTGCTGATCTTCTGTGAGAAACTTAGTTGGTGCTTTGCTATGTATTTTCTCAGTGGTTTGTTTCCCCCTGATTTATTTGTGTTATTGCTGTACACACAAAGGACAGACTTCTGAAGTTTACATTGTAATGACCAAATGAATTAGCACCCGAAAATTTTCTGGTTGTGATGTGCAAATACCTTCCAAGTGTTCTGAAGATATCCTCTAGCCCTGCCCCACCCCCATGAACTGATTTAGTTTGTCTTTACAAACCTTACAACTTCTCAAATGTGTCCTAGCTTCATTTTCCCCAGGACTATGACTTTAGGAATTCTTTATCTTCTGCTTTGAAATTTGACCTTTTTTTTTCTAATAATATTTCAAACACACAAGGGAGTCCCTTGAAATTAATGCTTCTTGGGATATAAGATTAATCATCTTATCTTTGACCATGATACTCCTTACTCTATAATGATCACAGAAAGGAAAAATAAAGCTGTTAAGGGAGAAAAAGAGGTTCCAGAAGATGTGAGGAGGGCAAAGAACTTTCTATATGGAAAAAGACCAGGAAAGTGGCAGATGATTAACAGAGGGGAAGGCTAATAGCTAGCCTATGAAGATGGAAGGGTAGAACTATTCTTCTATGTCTTTCTAACTGCATTCTTGCTTTAACAGGACTCATTTTAACCCCATGAAAACTTTGTTAATTCTGCTGAGGGTTTAACTTCTTCACCTGTTTGCCTCTCTGCTAATCTAAATATAGGGCCTTTGTTGCTGAATCTAAGCCTTGGGTGATGCAATTAGGACAATTTAAAATTAATCTGACACAAAAGTCACCATTTTATGCCCCACCACCACCTCTAGCAGGGGGCATTATTTATTGAGGAGCTGGTGAAATGTCCTGTTTGTTGTGGGGTGGTGGTGGAAGGCTATGGAGAACAAACCAAGCTTATGTTACTTGCACTTGAATACATTCACTGAGACCAGAGCAGTGTTGGAGGGTGGAAGTTATGTAACAATGACTCAAGTATACACAAGAATCAAGTTGGGAATAAGAACGCAATCACCAAGGCAGGCAGATCTGATGAGGGATTCCTCTCTTTATGCTATGAATTTGTTTTATTGCCATAGGTTAATAAAGAAACTGGTTTCATCCAATGGCTTAAAAGAATATAACAGGCTGGAAAAGATATATATATATATAGTGTAGGCAAAGTGAAGGAGATGCCATGTAGCTGCCAAAGGAGACAGACAGACAGGAACCTTACTGGTAACCACGAGCCTTATGGCAAAATATAAAATAATAATAGAAATGGATTAATTTAAGATGTAAAAATATGCTTAATCTATTAACCAAATAGTATTCCAGTTAATAAAGTTTCTGTGTGATTATTTAGGGTCTGGGTGGCAAGGAATGAACAAGCAGCCTCCAACTACGCAGACCTCTATGAGTTCAAGGCCAGTCTGGTCTACAGAGTGAGTTCCAGGACAGCTAGGGTTATTACACAGAGAAACCCTGTCTCAAAAATCAAACAAACAAACAAACAAACAAACAAAACAAAACAAAACAAAATAAAACCAACAACAACAATAACAAAAAGAATTGAAGCACCTTTAAACAATGAAGGAAAGACAGACATAAAGATGTTTAAGGTGCCTAGTAACAGTTACAGAGTATACAAAGCACAAAACTAATGCTTAAACAAGTACTGGGTCCATCTACTTATACAGCCTCATATATAATTCATAGAATTCGAGCTCAAACAACCCCATTTAAAAAAGGATAAGACTAGAAAACAGTCCTATTCCAGCGGAACTGCACATTGCCCCTCTTTATCATCTCCACTCTAACCACACAAACTCCTGGGTGTGGCTGAGAAAATCTTAACTTTCTATTGGGATCTCTTTGTTCTTAGCTCAGAGCAGAGCTTAATTGTTCCTGGGCTCAGGACAAAAAACATTGTTATACTCGCAAGCATTCTTGTGCCATTCTAAGGACAGAGACCTATGGATTCAGACATTTCTATCAGTGACTCATAATTAGTCTAATATTTTTGAGGCAAAACATTTTGACTTCATAATACACATGAAAACTGGGCATTGTAGAGATTGTTTAGTGGTTAAGGGCACTTGTCACTCTTGAAGAACAGGCTGTCTTTATTCTGAACATTCACATGGCAGCTCAAAACCCACCTGTTACTTCTATTTTTAGGTATCTAATTCCTTCTTGCCATTCCAGAACTGAACACACATTGTATGTTTATATAAATGCAGATGGAATTCTCATACATAGAAAATAAATCAATATCTTAAAAATATATATGAAGACGAAAGCTTAGGGAGTGTTGCAATTCTTAATTACACTTACTGTTTTCCTTAACTTAATTGTTATATAAACACTGGGCTCACAAACTCTTCTTTATGGGAAATCAGTGCAAGAGAATAGAATATAATTCTCAACTTATATGAGTTCTGTCTATTTTGAAGAAATTACCACTGAAGAATGTCAACCATAAAAGACGGACATAGCCTACGCAAGGGTAAGTAAAAATAAAATAAAACTCTAACTATATAATTCCCCCTTTTATTATTGTCATTTAGGTATGTCCATGTGTGTAGGTTTTTGCACATGAGTTTAGTTCCCATGAAACCTAGAAGAGGGGATCAGATACCTGGGAGATGAAGTTACAGGTCACAGTAGCTGAAGGTATCACTTCTTTCTCAGTGACAGACAATAAGGTGGAGACAAGTGATTACTCTAGATTGGAGTTGATGAGAGTTGTTTCCAAACTCCATGATACAGAACTCCAGCACAGCCTAGGAGCTACCTGGGAAACAAGAACAACAGAGAACACACATAACTCCAGGAATGTGACCCTTGCACCACACAACCATTTCTAGTTTGTTTGTTTCACATTTAAAGCTAAAGCAAATAATTTCCTTAAATAAATGATTTCTTTTCAAGAAAAATAATCAGAATATTGTTAATCTAAAAAAGTGCTTTGGAAATTTATCCATATATAATAGTGGTTTAGGTCACAAAATTCAGGATTAATTATGTAGAAAAAAGAGCACTATGAAATAATATTAGATAAAAGAATATAAGGGTAAAAGTGCTAAATAGATTTCACTAGTGTATACTGTATGAGAAATTACAGAAAAATCAGTCTTCTACCAAATGAGAAGTCACTTGAAAGCAATCACTTAAAATCTTTGAAGTATGAGGCTTACTTAAATCAGTTTAATAATACTATTATAGAAAGTTAAATCTGGTACATTGACATGAATGCAAAACATCCTTTAAAAATTAATGAATATTGCAGAAGTGCATACCTGCCTCTTTCCCACGATGTCACCTTCAAAGAAATGGAGAAATTTAATTGAAAAAATTAAGTTGAGGATAATGAAATTTATTGTTTGAATGAGTCACTTGAATTTTAAATAAAGATATATTTAGGACACCAAAATATGTCCTATATTTACTTTTTTTCTATGGAAAAGTAAGGACAAGTTTTCAATGCATCGAATGTGTCATTATTGTTGTAGGCAGTAGGCAGTTAGTCTAAAACACAAGTCATACAGGGCATTCATTCATGTACTTCAGATTCAGACTATTCTAGGGTGGAATATTGAAATCTGTCACTTGAGTACTGAACAAATTCACTCCAGCATGTGCACATTACCTAAACTGGTCTGGAATTCATTCTTTGGTTTCACTGAGAAAGTTGTCAAGTGCTATGTATAATGTGTAAAACAGGGCAATAAATACAGCAATGCACATACTGTCTTTAATGACTTTCTTATGTTACTCTGTTCATTTACAGTGATACCCCCTTTCTCTTGTAGATGAGGAATAAACTATTTAAAAAAATTATTTCATGGAGCTGTCTTGGAAAATACAAACTCAATAATACCATTTCTTTAAAGTACTAAGATAAAGTGGTAAATATAATTTATTTTTAGTTTTTTTATTTAAATAATATTTTTCTTTTTTTTAACATACCAACTAGTTTCCTCTCACTCCTCTCCTCCCATTCCTTCCACTTCCCCATCTAACCCTCCATCATCCTCTTCCATCTCCATTCAGAAAGGGGCAGGCCTCCCAAGGGTTTGCACAAAGTATGGTGCATCAAGTTGAGGCAAGACCGAGCTCCTCCCCTTACATGGAGGTAGAGTAAGGTAGTCCAGCATGGGGAATACGTTACCAAAGCCAGCTAAGTGCCATTTGCTTAATTATGTTTTTATATGTCTTTTATAAATTCTTTTTTTATCCTGTTACAAACAGCATTGTAAGTATTTAGCAAATGCTTAATAAGTATGAATTTACTTAGTATTATATTTGTCCAATATTAAGGTTTTGTTTGTTCCTTAATATTTCTTTCAAAAACCACCACATAATTTACTATCATATAATGTGAAATAAATATAGCTAATTTTAATTCAAAAATAAAAACATCAGTATAATGAAATAGCTTTTGTGAGTTAAATTAAGATTTCATGATTGTTTTTGCAGAATACATTTCTACCATATATTTGCCAATGATTAAATTTCCATCGAAAGTCTTTAGCTCTACTAAAGATAATGTCTTGATTTTATAATATTCTTTACATACTACAACTATCTGTTCTTTCTTAGAGGATAAGTCTTCCCTGTAGTGACCTTACTCAATACTTGCAGTGATATCAGTGGCTCATCTAGTGACATTATTATATCTCTGAAATGATATTACTGTATTCTTCTAGCCATGCATTCCTGTAAGAGTGGACCTTTGAGCTAAATGATACGTAAGATCAATGAGGACTCTGGTCCACAATAGTGACCTGGGATGTGAGCTACGTGGGTGTATGTAGTGTGTGTGTTTCCACTTATTTTTTTTTATTTATTTTTCCTAAAGCCCACAAAACCCATAAAAGATGACTAATGGAACAACCTCATCAAGAATCTTTTAGTTAAAGAACATTCTGACTGAGTAAAACTGGAAGGAGAAAGGTGTGACCATTTCCTGGCAGTTCTCCTACCTGTTTTGTTGATTCCTTCAGCATGATACTTACGAATGGGGTTTATTTCTGCTTAATATTCAAACCAGTGCAGGTTCCCTCTTTCCTTGAGTTTTCCTTTAAAAAGTTCCACCTGTGTGATGGTTCTAATGTATACTAAAAGCATCATGATGTCCAAATGTAAATCTTTGAGATGAGAATCTTCATGACTGTTGTCACTGACATCAGATTTCCAACTTAATATATTCATCTGGTTATGTGCAAGGCTACAGCACAGATGCTCAAAAGAGAATTAATTCTTTTATCTTTCACAGACCAACTCTCCCTAATTTGCTTTCTATCAAACTCAGAAAACTGAAATAGGAATTGCCAATTCAAATTCAAACCATGACATTCATTTATCTTCCCCCTACTCAAGTCGTATGTGAAAAATGAATTCCAGCATTCTTCCTAAGTTCTTCTCAAATACTGCTTTTTGCCTTCAATGTTTCTGTAGCAGTAAAAGACCATCATTCACTTTCCCTCCTATTCTCAATGGCACTGAGCTTCCATTTCCTCCTTTTAGCCTTCCCAAGCTCTATGAGCATTTAAGTATTAGATATAAGGATCAAGACTAGAAAGATTCCTCCATACTGCCCAGTTGTTTTAAGTAGCCATCTAGAAGACCTGCTGAACATCTGTGATGGACCCTCTCTCTCCTCCCTGGCATCACTGCCTCCTGATAGACTATCATGTTGACACATATATTCGTCCTCTATTATTAGAAAGTTCATTCTGCTCTTCATCAGGAAGAGTATGCACATATGCAATAGAGTTATAATAAAAAGTGACATATGACATCACAGAAACACAACTAGACAAGCTAAAGGTCATGCTTTATCTTATTTTTGCTTTTACAGTAGAAAAGGTAGTGTTTTTTATTAAATCATTTTTGAAGGGTCTAACATGTATTTTTGGAATGAATGAATAAAGTATGACAAACAAATCAATAAAATGATTCTAAGATTATTAGTAAATTTAAATATTAATTGATTGTAAATAAAAGGTGAAGGTAGCAAAGTGTGATTCATTTTGTGAGATACTCCCTGTGCTGGAAATCAAGACCAAAATCAGAGCAAACTGCCCAGAAAACAGAATGGATTAACCACACAAGATGAATGTTGACTTAGAAACACCCAGTATACCACATAACACTGGTAGAATATGCAGTGTTCAGGCTAAGATTGAAAAGATTATGGAGTATAAATGCCATAATACAAGCTGTCAAAGCCCATCAAACACTTAGTGTGGGCGTTGAGAGAGGAAACAAGTTCATAGCAAGATTATACCTCATATTACTTACAGGGAATTAGGTTTAGATATTTTCAAAAAGGAGCATTTACCAGCTTGGATTATAATTATTGAAAGGGTTGCTTGTTCTGTCTTTCTTGCCTTGATTTTAGACCTGCTGCAAGAATGCCTCAACAAAGTGAAAATTGGTTAGAATTTTAAAGGCAATGTTTTTTTTAAAAAACATAACAGTTAACTTAAAAGTTTGATTTAGAATCAATAAAAATGTAAGCATGGATTTTATTTTTTATAAATCTTAAAGGAATAAGATGAACACCTAATGATTTCTTATTCCAAAATATTCTCTGTGAGCTGCCTATAGATCAACATTTTCTTGTAGCTTTTTTAAAAAAATATTTTTTATTTCCATGTATATCCATCACACACACACACACACACACACACACACACACACACACACACACACACATATATGCCTGATGCCTGTGGAGGTCATAAAAGTGTATTGGTTCCCTTGTAACTAGAATTACAAACGGTTGTGAGCCATGCTGTGAGCGCTAGAGACCAATCACGGGTCTTCAGAAGAGTGACAAGTTAACCACAGAGCACTCACTCCAGCCCTCAACAATTTTGTTTATACCTCCAAGACAACACAGAAAAATAGCAGTTAGTATTAATGTCTTTCTGCTATCTCTTTCTCACTTTTATTCAGACTTTTTTTTCAAATTCACTTGATATCAAAACATCTTATTGAAAACATCTATTCTGGGTTGTGAGATCATAGCATATATCTCTCAAGGTGTTTTAGTTTTCAAAGATGCTTCAGCCATTTCCATTTTACTTATAAATAGGTGGTCTTCAAGATAGTTTTGTGTGGTACACCTTTGTAATTACATTCAAGATGTTTCTTTAGTACATAAATCCCCAGTCTTGTAGCTCATTCCTCTTTACAGTATGTCAAAGATATAGGACATTTATTTGCTTATTACTAATATATTTATGTTCATTCTGATTAATGTGTTAGACAGACTTCTGTAAATAAAGTCATTGTATCTCCCTTTGTCAGTAAGCATTTTGTGAGATGCCACTTTGATACATGCCTGCGTTTATACTTACACATACATATATATATATGCTTACACCCATACACATATACACACATTCACACACACTTCATTAAGCCTTCCCAGTTTTGAAATTTATATCTATATAATTGATATTGTCTGAAGCATGATTAATAAAAGCTCAGGGCCAGAAATTGTGGTTCAACACGAAGATTCAAAAAGCAAAAGAGCCAGCCATTGGCTATTACCTCAATTCAGTCTGAAATGATGATCCTGCCTCCTGGAGACTCAGAATGAGACTGTGTGTTGTTTCCTCCCTTTTAAAGACAAACACCACTGTGACTAAAGATATCCACCACCCGGTTTTCATGGCAATAAGTATGGCTAATGGGATTAAAGGTGTGTGTTACCATAACCTGGTCTGTAAGGCTGACCACTGGGACTGCTTTACTCTCAGATCTTCAGGAAGTCTTTATTTATTAAAATACAATTGAAATGCCACTACATTTCATCTTTTTGTCTGAAATCTAAAAAGGTTATAACTAATATAAGAAAACTATAAACAGTAAGTGCAATGATTATGTACAATATATACAGGCAATAAGCACATTAACAACGTCGAACCCATTCGTATTTGACAAATTCAGAGAAAAAAAATCATATTTATTCTATCTTGGTAAGTCCAAAGTTTTAGACCTAATTTACTTTCTATCATAACTTTCTTTCTGTGTCTGGTAAACTATAACTATAGTTCTCTAAGCTTCAGCTCCCTCAGAGACCCAAGAAGAAAACAGTACTAACTGAGTAAGCAGGAAGTACAAGCAAGAGACTTCAAAAAATGTGAGCAATGACAGAAACAGCTGGCTGCCTAGACAGTCACCCAAAATTCCTCTGCAACATTGGGGCATCCATCTTCAGCCTATGGGGCCTAGCTTATTCGACACACTTCTCTATGAAGTATAATATTTTGTGTTCTCCTTGCACAATTAGGGCAGCTTACTGTCAGCAGATGAGATGGGGCTTTTTCTTGCTCAGTGGCTTACTTTTGCCACAAGAAAAACAAACCCCATGTGGAGTTTCTTTGATGCCCATTATCTTTTCAGAAGTAGACTGGTGCTGCCTGGAGCAGACCTGAATCATTGTCATAGAAAAGAAGAACTTAGGTTATAAAACATTTTAAATGAAATATTCTGTAGATCTCTGAGGTGTTTGAAGATGATCTATCTATCTAAATTATATCTTTGTTTGACCTTGACAACATGCCTACAAGTTTGATTATACTAGTTGATTAACTACTAACCTATATTTATTTTTTATCCTTAAGAGCTAATAATAATTTTTAATGATTAAAATTTTGCATTACATTGTTGAATGAGCTGTATAGGTATAATACCTTGAACAAGATTAGAAGTGTATGTACAATATGTTCTAACAAAATTAATCTCAAATTTGTATCAATATACAAAATTTGAATACAATATACAAAACTAAAACCAATGTAAAACATTTAAAACTAATAGTTGATTATATTTAGATTCAATAATCTACTATTGTCTTATCATAATCTACTTTTATCTTATATCTATATCCCCCCTTTTTCTTTTGAGAGTAATTTCAATAATCTACCCTTTTATCTTATCATATTTATATCCTCCTTTGTCTTTTCCTTTTTTCTCTTTCTTTCATAATTTCTTTCTTTAACTCTTTCTTTCTTTCCTTCTTTCTTTCTCTCTCTCTCTCTCTCTCTCTCTCTCTCTCTCTCTCTCTCTCTTTCTTTCTGTTTTTCAAGACAGAATTTCACAGTTGCTATGGAGCCTGTCTTGGAACTCACTTTGTAAACCAAGCTGATCTCGAACTCACAGAGATCTGCCTGCTTCTGCCTCCTGAGTGCTGGGATTAAAGTCATGTGCTACCACCTCCTGGCCTATTTCTTTTAATGACCTTACATGTAATTTCCTTTGTTTGGCTTTCTTCCTGACTATTATCCATAGCAACATGTAACCAACACATGAAACAAAGACAAACATCCATAATCCATTTTTTGTGGAATGTGGGCACAGTTTTCTAGGCTACTTCCTCATGATTGGGGGTATTTATAATCTTATGGAGACCCAAAGAAAATTTAGGATTAAGGTCAAGTTCTTACTGGTGTATCTTGTGAGGCTGGTCATTTCAGCCAGCAGTCTTGAAGCTGTTCTGAATGTGGAACTCAGAGGAAACTGCAACAAATGTACTCTGAAAGGTTTGATCATCTGGGTCATCTGTTCCCATTGGAGATTTTTCAGGGGGTCTTCCTTGCTCACTTCCTGTGGAAGGAATAGCAAAACCTCTTCTCCAAAGTAACATATATTTTGATTTAAATTTTGAAGTCAAGGCACTTTCAAAATATATAGGTTGGATTAATCCACAGCATTTAAAATCAAATATGTTGTAGCAGCTGTTGTTCCTTTCTCAGCAGTCAAACAATTCAAAGACAACACAATAATATACATTATCCAGATTCTCTGTGTATTTTCCATCTTTACGTGGAAGCTAAACTGGGGAAGATGGGAGCTGGGAACACTAGTTTTTCTTCAGAACCCAGGTAACTAGTTTTGGGTCCAGCTCCTAGAGCTGGAATTCCAATCCCAACTCTGACCTGGAATGGTGGCTACATACCTCAGGCAAACAGCATTTTTGTGAATTCATATGCCAAAAGGTTGAACACCAAAGGAAGCATGATTAAATGAAAAGCTCAGGGTCAGAAACTTTGGTTCATCCTGAAGATTTGAAAAGCAAAACATCCTGCCACTGGCTCTTACCTTGATTCTTTCTGAAATGGTAATTCCTGGTATCTCAGAATGAGACTGTGTGTTGAGAACTGTTTCCTTCCTTTTTATAATCCTCTCTAGGGCTGGGATTAAAGGCATGAACTACTATGGTTTGTGATTAAAAGCATGCACCATTCAATTTCTATGGCAATTATTGTGGCTACTGGGATTAAAGGTAGATGTCCTTGTGATTACAGGGATTAAAAGTGTATACTACCATAATCTGGTCTGTAAGGATTATCAGTGGGACTGTTTGATTCTTAGAAATACAGGAATTCTTTCTTTATCAAAATACAATTAAAATGTCACTAAAATTTTGTTATTTGGTGTAGTTGGACTCTCTCCATCCTATTACTTGAGAACCCATTTAAAGAAACTCTGGGACTTGAGAAGGGATGAGTTTTTGTAATTATCCCAAGTTTCTCTGAAGCTCACAAAATGTAAATATCATTGCCATGCTGGGTATTCATCCCATCTGACTTTAATCTTAAAAGTAAATGACTTCAAGGAATTTTTGCATATTGCAAATCTGGAGTTTCATTCCTGGATTAGACATAGATCACTGTAATATAGAGCCCCATGTACTTGTCTACTGAAATGCTTTTAGCAATCAGGAAGAGTTAAAGAAAACTACTGCATCCCTCATTGGAAGTAATCATTCTCAAACTGCCCTCTGTGATCATCTACAGAACCTTAAATAGTATGACAACTTATTCTCCTTCATGTGTTTCTAAGATTTATGTAACTTGCAGAATAAACAACCAATTTGAAAATTTTAGAGTCACCTGACTAATTTTTAAACATGTCAATGCAAATTAGGCCATATCTTTCTGGGATAAAATCTTAAACTTCCTTTTTTGAATAAAGACAATGTTTAACAAGTTTGAAAACAGCACTATGGGGCCTTCTACACCTGAAGGGTGGGTGTATCCACTACAAGTGTATTGCTTTACAGCAGGGATGAACATAACATTTTGCAATAACTACACAAAACAAGCCAACAGAGTGCTTAGAACTCTGAGCTTAAAATAATCATTGGCCTTCACCCTTTCTTCTATAATAATTTGACACTACATAGATGAGGCAAAAGAGATGGAAGCCAAAGAGTGATCTTGGTCCATACCGCATTAAAAGAAATTGTCATGCAGTCTTTTGACAATAACCTAACAACAGAGAAGAGAAACATTAAATTATGTCCTCTTCATGCACAGTGGGTGGGTGTCCTCAGTTACAACTGCTGTATGGACAACGCCACCTCCAACATTTCTAAAGCATTATCTAGATCATCCACAGTTATGACAATCCCAACATTTTGCTCAGAACTCTGAGAGTTTTAATGCTTTCTCTCTGATTATAATCATTGCTTGGTGTGTTCTTTTTCTTTTGGTGTTTGTTACTTTCCAAAATGGAACTGAAAGTTGCTCTTTGTAGAATATTTGTGAGAGAAGAAAAGGAAGGTTACAGGGAAGAAAAATGTCATCATAACAGTGTTGCAAAGGACACCATATTGCATGAGGCACTGACATGGTGGATGGGCCTTATTCAATGAGGAGTGAATTGAAGCCTAACGACCAGATGGCAGAGCTGAACACAGAAATTCCATATGTGGGATGGCAGCGAGGGACTGCCATTGACATACTTGCTTTCCAGCCAAATGCCTCAGCAGATGCAATTTTACACTTTATCATTGCAATATGGCACTCAAACCCAGAAGAGTTAGCAGCAAGATTCATAGCTGATTTAAAGTGGCAGAGTTATATTCTAATGACTCTGACTGGGGTGAAACTATGAAAAGGAAGTCAGGGGGTCTGAAGCTTTCTGTCATCCTTCTTCAGGCCTGAGTTCTTCTCATGAGCTAAAAGAAGGATAAGATTTGATTTAATGGTTACAATTATCTATCATTCATCTATCTATCTATCTATCTATCTATCTATCTATCTATCTATCTATCTATCTATCTACCTGTCTGTCTGTCTGTCTGTCTTTCTGTCTAACTAACTAGCTATCTATCTATCATTTATCTGTCTATCTATCATTTATCTGTCTATCTATCATTTATCTGTCTATCATCTGTTTTATCATCATCATCATCATCATCATCATCATCATCATCATCATCATCATCTATATATCTCCTCTGTGTGTTAGGTCACCTTTGTGGAAAGAAATTCTATCTCTTAAGCAGGATGACTAGAGAACACTTTTTTTTAAAAGTTAATACAGACTTTTAAGTGTTCCAATTGATATGCATATTTTAAAATATTATGAAGCAGTTACTTTTTTAAGTTATTAAACTGTGGGCTGGAAAGTCAATTGTGACCTTTTCCATTAAATTGTGTTTTATGAGACATTACTAGCAACGATAACAAGAGCTAACTCAATATTTTCATATACATCATCAGTTGGTGCAAGAGATAAATTACTTTTATTTTGGATTAATTTAGCCTTCATCTTTCTGTTGTGTTGAAGGTTCTTAAAGTAATTGTTTAAGTCTTGGTCCTATCTCAGCTTCCTCCTCAATGAGCCCTAAATTACTGTTTTGAACAACAAATACTTTCTTTGACTACTGCCATCCCTTTTGAATTTACCTATCTTTCCTTAAATTAACCTTACATTTCAAATATACAAAGCTGCTGTGTTTTTAGTATGTGTTTTTATATCACCACAATGCTATGGTGATGGTCACTTATCTTTTTGTGTAGTTCTATTTTCTAGTGAATCCTATTTGAACACGAATATATGTGACCATGATCCTTTACAAAACTAGAATCAAGATTTACTTTTTGCGTCTTTATGATACCAGGATAATGAGGATAATTCATTAGTCTTCATGAAACTGATTGATGATAATAAGACTCATTGAATCCATCCAGTATCCCAAGGATAGACAAGAAGCGTCAGGAGATGAACTATAATTCACTACAGGAGACATGGGCTAGAGTCTAAGGCACAGCTTATTAGCAGATTTAGCAACAGATTTGAGGTCTGCTAGGAAGTCATTTGTTCCCTCATACCCCTCCTAGTAGTATTGTGCCTGCTACTCCCTTTTTCACTATAGTCGAGTTAAGACATTATCATTTGAACAGTTGTGATGACACTAATAAGACATATTTCCTCTACATTTATACTTTCACAAAAGCAACTGTTTAAAACTATAAGAATTAACAGCAATGTGTACTCAGAGCATCAACATTTTCAGAGAACTAAGCAAAGCTGACACAGTAGAAGGCATACATTATCTCACAAAAAGCATCACTTCTATGAATTGGACGTTATTTCAGCTTATTTTAAGGAATATATACAAGATATAACACAACTTCTCTAAGGTTACTTAGATCTGGAAAACAATGGGACTAGCTTTACTGGGAGGGACCAAAGGTTCATCCAGTAAAATACCAGTTGTGCAAGCATTAGGATCTGAGTTCTAGGATCCCTGTTTTCTATGGGATCCTTAGAACCCATATAAAATTGTGATTTGACAATGCACACCTGTAACTCAGTGCTAAAGAGCACCAAGCAATGCAGATTGAGAGATTTATGGTGCTTAACACCTAGCCAGCCAAGCCAATTCCATGATCTCCAAGTTCAGTAATAGACAATATCTTAAAAAATAATACGGAGAGTGATCAAGCAAGGTAACTGTTGTTGACCTCTGGCTTTGAGATGAATGTGTGTGCTCATGCGTGTGCCCAGTGAACACACCCCATACATGTGCCTTTACTTCCCAATTTCTCTTCCATGACTATGCACACACAAATAAGTAGATAATAAGCAATGTATTAAAGGCTGATCTGATCATTTCTAGAAGAGAAATCTTAATTACTTTAGCATTAGTATCATTTGATACGATCAGTACATTCCTAGGTAAATTTTCACCTATATATTTGTAAGCAAATGTCCGTTTACCTTAGTCTCAGGTTAACATTCAAGGCCTTGAGAGCCATGTGAAAACAGACAAAGTCTATGAGTTATGCTGGAACATAGCCTCAGTATCACTCAACGGAGATTCATTTTCCCATGCCATTGCTTACTTGCTCTCTTCTTACTCATTTTGCTTCTTAAAACCAACTTCAACCTGCTTCTGCAGATTCCTGCCAACTTCCATGTCCATGGGGAAATTCCCTCTGACGTTTAAGTTTCAGGTTAGAGAACAGCGACATTCCTGGCCAGCAAGGGGCATTGAGTCTCTGATGGACATACATCGGAGGGGTGAGTTTACTCCTGGCCCACGGCAGAAGCCCAGCAAGGAGGAGTTCAGACTTTCCCTGACCCTCTTGACTCCCTGGTCACCCTGTAGTGGTGGCTCCACCCTGCTAAGATCTCCCACCTCGAATCCCAGTTTTCATCCAGGTCCACCTTCCTCCATTCCTCCCTTCCCCCTAGGGCCATAAAATTTCCCCAGCTCAGCAGCCTTGCGAGTTGGGCCTGGACAGTAAGCACAACCTGGCAGGAGGCAGTTCCTGTGTTTCAATAGCCTGTGTGAGGACAGGTGAGCCCTGTGTCAGATCAGCGACATCCCTGGCTAGCAAGGGGCACTGAGCCTATGGTGGACATACATCAGAGGGGTGAGTTTGCTCCTGGCCCATGGCAGAAGCCTGGCAAGAAGGAGTTCAGACTTTCCCCAACCCCCTTGACTACCTGGTCACCCTACAGTGGTAGCTGCACCCTGCTAAGCTCTCCCGCCTCGAATTCCAGTTTTCATCCAGGTACACCTTCCTCCCTTCCTCCCTTTCCCCTGGGGCCATAAAATTTTCCCAGCTCAACACCCTTGCGAGCTGGGCCTGGGCAGTAAGCGCAACCCAGCAGGTGTAGCATGAGGGGGCCGGCCTGCTGGGGTTTCTGTCCCGCCCGGTACCCCACAACTGGCAACTCCCAATGAAAATCAATCACAGGACTCCATAAGGTTATAAACTGATTGGCCCACTAGGTCAGG
Organism: Myodes glareolus; assembly: GCF_982192425.1. Lineage (NCBI taxonomy): Eukaryota > Metazoa > Chordata > Mammalia > Rodentia > Cricetidae > Myodes > Myodes glareolus. The sequence continues at coordinate 57,761,000 of NC_142038.1, forward strand.
CTACTTATTAGTTCTTACAACTTTTGTTACCCCATTATCCTTATCTACGTTAGCCCATGGCTCCATACCTTTCTCAGTTGGGCAAGTTACATGCTGTCTCTTCGGTGGTCTGCACAGGAGTGGCTGAGAGAGCTTCCTGTGGTCCAGAATACTCCGAGTCTCTTTGCTCCACCCCTACTTCCTGTCTGGCTTTCCCGCCTATACTGCCTGCCTGGCCAATCAGCGTTTTATTAAAATATGATTGACAGAATACAGATAATTCTCCCGCACCAAGCAGGAGGCAGATCCTGTGTTTCAATAGCCTGCCTGAGGAAAGGTAGGCCTTCTCTCAGTGAAGTCCCTGACCAACAAGGGAACCTGACTTGATAACAGAAGATCCAATAGAGAGCATTTGAAGGAAGAGATGGGCAGATGCCTAGGCAAGAACTCCTCCAACAATCTGAAAAACAACATGAAAACACCAGATCCCAACGACCCTATAATAGAAGGACTTGAACACCTTAATCCAGAAGATATGGAAAAAAGTATTATTATGAAAGCAATAGAGTCCCTTAAACAGGATATGAATAACTCTCTTAAAGAATTGGATGAGAAGTATAACAAAAAGTTGGAAAAAATGAGTAAATCCGTGAATGATACCCTGGGAAACCAAGAAAAAACAATCAAAGAGGTAATGGAAACAGTTCAAGAATTGAAAACTGAAATGAAGGCAATGAAGAAACCACAAACCGAGCAACGGCTGGATATGGAAAATCTAGGTAAACGAACAGAGACTACAGAAGCAAGCATAACCAATAGAATACAAGAGATGGAAGAACGAATCTCAGATTCTGAAGACACCATAGAGAAAATAAATGCTCTGATCAAAGAAAACGGCAAATCCAACAAATTCTCAACACAAAACATTCAAGAAATCTGGGACACAATAAAAAAAACCAAATCTAAGAATAATAGGGATTGAAGAAGGAGAAGAATTGCAGATCAAAGGCCCAGAAAATATATTCAACAAAATTATAGAAGAAAACTTTCCCAACCTAAAGAACGATATTCCTATGAAGGTTCAAGAAGCATAAAGAACACTAAATAGACTTGATCAAAAAAAATTCCCTCACCATATAATAATCAAAACACAAAATGTACAGATTAAAGAAAGAAAATTAAGAGCTGCAAAGGAAAAAGGTCAAGTAACTTATAAAGGTAAACCTATCAGACTTACACCAGACTTCTCTGTGGAAACCATGAAAGCCAGAAGGTCCTGGATAGAGGTACTGCAGAATCTAAGGGACCATGGATGGAAGCCCAGACTACTATACCCAGTCAAGCTATCATTCACTATCAATGGAGAAAGCAAAATATTCCAGGATAAAAACAAATTTAAACAATACGTAGCCACAAATCCAGCCTTACAGAAAGTAATAGAAGTAAAATCACAACCCAAGGAACCAAACATTGCCAGCACTGCCTACAATAACTCAGACATCTAGCGACCCTTCACAACCACAACTCAAAGAAGGGATACACACAAACTCTACTAAACACGCACAAAAAAAATAAAAAAAATAACCGGAGTCAACAACCACTGGTCATTAATATCACTTAATATTAATGGACTCAACTCACCTATAAAAAGGCACAGACTAAGAGATTGGATGCGAAAACAGGATCCAACATTCTGCTGTTTACAAGAAACATAACTTAACCACAAAGACAGACATCTACTCAGAGTAAAGGGTTGGGGAAAGGTTTTTCAAGCATACAGACCTAAGAAAAAAGCGGGTGTGGCCATTCTAATTTCCAACAAAATTGACTTCAAACTGAAATCTATCAGAAGAGACGGAGATGGACATTTTATACTCATAACAGGAACAATTATGTTCATCAGGAGGAAGTCTCAATCCTGAATATCTATGCCCTTAATATAAAGGCACCCAATTATGTAAAAGAAAAACTTTTAGAACTCAAGGCAGTCATAAAACCACACACACTAATAGTAGGAGACTTCAAAACACCTCTCTCACCAATGGACAAGACAATCAGACAAAAACCCAACAGAGAAATAAGAGAATTAATAGAGGTAATGAATCAGATGAATTGAACAGATATCTATAGAAGATTCCACCCAAATAGGAAAGAATATACCTTCTTCTCTGCAGCTCATGGAACCATCTCAAAAATTGACCACATACTCGGTAACAAAGCAAACTTCCACAGATACAAAAAAATATTAGTAACCACTTGTGTTTTGTCAGATCACCATGGAATAAAGTTAGAATTCAATAATAATTCTAACACCAGAAAGCCTACAAACTCATGGAAGCTGAACAGTCAACCACTGAATCACTCCTGGGTCAAGGAAGAAATAAAGAAAGAATTTAAAATCTTCCTTGAATTTAACGAAAATAAAGATACAACATACTCAAACCTATGGGACACAATGAAAGCAGTGCTAAGAGGAAAGTTCATAGCACTAAGCGCCCAATTAAAGAAAATGGAGAAAGCACACATTGGAGACTTAACAGCACACCTGAAAGCTCTGGAGAAAAAAAAGCAGACTCACACAGGAGGAGTAGAAGACTGAAAATAATTAAATTGAGGGCTGAAATCAACAAAACAGAAACACAGAAAACAATTCAGAAAATCAATGAAACAAAATGTTGGTTCTTGAAGAAAATCAACAAGATTGACAAACCCCTAGCCAAACTAATCAAATGGCAGAGAGAGAACACTCAAATTAATAAGATTTGAAATGAAAAGGGAGACATAACAACAGACACAGAGGAAATTCAGAGAATCATTAGATTTTACCACGACAGTTTATATACCACAAAGTTGGAAAATGTACAAGAAATGGACTTGTTTTTAGATAAGTACCATTTACCAAAATTAAATCAAGACCAGGTGAACAATCTAAATAGACCGGTTAGTCGTGAAGAATTAGAAACTGTTATCAAAAACCTCCTGACCAAAAAAAGCCCAGGATCAGATGGTTTCAATGTAGAATACTACCAGAACTTCCAAGAAGTGCTAATATCTATACTCCTTAATGTATTTCACAATATAGAAAGAGAAGAGTCATTGCCTAATTTTTTTATGAAGCTACTGTTACCCTGATATACAAACCACATAAAGATACAACCAAGAAAGAGAATTACAGGCCAATCTCACTCATGAGCATCGATTCAAAAATTCTCAACAAAATACTGGCAAACCGAATCCAAGAACACATTAGAAAAATTATCCATCGTAATCAAGTAGGCTTCATCCCAGAGATGGTTAAACATATGCAAATCTATCAATGTAATCCATCATATAAATAAACTGAAAGAAAAAGCCATATGATCATATCATTAGATGCTGAAAAAGTATTTGACAAAATTCAATATCCCTTTATGATAAAGGTGTTGAAAAGATTGGGGATACAAGGATCATACCTAAATATAATAAAAGCTATTTACAGCAAGGCGACAGCTAACATCAAACTGAACAGAGAGAAACTCAAAGCCATTCCACTGAAATCAGGAACACGACAAGGCTGCCCACTCTCCCCATACCTCTTCAATATAGTGCTTGAAGTTCTAGCAATAGCAGTAAGACAACATAAGGGGATTCGAATTGGAAAGGAAGAAGTTAATCTCTCGTTATTTGCAGATGATATGATAGTGTACATAAGTGACCCCAAAAACTCAACCAAAGAACTCCTACAGCTGATAAACACTTTTAGTAATGTGGCAGGGTACAAGATCAACTCCCAAAAAACAGTTGCCTTCCTATACACAAAGGATAAGGAAGCAGGGAGGGAAATCAGAGAAACTTCACCTTTCACGATAGCCACAAATAGCATAAAATATCTTGGGATAACTCTGACCAAGGAAGTGAAAGACCTATTTGACAAGAAATTTAAGTCTTTGAAGAAAGAAATTGAAGAGGATACCAGAAAATGGAAAGAACTCTCTTGCTCTTGGATTGGGAGGATCAACATAGTAAAAATGGCAATTCTACCAAAAGCAATCTATAGATTCAATGCAATTCCCATCAAAATCCCATCAAAATTCTTTACAGACCTTGAGAGAACAATAATCAAGTTTATATGGCAAAACAAAAAACCCAGGATAGCCAAAACAGTCTTATATAATAAAGGAACTTCTGGAGGTATAACCATTCCTGACTTCAAACTCTATTACAGAGCAACAGTATTGAAAACAGCTTGTTATTGGCATAACAACAGAGAAGTCGACCTATGGAATCAAATAGAAGACCCAGATATTTTTCCACAAATCTATGAACACTTGATTTTCGACAAGGGAGCTAAAGGTATGCAATGATAGAAGCAAAGCATCTTTAACAAATGGTGCTGGCATAACTGGATGTCAAAGTGTAGAAGAATGAAAGTAGATCCATATCTATCACCATGCACAAAAATCAAGTCCAAATGGATTAAAGACATCAACATTAATCTGACCACTTTGAACCTGATAGAAGAGAAAGTGGGAAGTAGTTTACATACTACTAGACATAGGCACCAGAGACCACTTCCTAGGTATAACCCCAGTAGCATAGACAATAAGAGAATCAATGAATAAATGAGACCTACTGAAACTGAGAAGCTTCTGTAAAGCAAAGGACACTGTCAGTAAGACAAAAAGGCTACATTCCCATTGGGAGAAGATCTTCACCAACCCCTCATCAGACAAAGGTCTGATCTCCAAAATATACAAAGAACTCAAGAAACTAGACACTAAAACTCTAATTAACCCAATTAAAAAATGGGGATACTGAACTGAACAGAGAATTCTCAACAGAAGAACTTCGAATGGCCAGAAGACACTTAAGGTCATGCTCAACCTCCTTAGCGATCAGGGAAATGCAAATCAAAACAACTATGAGATACCATTTTACACCGGTCAGATTAGCTAAAGTCAAAAACACCAATGATAGCCTATGCTGGAGAGGATGTGGAGAGAGGGGAACTCTCATCCATTGTTGGTGGGAATGCAAACTTGTGCAGCCACTGTGGAAATCAGTGTGGTGGTTTCTCAGGAAACTGGGAGTCAACCTCCCTCAGGACCCAGCAATTCCACTCTTGGGAATATACCCAAGAGATGCCCTGTCATACCACAAAACCATTTGTTCTACTATGTTCATAGCAGCACTATTTGTAATAGCCAGAACATGGAAACAACCTAGGTGTCCCTCAATAGAAGAATGGTTAAAGAAGATCTGGAACATATGTACATTAGAGTTTTACTCAGCGGTAAAAAACAATGACATCTTGAATTTTGCATGAAAATGGATGGACATAGAAAACGCTTTACTGAGTGAGGTAACCCAGACCCAAAAAGAGGAATATGGTATGTACTCACTCATAAGTGGATTCTAGCCATAATTAAAGGCCTTTGAGTCTGTTATTCATGATCCTAGAGAAGCTAAATAAGAAGGTGCACCTGAAGAAAATTATGTAGTTATCCTCCTGGGTATTGGAAGTAGACAGAAGTGCCAGGCAACTTTGTTTGCACGGGGGTGGGGAGTTGATGGAAGGGGAGAGGGTTAGAGGAAGGGAGTAGGGGAGGATTGGTGAAAGCTTGGGGGATTGGGATGGGGGGGAGGGATTAAGAATATGGGAGCAGGGAAGTATATATCTCAACTAAGGGAGCCATTTTAGGGTTTACAAGAGACTTGATTCTAGAGGGGTTCCCAGGTCCAAGGGTAGATCCCCAGATTGTTCCCTGGACAGCAGAGGAGAGGGTGCCTGAACTGGCCTTGGCCCATAACCATACTGATGAATATTTTGCATATCACCACAGAACCTTCATCTGTCGATGGATGGAGATAGAGACAGAAACCCACATTGGAACACTGGATTTAACTCCGTAGGTCCAAATGAGAAACAGAAGGAGGGAGAAAGTGAGCAAGGAAGGCAGGATCAGAGGGAACCTTCACCCGATGATGGATGGAGATTGAGACAGAGATCCACATTGGAGCACTGGACTGAGCCCCCAAGGTCCAAATGAGGAGCAAAAGGAGGGAGAACATGAACAAGGAAGGCAGGACCGTGAGGTGTGCGTTTACCCACTGATACAAGGGGACTGATCTAATGAGAGCTCACCAAGGCCAGCTGGACTGGGATTAAACGAGCACGTGATCAAACCGGATTCTCTGAATGTGGCTGGCAAGGGGACTGTCTGAGAAGCCATTGATAATGGCACTGGGACTTGTTTCGTCTGCATCTACTAGCTTTTTGGGATACTAGTCAGTTTGGATGCTCAGCTTCCTAGACCTGGAGGGAGGAGGGAGGAATTTGAACTTCTCACTGGGCAGGATACCCTAACTGCTCTTAGGGCTGGAGAGCGAGGAGGAGAGGGAGTGTGGGGAGTGGGAGGGTATTGGGAGGAGGGGCGGAAGTGGAAACTTTTATAAATTAATAATAATAATAATAATAATAATAATAATAATAATAATAATAATAAAAAGTTTCAGGTCACTGATTTATGGTAAGTGTCTAAAAACCTACCCACTTTTTTTGAACTTCCTGAAACTTTTCCAGTCCTGCCATCATGTCTCACATGAGGAAAAGTAGAAATAGAGGTTAAGGATGTTTCCGTTCACTTTAGTCTGAAGTCTCAGTTCTTCTTCAGAGGCTTAGGGAAGCTGAACATTTCCCATGATGCATTCTTTTCTAGAGTCTTCTGCTTCTTTACACAAGAGATGAGTATCATAACTAGATACTTCATATTACATCCTTTAAGGGAATTTCTATTTCTCTGTTCTTGATTTCTGAGTCTTGATTTACGGAGTAGATAAAGATATCTTAAAGCAGAACTACCCTTTTTTGCTGTATATGCAAGAAATCTTTTGCATTTTGTGAATATTTGCATTGAAAGTTATCTGAAGCTGGAGATGTAGCCAATAGAGGAAAAAAAATCATGTTCTCTAAAACATTTACTTAAAACTCACACAGAGGTATTGTCCAGGACAGGGTATCTGCATTAAACTTTATTTTTCAATTAAAATCAAACACTTTGAAGTTGTATATGTACTGGTAGGCTCTCTATAAATAAAAGAGGTAACTTCATATTACATTGCCTTGTTGAATCTTAGTGAATTTTTCATTTAACTTATCAACTATATTACTAACTTTCCTATTCAAAATATCTCCAATACTTTCTTTTCATATGCCTTGGAAATAGCTTTATCTGATTATCATCTTTTCATTAATGAGTTAGGAAATATTTCAAGTATGTTTATTATATACTTGCATTAGAATCATGTATTTAGCTTATACAATATTTTCTGACATTTTAGTCTAGGTGAACTAAAATTTGGAAAGTTTAAAGATTGTTGAATATACAGCTGTGTATTTATAACTATTAATTTCTCTTTAAGCACATTTCACAAAAATTCTAAGATATTTAAATTGTGATCATTTTCCAAATGCAAACACATTGTAATGTCAGTGTGTATTATTCAAAAGAATGTTCTATTAAAAAGCAACATGTAGTATAATCTTTTATTTTTTTTTGTCATCCTTATCTAATGTGTATTCATGTCAGTGAATATATTTTGTATGATCTCTGTTATATTAATTTGGATGAGACTGGATTTATGGCCTAACACCTCTTTTCATCTTAGAATTGTCTCATGTGTGCACAATAATGTAAATTTAAAATTTGCATAGCATGAATTTACATTCAATAGTAATTGCGACTGTCACTGTATTGGTGTTCATTCAGGATGCATTCCCAGGTGCTGTGCAGACTTTACATTTCCACTTTCCACATGGTTTTGTTTTCTTCGGCAGAAAGGACATCCTTCCCGAGTTCCCTTTCTGCAAACAGGTTCAGCAGCTTTTCATTTTTGTTTTTCTGGATTACTTTCAAGCTTATTTTGCATTTGGGGCTGTATACATAGTTCAGAGATTAAGAACAAGTCTAATATTCACATTGGGCATTTGACATTAGCCTTTAAGTTCAGCTCCAGAGGTCCTGACACAATCTCCTGGCATCTGTGGGCACAACACTCATATGCACCTGCCCACCCACAGACCCACATATATAACCAAAAATAACAAATAGAAATTTAAAAAACATGTTGAATTTACTTCTGTATAAAAGAATATTTTTCTAGATTTTAGCATTATTTTAAAAACTCTTTATTATTGGGCTTGTGTGGAAGTCAGAGGGCAGCTTTGTGGAGTGGGGCCTTCCACGTGTGTTCTGAGGATAGAACTCAGGTCCCCAAGCTGATGTGGTAATGCTTGTGCCTGCTGAGCCACCTCACCAGCCTTTATTTGAATTGTAACATTACTTTTTTCATTGATTTTTTTGTTTTTTGTTGTGAACCTAGCCTTTAATGACTGAATCATCTCTTTAGCCCTCTTTCAATGATTTTTAAAATTACATTGTGTTTTTAATTTTTATTAATTATATTGATTCATTTATGAACTTTATTGATTCTGTGTGACAGTCGTATCGGATTTCAAATTTCTACTTCTCTTTAGCTTGGGACCATTGATATTTTTCAGTGTGTTTTCCTCTTTGACTTTCTGTCTCTCATATATTTAGAACTTAATATTTATTGCTCCCTCAAAGATTTTTGTTTTGGTGCATTCTCTCTATTGAAGTGACTAAGTAAGGCTTTCTTCCCAGACTTTTCCCACCTTGCTCTGATTTTCATCTGATTTTCTCTATGTTTCTTTATTTACTTAATTTGTTTATTTTGCATCCCAACCACAATTTTCCATCCCTCTTTTCCTCCAATTCCCTCCCAACCTTCCCTGGTGCAAACTACTCTGTTTCTTTCCACAAAGCAGTGGGCCTTCCATGAGTATCAACAAAGCAAGTAATATTTAGTTAATATTACATTTTGAAAGTGTGCTGATCGTTAACATCTGGTCCATCTATTCTTTGTTAATCTTGTTCTTTATGTTTGTTTTCCATTATTGTCATTTTTAGTCTTCAGATCTTTTTTCCAGTTAATTTTCTAATTCCATTATAAAATTTCTCTATTATTCTCACTGATAGATCTTGTCATAATCATAATTAGTAAATACAATATCTATTGTACCTAGAGAATTTTAGGGTCATGCATTGTGGCTTTCAATTTAGTTTTTAAAAGTAGTATATATTTGAACATTTAATATTAATATCAAATATTAAAAATATTGAGTATTTAAATATATAAATAAATATAGAATGTATTTAAATATTTAATACTAAAATATCCTTTTGATTTATATAATTGCATAAAAATATAACATTTAAACCTTTTATATATATAAAAAACTTCTTTGTATCACTGCTGTCTGTTTGAGCATAGACAATGGCAAGAACAGAGGAATATATGCGACCTTGAATGCTATATCACTGAGTTTACCTGACACCTTGACTGCCTTGTTTGTTTTAAAGAAGATTCATCTTTCCTCCGCTCTAGTATCTGGAGATGTTAGATAGGTCGTCCTTCACTGTCAACTGTAGAGGGAGGATTCCAGGTGGGCTTTATGCTCCTTTCTCCTTTTCGGGTTGTGCTTGTGACTCTGCTGTTGCTTTATATTGAAGAGTCCTACTATGCTCCAACGCAGAAGTACACCATCTACCAATAATTATAAGTTCAACGCCCTCTGATAAGCATGTCTCATTTTTCCAGGTATTGCTTCCAGATATAAGAAATTATCATACCAGAAAAGCAGTCATGAATGCAAAGTTCCTAAGCCCACATCCATTCTTTACTGGAACCAGACTGGCAATTTCTAATGTTGACTGTATAGATCTTTAAAACTAAGACTGAATTTCTCTCTCTATCTCTCTCTATCTCTCTCTCTCTCTCTCTCTCTCTCTCTCTCTCTCTCTCTCTGAATATATTTATTCTTTCTCTCCTTTACTTTTATGTTCTTTTTAATATGTACACATATTCATTTATGTGTTTACATGGATATTCCTGTAAAATAGCTTTCATCATTTTATGTTGCTCTACACTATTTACTCTATGTTACTCTCTCATTTTTTTTTACATTTCATTTATCTATGTGTTGAATTCTGAACGTCAAAAGCATAGCGTCTATAATCCTATAGGGATGCATGTGGTTGACAGTTTTTGGGACCACCAACCAGTTCCTAAATAAAGACACAGAGACTTATTATTAAGTATGAAAATTCAGCCTGAGCTTGGACATTCAGCTTTTTATTAGACTAATCATCTGCCGGCAGGTAAGGTAAAACAACAACACATATTTACATAATTAAACAGATGCAACACACCTCTGCATAGTTCAACAAATCGTCTGAAACATATCCAGAGTAAATACTCTGAGGTATACAGCACTATTTCTTTTATAAAGATCACAATTGAGAGACTGAATTCTAACATGATACAAACATATTACAGATCTGTAGTTTGAGTTTTCTAGTCTTTGAAAAATTATAGGAACCAATTTGATTGGACTATTAGATGGATAGTGGCTTTTATGGAAGTAAAATTTTCAAGTGAAGGAAATGTGATGGTTGTCAAAAACAGTTAGGCAAAATGAAAATTATTGATTTTGAATAATATAGCATTGGAATAAGGTCTTCCTCACATCAATACTATAGAAGGATGTGATGTTCAGTAATTACAGTTTCAAATTAATTCCCCATGCCTTCCCTAAAACTACAAATGCCACTCATTGAATATGATCTTTAACAAGCAACAAAGCTTATGATACACAGTGGCCTACCTTTGTTAATTTCTGAGCACCCACTGGAGCTTTTTACCTGAATTCCTCGGGAAGCCCTCCTTTGGTGACGGCCATTGAAAGTGTTTCCTTCTTTATACCAGCAATTTCTTCACTGTGCCAATCATAGCCAATCCTATAGAACCCATATTCCTGTATGGGTTGTAATAAGCAGTTTTCTTACTGTTCTTGTATGGATTTATTTTAAAACTCAAGTCTCGATTTTAGGAAACATTTTTTTCACAGCTGGTCCTCACTCTGCACTGAGCAGGGCTGTGCTGTTGGAGTCTTGCTGCTGCAGCACATTTTGGTTCTGCTGAGTCTTTTACTCATTTGGCCAGCAGCATATATTGGAGTCTTTAAACTATGGCTTTTCTGTTCATATAACCATGATGTATAACAAATTGGATATCAAGTTCAGGGCTTGGACTTGCTTTATTTATTTATTTTGATCACTAAACTAAACCAATCTAATGCCTATCTGACCTCTACTCAACTCTCTGAGTTGAATGCATCAGAGTTGGATGTATTCCTGAAAAATAGTAATATGTTCAGAAAGCATGTCTTGCTCTGCACTACCCTGCAAATTATATCCATTTACAGATGGAAAATAAAAAGAATAAGAAAGCAAGAATAATATTTGCAAGCCCAGCAGATTTTGCTAACACAAATCACTAGTCATTCTTCTTCAAGTCAATGGCTTCAGTCAGCCAAAAGAAGTCATCTTTTCTTCTACTTGGAAAGATATCTTACATAGATATTATCTAAAAATGTGTGGCTGGGAATAATAATTTATTCTAGAAATGTAGATGTCTTGAAAAACACCCTGGAGATTTTTATATTTTTTTAATTTTTATTGAACATTGAAACACAATATTTATGAAGTTTAAGTAAATTTACTATTCTTACTTAATGAGAAATAAAGCATTTCATGGAGTCTGTTAAAGGTATACATGTCTGCTCATCCCGTGAATACCATGTTATTTTAAGATAATCATAGATTCCATGTTAGGAAGATAGCTAATTTTAATATATCTACAATGAACAGTAATTAATAGTTCTTATTGACCTTTGGTATCCAGAAGAAAGGATACTAGACCCTGCTGTAAGAGAGACAGTCTAGGTTCTCTGGGATTGTGATTTGTAGGCTGGGTATTTTTTTTTATGTTTAAAAACCACTTTCAGTGAGTGCATATGATAATTGTCTTTCTGGGTCTGGGTTACCTCATTCAATATGATGTTTTCTAGAGAGACATACTTGAACCTAATCTACTTAGGAAATAGAAAAAGACAAGATCTCTTGAGTAAATTTGGAGTGTGGGGAACATGGGAGAGGGTTGAATTGGAGGGGAAAGAAAGCATAAATATGAGGGGTGGAGAGAAAAATGTATAACTCAATAAAATCAATAAAAAAAGAGTGACAATCTTTCATGAGGAAAAAAAACAGACATTAAAACATTAAGTGATTAAAGATTATCTGATTCTTCAAATATGGGCAGAGAGTGAAGAGTTAGTTGAAAATAACAAAAAACTAAAACCAAATATTAATGTATGAGAATATGAGACCTAAAGAGAAATTCTCATGAGCTACACACATCCCCAGTAGAATTTTCTTATTCTATTGGTCCAAAGGGAGATCACTTTGTCCTGTGCTATGGTCCCTGTGACTCTTGGTGTGAGAACCATACATTTGAAGACATCTAAAGGATGTCTTTAGACTGAGCTTGCTTCATCATTGAGATACTGGGATTTTTCTGGGGACAAGTGCAGAAACTAAACAAACTAGAAAATGGAATTTTTAAAAAATAAAAGCAGAGGTCATCTGAGTGTTCCAAATTGGGAATATAATACCTCAGGGAATGTACAGTCAAGACCAAGAAAGCTGATCTCACTTTCAAGACATGCCCTTTGCAGCCATTTGATCACTGTAGAAACAGAGGCCGAAGGAGACGGACACTAGCCAACATTAGCTCCAGTGCTGGGAGGGCAAATGATATAATTTGGGATTTCAAAGGTTCAGTTTACAAAGTCTCATGTCCCCATATTTGTAATTTTTATTTTTTTTTTATTTCAGTCTCACTGAGGGATGTTACTTCAGAAAGTTTACATATTTAATCCACTATAAAATAAAATAGAAAGAAAGAAACAACAACAAAAGCAGTGGAAAGAGCCTGAGATAAAGCTAAGCAGGTAAAGGATATGGATGCCAAGCCTGATGAGCCAAGTTTGATTCTCAGGGTACACATAGTGAAAGGAAAGAACTGATTCCTGCCGATTGTCCTCTGTCCTCTGATTCACACATTTGCCGTGACATAAATATGTGTGTACACACACACACACACACGTATATATATGTGCAAATATATATATATATATATACGTGTGTGTGTGTGTGAAAAAATAAATAAATTAGTGTAATTTTAAAAACTGTAGAAGTGGTGAATACAATTGTTTGAAAACTGAATGTGGTTCCTTATGAGAATAAAAATAAAAATGAAGTCAAATTAGTACCTATATCTCTTCAGTCTGACTTTCCTTCCTTCTGTCACCCCCCCCCCCCATCACACTGGATTTGGATCACCGGTTAGTATTGAATCTGCACACATTACATCACTTGAACAGTAGAGTTATTCTGCTACCAAGGAATTGTGCATCTTCACCTGTACTTGAATATTCATCCATATGTCGACTACATGCCTTAGTTCAATCTATATATGGGGTAAAGCTGTAATATCTCCAACAATAGATGACATATGAAATACACAACTGGACACATGTCTTGTAAATACTACATTTGCATTAGGTCTTGTGGGTGAGAGAGTATTAGGAAAGATTTGTAGAAATATCAGGAGGCAGTGGATAGAGGAATGCCTCCTTATGGTTGTAAGGTAGCACTGTGTTCTAAGCCCTGAAAGGAATCAGCATAGTTCTAGTTAGGACATGAATGCAACAGCCCCCTTTACTCTACTGTTTCCTAACATTACCAAAATTAGGTAAATATTTTCCTTAAATGACTTTGAGGATACTTTTGAGGGTTGGAATCCAAAACTTATTTAAATTAAGTTCAATTACATATTCTTATTGCTAATCTTCTCAATTCCAGTGTTTCATTTCTATCCACTTATTGGTAATTTCCACTTTAATATTTTTTCATTTCCAAACAGGCCTCTGCCATGTAAACTCATTATCAATGACCTTGTGTGACCTGTTCTATGACAAACAAGTCTGTTTCTCCTTTGTAAGAACTGTGTTTTTTGTAGTCATTGTTAAAGTACAGAAAAGTCATGAACGAAATAGTAGAAAATGCATTTAAAGTCATTGTCTTGCTAGCCACAAAAATTTTCTTTAACTTTTCTGAATCTCATGATATCAGTTACAAAATATATTTTAAAACACAGTATTCACAACACATGTATTCCCAATGTAAAATGTCTTATTATAGTTGTTTACTATTCAGATTTTCCCTGCAATAATTTAGAACAATCTTGTATATATTTTTCCATTCCAGAATAGAGTATCCATTTGCTCAGAGGGAGTTGGTGACTTTTCTCCTGAAAATTTTCCTGCTACCAGAGTATCTCCATTTTGCCATTATGATTGCCTTCCTCAAGCTGTGTAACTGTGTGGAGGATCGTGGAGTGGATGTGAGCATTTGTGGGCAGGTTTAGACAATGTGTACCTATAGTTCCCTTTGAACATTCACGATTTCATTAGATCTTTTATGACAGTAACTTCTGAGGGGGGAATCACAAAAGACATAAAATATAGAAGGAAGTTATTTGATTCTATAGAGCATTTAGGAAAAAAAGGAAAATATAAAATATAATCTTCATGTTGACCTTGAGCTGGCAAAAGTTCACGATTGGTAGAACCGAAGACTGCCGTGAGATCCAGAGATGACCCAGACAAACCTTCTTGGAAAAAGGTATGTTTCTTCTTTTTAATACATCATCTCTGGTTCTTTCTTTCAAATAAATTCTCTCAGAGAAAGCACACTTTCCAGAAAATAAAATGCTCAAGCTACAAAATGACACCTCAATTGCCTGTGCACTCAATCATCCTTACAAGTAAAACAAAATTGATCAATAATGTTTGCTGTGGTGTGCCCTATTAAGCTGCTTTTCTTCCTATTATATCTTCATAAAGCTTTCTGTTCCCAGAAGGACAAGGATTGAAATAATAACACATATATATCACTGAGAAGGAACGTGCACGGTGCTTATGCTAATCCTAATTTATCCCTCCAAAGTGAATAAAATAAGACCGAGAAAGCACCCGCTGCTCATTCAGGAGGCTCTTTCTCACTCTGGAACTCATCTTTCCTCAGATGCATTTGGAGGGAACCACAGTCATTGACTTGATATCCCAGGTGTTCAGTTTGCCCTTGGTCATTCTATTAAATTTCCCTGGTCACTCAGATTGTTCATTAATCTATATAATTCAGTTTCTTCTTCCCCCATTTCTCACCTTGTCATGGATTTTGTTGAAGATTAAGCTATGTCTCTGCTTACATACCATGAAATACTTGGTAGGTGGTCCAAAGTAAGTTTATTCCTTTATTTTTTTCATTTTTCTCCTACTTCCCTTTCTGATACATATTTTTTTACAATTTTTTAAGTAGGTAATAATAGCAATAAAGATTGGATTGCTATTTGATTAACTGAAACTGTATTGATTGAAAAATGGAAAAATACAGTCAATCATTTCTATTTCATTTCTAAATTTTAATTTTCTTCTTTCCATTATATTTCTCATCTCTCTCTTAGAGCTCTCTTCTTGGGAACTAAAACCTTCTGAAGTCAGTAATCCCAGTGTAACAGATGCAGTGAGGGCAGAAGAAATATAGGGGCATCAGTAATTAAACCACACATGGTGGTATTCCACCTTCCCTCTGGCATTGGTTTCTCACCCTTATTGACCTCATTTGACCCAATCAAAAGCTTCATAATCTCAGTTGGAACACTTTATTTATTGTAGGTTATATTTGGGGATATCTATGATGTGATAGGTATTGAGATTATAGCAATTAGCAAAAAAAAAAAAACACCATCTTAATACTTTTATTCTCATGAGTGAAGAAAAAAAATCTGTAAAGTATCCTGCATGGGGTTTATACTGTGTTTAAACTACAAAGGAGAAAAAAAAAATCAAGAAAAACAGGCAGGACATTCAGAATGAGGTCACATGTTCAGGTTGTCAGAAAATCTTCTCTATAATGGTGACTGCTGTGTTTGTTTGTGGGGGTGTTTATTAAGGATGCACAAGGGTCTACTAAGAATGAAAATCTTGCCCACATGTGGTGCAGCTGGGGACCAGGACTGTGAGAAGGCAGATGCCAGGGGACAGTCCTAGGGCATTGACAAGGTATCTTTTCCAGCAACCTTGGGGCACCACTCTTTCCATTTTTTTCTTTGATAATTACATTAGTTCCTTTTCTGTCCTGTGGTAAAGCACCATGGGCAAAAGTGATTTCTAGAAGGATGGGTTTACTTTCTCTTATGGCTCCAGATGGAAAGGCCATCATGTGTGTGGGGTGTGGTACAGAAGCCACAGTAGGAGCTGAGAGATCACAACTCCAACCACAACCAGAAAGCAGAGAAAGTGAAAGAGAAGTAGGACATGGCTATGAACACTTGAAGCCCACTCTGCAATGATGTATTTCCTCCAGCAAATATTGATGCCCTAGACGCTCCCTGAAAACAGTACGATTAACTGGAGACCCAGTGTTTAAATACGTGAGTCTATGGGAAACGCCACAGTACCATTGGCTTTCCACAGCTTGATATTTCTCTGAGGCCCTTATTTGGTGTTATAATACTTTTTCACTGATAGGCATCTTTGCCATAATGGAACTACTTAAAGCCCAAGCCAGTACAGACATATCGTGTTTAAACCTCCAAAGCAGAATAAATTAATATTTTTGTTTATATATGTGCTTCTGTTATTTTATTATAGTGATGGAAAACTTATCAGTATAGATAATAATAGCACAATAAAGAATGGGTTCAGTTGTACTCATGCCTAGAGATATGTAGGCGTCTTTGGACTTGGCTTATGGAAAAGGATTAGAGGACTTTAGAGAAAGATTATAATTTGGTAAGTAGGGGCTGTGATCAATTCTAGTGATGGCTAAGTAACTGCAGCATGTTCAAAATCCAAGTAGGGAAAGTCCTAAGAATCATATTCTTTTCTTCTAATAACCGCAGCAACCAGGTAAGGGCACAGCACACAATGAAAATACAACTAATGCTTTATCCACAGGGATATTTCATTTATTTCTTTCTCCCATGAGATAGGCCTTTATACTCATGATGTAGTACGGAATTTGTAAAATACGACTAGAACTGTGCATGTGTTTTTCGTTGCATATGTACATTTTATGTGTATTTGTGTGCATGTATAATATGAAAATAGTTATGACAGAAGCAAACATTTACACATAAGATGATTTTCTGTCCAAGATATTGTGTGATCATTCCAAAATTGTGTTTTCTCAAGGATAAGCTCGGTTGAATAAAAACATTCCATGAATATTCAGCTGCTGTCTTTGGATAGAAGAGGCTATGACTCAATTTCAAGAGCTTATATCCATGTCAGCTTTTCCTGCATCTTGAAAGGCTAGCTCCCTCTTCAGAAGAGACCTTGATTTGTAGACTCTTCTATGGCAAGTTTTGTGAGCTACTGCAAATGTATCAGCCAGAGAAATAGTTACATCGTATATATGTTTTATGTCTTTGAGCATTTTTATAGAGTCAAATGTTTTCATTTTTGAGATATTAGACAATCATTCTTATCTTTGTTTTCTGGTTATCAATCACATATAGCATGATTTTACAAATGTGTTTTATAATTTATAAAGTGTATGCTATGTGACAGATTTCTGAATATAAGATGTTTTATGAAAACAGAATAGTAGAGCTACTATACTGGCTTATAAAATAAATTTATGGTCAATAATCCTGTATTAGTAGAATCAAAATATTTGAGATACTTTACTTGAAAACAGCAAATAAAATATTGTCCTATCCATATCTCAATCCAATGGAATCACTTCAGGCAAGATGTTACTGCAGTTGTTTGAATTATTTATCTAGAAGGAAAATAGTGAAGAATATTAACCACACTGAAGTTTACTTGGGACGATCCAAACAGTGATGAGCGATGTCTGAAACGCTCCTTAGTGTACTGTATGTTATTTACACATTGAAGAATCTTCACTCAGTCCCAGAAGAATTCTCACAGTTGAGGGCTTTGGAAAGTCTCTGTTGCTAGTTTTGAAAGAATGATGTTTAGAATCTTCAATTTAAATGAAAATCATGAAAATGGACAGTTGTACATACTGATAGACGCCCCATCTTTCTCGTTTTCTAAACAAGGTCTGGGGGGAGGAATCACCAAGCCTCATGGATTCCACCCTAGCCTCATTTATGTCTGTTGCTAAGGGGATGCAAGGACATCTGGGGTCTTCAACCACTCTGCCTATGACTTGGCATCTCCCAGAATGGACCATATTAGCATATTCCTGGACGGCAGACTTTGTCATATGCCTTGGTAGCTTAACTTGCACATGCTGGAAGGCAATCGTGAGAACAGGTTTTTTTTTTTTCAACAAAGAGCATGCCAAAGACTTGACATGGAAAGTACTTATGCCTAATGTCTGTCATTCTCTCTCTGCCAGTGCATCTTTCCTGGGCTGGCTGCCTGCCATATTGGCACCTGAATTGAAACTAGCAACGTTGCTGGATCCTGGAGGTGTGACCACAAGTTGCACTTATCCTCCAAGCAAATTCCATATGGTTTTCAATTTTGTTCTTGCATCTCTTTGTGTTTTGAGAGAATAAGAGCAAAGACAATAATGCCACTTAATAATGTATTTTATCCTTATGTCCAGTTTTATCCCCATATCTCTGTGTCTTTGTATAAAATTATATAGGTAGACTTTAGGGAAGCAGTAATGTTTAGTCTATTTTTTTTTCAGAGTGGATGGCTATTATGAATAAAGAATTCTAAAGTAAGCTTGGTGAGGAAAAGAGGTAGATTAGCATATTGAAACAGGATTAGGGAGAAATTTAAGGAAAATAAATTATCAATTGAAGCATGCTGTTATGCAAAGCTGTCCCTACATGCTTCCTTTTATTCCCAATTATCATTCCTGATGAATGTTCTGTTGTGTTCATAGAATCAAACAGAAAAGGAAAAGTGTTCTGGTCACATCCTGCTCTCCGAAATGATTCTTGAGTTTTTTGCCAAAACTCTGGTTGAAATTTCACCAAGGTTGGTTTTTATAAAACAGACCACAGGTTTTGTTTTGTTTTCTTATACAAATGAAAGACGGAAAGAAAATCGTAACAAACCTTAGAAAAACTGAGTTAAATTTGAGGCACTGTTTTATTTTGTTTCTTGGAGACAAGATTTCTCTGTGTAACATTGGAGCCTGTCCTGGAACTAGCTACATAGGTAGTTATAATTTATAGCCTGCTTACTTCCTGAGAGGACTTGATTCAGCTAGCTAGAAGTTAAAATACTTGGGCAAATCCCATTTTGAAGTTCTTTGATGTGAAAATTATGCTGCACAAGTCGGCATACCGAGAATTTTTCGTCTGATTTCTGTCTCCATGTCTGATCCATTTCAGCAGTGGAATTGCTTGATGATTTTTTTTTTTTGGAAAACTTAACTGAACAACTCAGTCTTAGAAATTCTTTGATTTTTTTTTTGTTTTGTTTGTGCTCAGGGCAAAGATTTTTGCTCTGGTTTCCCATCTGCAATAGCAGATTCACTTTAAATAAAATGCAAAAGGAAATCAATGTTCAATGCCTTTACTGAAAATTAGATGAAACTAAATACTTCAGATGAATGAAGCAGCCCAATTTCTGTAAAAAGACCTTACCAGAGAATCAGATGTGATAAACCTGGGATGTCTGGATAGGAAAGGACTATAGGCCAGCAACTGAGAAAGTAGGAATATTAGTCTTCCCTATTGACAGTTTGAATTTTGTGCATGAGGTAAGAGATACTTTCTGTAAACACATCTCTGCCTGCTGCTCATTTTTTGATGACCTAAAACTTTTCCTTCCCACTTTTCCATCCTCCCTCCATCCTCTCACATTGAGAATATGGAAAGGACTGTCGTATATAATACATTGTTTCTTCTAGTGATCATATTTACAGTACTTATAAGGCAAATTAAAACACGAGTTGTACCTGTATGAAATTCTGCAACAATTTGGTTATTCAACTTAAAATATAGTTTTCCCCACCCCCGTTGGTAGGAGTTTAAGCAAGAAACATTTAATAGTATTAACATGTCACTTTTGCCCCTAAAAAGACAAACCATGTGGGTAGGGCTTTAGTATTCTCTCCTAACGCATTCACAGAGAAGGGAAATTACACCCACCGTCCATTGTTGAAAATGGAGAGAACTTAAAAGTGGAAGGGTGACTAAAAATGTGGCAGCTCTGTATGCTGCTGGAGAGGAGGTGAACACAGCTAAGACCTGAAAAAGAGAGACCCAAGATGCCGAGTTGTAAAACCAATAACTGAGACACAATATAAACACAACAGCGATTCCCTAGACTTCTGATTTAAGGATATGTTTTTAAACATGAAATCTTTTAGAATTCCCTGGTTAATTCAGGCAGATATTGTGCACTGGGATAGGACTTGAGTTTTAATTTACTTACAAGAGCCCAGGTCACATTTCCAAATGTGTGCTTCTCAATACTCACTCATCCCAGTTTGTTCTGGTGTAATCATTTCTTTTCCTTTTTCAGTTTCTTACAAGAATTCTCAGAGAGGATGTAGGGAAGGCTGAGAAAAAAAAAACAAGTTATGTTGATTTAAATTAGCAAGAATACGGAGTATGGGAAGTTTAGTTGAAGAGAAAGAAGGGTGCAGCTTGTGAGAAGATATAAGAAGAAAAAGGAAAAGGTCTCTAGGGCACTTAATTCGAGTCATCTGTGAAACACTCATGGTGGTTTAATACAAAGACTGACAGTATAAAACTCAGTATTAGTGGAAGTCCTTTTATTTGTTCACAGGCAAATCACAATACAATCTTTACTAACACTAGGAAGGGGCACATTCAGCAGTCATGAAGTTTGAGATCCAAATGTTGATTACCACGACCTCTCAGAAAGGGAAAATTTAACTTAAATATTTAGCACACTACATTAATTATCTTTCTTAGTGTATTTTATGGTCCCATTTATTGTTCTTCAGATTTGCTTTCCCTGAGCTTTACTGGTAAGAGGGAAATGATTACAGAACATTTACTTGGTGTGAAACTGCTATGCCTTCAGCTGGTTTCATTGTTTATCAGTTACGTTCTATACAGAATATTGAAGTGTAGTCCAAGACCAGTGTGCATTGACATTCTGGGTTCAGGTGACCCTTCTATCTCAGTCTCCCAACTATAGGCACCCAGTACAATACCATCTCTCACCTATACCACACCTGTCCTTCATGAAGAAAGATTTGAAAAGTCAAAAATTATCCTAATCTTACTTCTTAAATTAGCTTTATTCCCAGAGCTATAAAGTGTACTCCAGAGAAAGACATTATCATTTACCAATGTACACAGAAATAACTGACTTATTCCCATGCTGGGAAAAGAGTAATATTAATATATAGAAATTCAATCATTGATCCCTTTACTACATCACAGACTTTTCAGTCCCAGCCTTCAATACTTACTTTAGCTGTTGCTGATCCTTAACAACCATAACTTCAACCAGATTGCGTAAACCTTGTACATTAGTTAGGTGATAATGGTGAGAGTCACCATATGAGAGCACTTCCTGTGTGAAAAGCCAAACTGTGAGCATTCTTTTTTTAAAAAAATATTTATTTATTTATTATGTATACAATATTCTGTCTGCATGTGTGCCTGCAGGCCAGAAGAGGGCACCAGATCTCATTACAGATGGTTGTGAGCCGCCATGTGGTTGCTGGGAATTGAACTCAGGACCTTTGGAAGAGCAGGCAATGCTCTTAAACTCTGAGCCATCTCTCCAGCCCCCAACTGTGAGCATTCTAAACACACTAATGAGACCCTTGAAACAATTCCAGGAGGCAGGTACTGTCACTGCCCATGTTTTACTGATGAGTAAACAGGCAAAGATGGGCTGTTTTTCCTGTGTATACAATCTTATGGCCAATGCAAATCCAGGATTTAGTTTCAAGCTTTGTGGCATTGTCAGCAGAGAAACACAGAAATACAGTGCAAGACTGCCAGTCTCAGCAACCTGAAGAGTTCACCTTGATTTCAAGTACTGTACTCAGGTCAAAAGACGGTTCTTGGCTTTGGCACTAAAAAGAATTTCAAGATCCAGTTAGGTGAGTCAGAGTTGATGATTTTATTGAAACTACTTTAATAGAACTTCAGGATTAATGTTGGGAGAAAGAGAGCCTCTCTGAAGAAAGTAAGGCACACTTAATTGGGATAGATACAACAGCAAAACTAAGACACACCCAAGTGTGGATAGGAACTCCTTGAGGAAGAATAAGCAGTCATAAGTGTTTTGGTAGCTCTCAAGGTTCATCTCAAAAGGTTGCTAACAAAAAATATTTCCTTTATTCCTTTATCCCCATTTTTATAAGACATACAAGAGATGGTTCTAGAGATGTCTCTAATGGAGTTCTAATTCGATAAGGTCAAACAAAAAGTCACTTAGGCCACACAAGGATTTAGTTAATATTCTTTTCTTAGAAGAGAGGTTTATGGCAAGGTTCTTAGAAAATTCATTGATAGGAATGGAAAAGGTCTTCATCTCTTGCTAAATGTGCTAGAATTATTTCCCCCATTGTTGATGATCAGAGCCTGGGCCAGGGACTTCTCTTTTTTTCTCATGTTATCAAAATTCTCCCACTCTTGCTCATATGCTTCAACTTCTGATTGAGCAGCATGAATTTATTTTCCCTGTTGTGAATGAACTTTCTGAAGTTGGGAATCTCACCACTTCTATTCTGAGAGGCATGAATTTATTCAGTTTGATATATGTTCATGGGTCAAAGGCAATGCTGGAGAAATAATCATTTCTCCTTTTCCTAAATTTTATCAATTGCCTCTTAGAGACCACTATTATTAGATTCTAGAGTTATTTAGAACACAAATTATGAAATTTCTTCTTTCGAATTTCACTAGGGTACAAGAAGTTAGTTGGAGATCTCATCCCTATATTAGTAATGGGGATGAAATAGTAGAAAGGTTAGAGTTCTGGATTTCATAACTGATCCATGTCATAGCCTAGAGCCAGAACATTTCACTGTGGTCATCTTTGTTAACATCATCTGCATCATCACACTCAGTATTATTGCTATAACACTAGGCCCGGGCTGTCTTGAATACTTTGATACTATATATTTCAGAACTTTGGTACCAAGTAACATTCCACTAAAAAGCTTAAAAAATGCAAAATACTCCCAAATCCAACAAAAATTATTAAATGTGAACCAAACACCATAATTAACTTTGTGTTTTTCTTAGCATAACCCCAAATATTTATTCATAAAATGAAGATCCCAGCCAGAGATGAACATGTTTTTGTTGTGTTCATTAGGAAGTTTGGTAGCACAGTGAGTACATCCAGCATCCTTTCAACCTAATGAGTCAAATTATAGAGTCCTGTGTTAATAATGAATTGCTAAGAGTCAGAAGTAATTATTTTTAACCAATAAAATCAAAAGCAAATCTTTCTTTGACTGGCTGAAAGATAGAAGACAACATTTAGCAATCTTTCAGCAGCAAGCATCAGAAACTGTTTATCTATACTCCTTTTAACACACAAGAAACTTATTTTGTAGGGTAGAAGTTTCACTGATATTACACTACTTATTAAAGAAAGACTGTCAAGCTAGAACCTATAACGAGCCGTGTAAAAAATCTTTCCAATCCTCATTACAGTACAAAGCTTTTGCTTCTTCAAACTCTCATTATTGGATTGGTCCCAGTCAGCCCCTGGGACCTTCCTGCCTCTGTGCCCCACAACTAGGCTCATCTAGGTGCATGATACAAAGGCCAGCTTTTCTTTTATTTAATGTTGAGCTTTACAGAGTAGGTGGTTGGGATCCAAACTTAGACTTTCATGCTTCCATGGCAAGCACCTTACCATCTAAGATATCCATATAGCCCCTGGGATTGTAGCTCTCTCAGAATTATTATTATTAATTATGATTATTATTACTATTACTATTATCATTGATGCACCCATCTTAAAGTTAGATGGAGAATATGACCTATCTTGAGCAAAGGATCAGTTTGGAACGCTTGGTAGTCTGACAAAAATAATAAAACTTCCAAGAAGAAAGAACAAAGCCAAAACAAGATACAGAGGGAAGAAAGAGAAACCTGGCAACTCAAACTTCAAGGTAGACAACTCCAGATCATTTAACATAAAACATTGGATGTCTTGTTCCTGATGCCCAGAGATACCAGGCACCTCTTACATTCCCAATTCTGACACCAGACTGTCTAGCTTGAAAGGTAATTTTACATTTGTTAGCTGTTGCCTGTCATAAGAAAACAATTGCCAAAACTGCTGTCTTGGATTTCAAAAGTAAAGGAGCTGACGAACAGTTGTGTAGGTAACCAAAGCTCCTCTGGCTCCACCCGCTGTCCTCTGCCTGCGTTAGCTCTCATCTCTCAGCTTTCTTCTTTCTCCTCTATCAGTTACTTTTGAATGCTGTTTTGAGTTCTTACTTTTCGACCACTCACATACTTAAATTTGGTTAGTATAGAATGTTTAGTGTAAGCTGTGTGTCTCTCTGTGTGTTTATTTATATATATATATATATATATTGTGTTAATGTGTGTAAGTGTGTGTGCATATCTGGGCATGTTTGTGTGTGTATGTGTGAGACTGTTCATATGTTTATTTATATATGTCTGTGTGTATGTGCACACATTCATGCTTGCATTGGCACATATGACAATGGAATGCAGAAGTCAATATTAGTGCCTTTCTTAATTGCTCTTTGCCTTAAATTTTGAGTTATTGTCTCTTGTTGAATCATAAGTTTGGGAGACTGACTGGCTAGCAATCCTGAAGGATCTTTCCATGTCTACCACCCCAAAGAACACATTATAGTGTGCACTATGTTCCTCAGCTTTGGTATGATCTCAGGTCAGACTTTCATTGACTAAGCCTTCTCTTTACCTGCTTTCAATTTGTTAACCTACAACTATGTTTTCATTTTATCAGAACCAGAAAATTTTATACCAAGTTTTATAGGGGCAGAGTGTTGCTTGAGGCTTAGGAATAGGTGATCTCAGTATTGAAGTCATGATAGAGTTCAAATTACAACTTTAGAGCAATGCAATCCAGCCTTGAAATATACACCTAAGCCACCAAGGCTGAGCAGCTCAGGTCTTTGAAGGTAAAGAAACTTCTGGGTTCACTGTCCTTAATCTTCTGGATCTTGTGACATGGAGATAACAAACATATATACATATTTGCATGCATACATACATAAGTATTTAAATAGAACTATTCAAGTTTATAATAAATTTACACACACACACACACATATATGTATAGAACTATTTAAACCTATATCCAATTTGAGAGAAAATTGAACAACTGGACAATTTCCAACATGATCTTTTCCAGCATAGAAGTCTATTATTACACAATAATACAGATGAAGTCCTTTTACATATTTACATGACAAATTAATAATACTACTCAAAGAGCTGTTTGGCATGTCTTTGTTTTCGTCTCAAATGCTTATTAATCATTTTCTGTTTGTTTCTTGTTGTGCTACTATTTTGTGTGTGTATTTTCCTTTAACATACTGGTAGTCCAACATGAGAAAACACTTTGGTCTTTGGGAAGCACAGGTTATCAGACATATTAGTGCTGTGGGAACTGCTTCAGCCAATAGTCTTTAAGGTATCACCCCACTTATACTATACTGGTCTCTTATACTATAAATGCAGCTGTAAAGCTTGTGCGCTCTCTCTCTCTCTCTCTCTCTCTCTCTCTTTCTCTTCTTTCTCTCTCTCAACTGGAAGATTTGGTTCTTGTTCCCCATTCATTCAGAAGACTATGTTCTATGAGTTTACCCCTAAATAAAGAACCCTTTATTACCTTTATTATACTTAGTTCTGAGCTAGTGTGGTATTAGATTATTCATGTTCATTTACAATTGGTGGCCCAGTGTGGGGCTGACTACATCAATGTAAAACCAAAGAAAGCTTGGTAAGGAATTCTAGACACAAAAGAACAGAGTTAAGCATGTATTCTTGGTAACTGACATTTTTTTTATTTGAATGGGCTCTGTTTGCTGGTGGTGAGTAGGGGAACCTTGACTCCTATAAGAGAAATCTTCCAGTTTTGTGCTAGTTGCATGAACAGCCTTCTCTCGCTTAGAAGGTGTGCTACAAGTTAGTTGGTCGCAGCATGTGGCAACTGCTTACCAGAGGTGAGCTAGTGAATGTGGCTCCTACCCAGAAGTCCCAGAGTTGGCAGTAATGGTAACTCCACCATATGGAAAGTCTGAGAGAGGTGGAACATCCATGGCTGCCACGACCAAGGTGATTACCATTTTAAAAGCACTTCTGTTCAGAAAATTGTTATAGGTACACAATAAAGGCAGATTCGGATTAAAAAAAAAGACCTCTGAATGTGTCACAGTGTTGCATAAATATGCTTTGGCTTAGGAGAGAGAAAAAAAAGAGTAAAGAGACAGTAAAAGTAATATAAAAGGGTACAGACAGTCATAGATTAAAGGAATAAAAAAATAAACTACATAAAAATGGAATATACACAGAGAGTCTGGATTATGCATATTATTGTGTTTTATTTGAATTTTTTGGACTGTGAATGAACTAAGTACAGAGAGACATTTCTTTATATGAGCTGTTAAGCTATACCAACATATATACTTTAAAGGCATCTTGACTTCAAAATTTGAGTCTAAGAATATGTTGCTTTGGAACAGATGTTCTGCTTTTGTTTCCACAGAGGATGAGAACCTGTGAATTGATTCCAGACTAATGTGGTTTGATGAATCAAGACCCCCTGAAGTGTTTCATAAATCCCTAAAACTACTTTGCTCAACAAAAGCAGGGAGTAGTTTGGAGAGAACTACACCCTAACTCCCAAATATTGTTTATAAATGTTTGTTTACATTTAAAGGGGGATATGCTATAGAGATGAATACTTTGCTTTGTTGTGGATCTTGGTTTATTGATAGAAGTTTAAGGTCAATTTTTTTATGTATATTTCTGTTCTTGATTAAGATACTGTGTTTGTACAGCTCTTTTAAAAATGCAATGTATAATTAAGAAATAAAGGTTAATAGATAGTCATCTATAATAGTCAAGCTTGTAGTAATGTTAGTTATGTTTTTCTAGATGTACAGAGATATGTTTCAGATGTAAAAGTATTCTGAAAACATTTCAAAGACTTACAGATCATGACATTTAAAATGTTTTAAGAATGTAGGACTTAAACTTGCCTAAAGATGGGATGGTCCTTCAGCATTCCTGCTTCATGAAAGAACTGACAGGCATTTTGCAGGGCACAAAAAAAGCAACTGATGAACTTTACTAGTATAAGGCAAAAGAGACCTTCAAATTTCCTGCTTTGTAGAAAATTCTGCCAGATACTATGGGCCTATAGACTGAAGATTACAGAAGAACTTTGGGTGACTGACCAGGCAGTGAGATGTTTCTGTCAATTCTAGAGTTTTGGAAGTTGCTTACAATGTACTTCATGTTAACTTAAGTAATATTATATCCTTCTGGGGTTTTTAATGGAGTTGAAGAATAGATAGTTATAATTATAATTTTTCTTAGAGATGATAAAATATAAAGCAGATATAAATATGATAGCTATAATTATTGTTTGATAACTATTTTGTTGTATGTAATCTTGTTATGTTAAAGTTGAAAATATTCCTTTTTATTTAGACAGAAAAGGGGAGGTGATGTGGGATTTTCCTTTATGTACTGTGAATACCATTGTTTAATAAAGAAAATTCTTTGGGCCTATTGCAATGGAGAACAGGGAAAGACAGGAATCCCAAGCAGATAGAGGAGAAGAGAGTAGGTGGAGTCAATGAGAAGCCATGTAGCCAACACAGGAGGCAGATGTTGGATGGCATCTTACTAATAGGCCACAACCACGTGGCGATACACAGATTAATAGAAATGGGTTAATTTAAGATATAAGAGCTAGCTAGAAATACACTTAAGCAATTAGCCAAACAGTATTGCAATTAATACAGTTTCTGTGTAATTATTTCAAGTTTGGGTAGCTGGGAAACAAATGAACAATCTCCATCAATACACTAGTCTTCCCTCATTTAAACTCAGTGTAAAGTACAGGTTATCAGACACACTAGTTTACCCTCATTTACACTCAGTGGGAAGTACAGGTTATCAGATACGCTAGTCTTCCCTCAGTTAAACTCAATGGAGGGCCTGCACTCACAATCACAGCGCTGTGAAAACTTCATTAATTCTAAACTATATCCCATTTTATCAGGTAACAAAAGGTAATTATTAACATTTTCTCTCTTTGAGGGGGGAAAGCATAAAACTGGTTTTACGTTTTATTTTCTGTAAAGAAATTGAAATTGTCTTCATATAAAGATTTATATAACCTTTACCGTTTTTAATCCTCTTGTTTATCATTTTATTTTTTAAAAATAAAATATCATATTGCGTTGAATTAATTAAGAATTCCTACTAATCATGGTCATCTTTAACATAAGGTTACTGTAAAAACTTGGTACTTTTACTCTTTTGATTTCATATATTTTCATGTTATTTTTCACATTCCACACACAGGCAGAAAGACAGACAGATAGACAGAGACACAAACAATAACAGCAAAAAGCCTTATTAAAATAAAAAAAAACCCTCCAATTTTCTAAAATGCCTCCAAATTTCCTGAGGGAATCAATGTTAAGACTTAGGAAGCATAGATCCCCAGAAAGATTGTGCTTTTCAATGCCTATGGAAAAAACTAGTGTGGTTAGATGATCAACCTCAGTCAGTCAAACAGGCCGAACTTTGAGCTGTTATGTACAGGAAAATGATAAATGCACACCCTCTCAAACTGCCTGTGAATTTCTCAGCAAGCATTTTGATCACCACGAAATAGTGGGCTAAATGTTCAATTTGCTAAGTAAATCAAAACTACCAATTAGTAATAATTTACTTTTCAAATTCCACTGAGAAGTATATATTGGGGCATGCTGAGCAGGATATGGTGGGACATGCCTGTCAGGCCAACACTTAGAAGGAATTCAAAGCCATCTTCAGTTACACACAGAAAGGGAGGCCACCCTGGGATCTGTGACAATGTGTCTTAAAAAAAATAAATGATCAAAGAAGAGAGACTTTAAACATACAAGTGAGGAAGTTCTTCACCACTAGACATGCCTTATAGGAAATAAATATATAAAATACTTCAAATTGAACTAATAATGAACACAATAAATTTGTTAAACTGTCACAGTGATATAAAAATGTTTCTTAATATTTGCATATATATAAAAAGAAAGAGTAAGAATAAATACAACTGCAAGCATTCACTGCAGTGAGTAAATAATACAGAAAGCAAAAACATCTGATCAATCACAGGAAGCATGTGTGGTGGGAGAGGATAGAGCACTGAGAAACTGCAAGCTTCTGGGCATAAGTTATTAGCAAATCACATTAAGGTTCTAGAACTCTAACAAGCAGAAAACAAGGTCCACTCTAAATACACAATATATAATAAACATAGAAAATGATAGCAAGAAGAAAAATATACTGCTAGGAATAAAAAATGTTATTAACATTCGTGAGGTGCATTAATACAATACATAGATGGTGGGATAAAAAAAGAAAAGAAATCTTTAATATGAGTCTAAACTTAAACTTTCTTGATCTGAAAAAAAAACTCTAATAAACATTTAGTCAGAGAAATAATAATTAGAACAAATTTAATTGCAACAGATGATGGAAAATCAATTAAAATGCAATTCCTTTTTAAAGGAAAAACAAGCAAATATTCAGGTGTACTAAGGGTAAAAAGATGAAAACTTCAAGTCAATAAGAACAAGTAGAAAAGGGACGTTGTAATGGTTCCACACAAGTAGAAAATAAAAATGTCATAAAGGGCAATGATGAAAACATATACTTCAATAAACAGCTAAAAGATAAATTAATTGAGCCACAAAATCTACTAAAACTAAATGAAAGACTTAGCAATAGCAAACAAATGATGAGAAGGAAGAGGAGGAAGCTGCTCATAGGCAAACACCTCCCAATAAAACATATCTAATGACAATGAGTTCAGAGGAGGGTGTGGCTCCAAAGGTTTGCTCTAGGTGGTCTCATGATGTTTCCTTGCTCATGCTTATTCTTCCCAGGGTTATCAACTCTTCTGGAGCAACTTTCTGCCAGAGTCTTTGCTTCTTCCTAGGATGAGAATATGCAATTGTCACCATTGTTTAGTTAGTGAAGCATATGTGGAAAAGTCAAGAGACTGAATACTACAACATGAGGTCAAAATGAAGAAGAAAGTCAGCAATTTCTTACAAAGGCAGCATGTGGGTTTCCTGGAAGAAATGATTCCATTTATTTGAAATGTATCGGACATTTGGCGGTGTCTTAACATGCAGGACCTCTTTGACATCTACTGTTGGGACTGTTTGGAGTCCTGGGCTCCAGCTGCTCCTCCCCAGCTAGTAAGTTGTTTACAAACCCTGCTTTCTGAGCACATATTGCCCTGGCCTTGATTGAGGATCAGGCGATGAGGTCTTCACATGTTGGCCCACCTGACTGTGTTAGATATAAAAGCCTCAGTGGTGCTATTCAATAAAGGGCTTCTTCTACCAGCAACTAGATAGGTGTATGCATGTTCAATCCTGACGTCCTTCACTTGGTTTCGGTTCCAGGCCGTGCAGGTACGGGAAGTGGTAGTCCCACCGAAATCCAAGAAAGAGGGGTAAATGGACAGAGTCGTTCCGGACCGGTAGGGACATATTGGGGAATCAAGATGGGAACTGCTAGCAGTAAGGTTTAAATGTTCCAGACTGGAAACACGCAAAGTCAGATTAAAAGGAATATGTGTTTTTTCATCCCCAGAGACGCACTGAGGGACACCCTCCAGAAGATTGGCCAGTAGGAAAGTAATAAAGAGGACGTGGTAGGGTGAACTGAAGGCCTCAAAAAGATAGGATGTGTACATATGTATGTTATTATGTTGATTGCGTTGTCTTTTGTGTTCTGGACTGAAGAAAGACCTTTGATTCTGGGAATTGTTAAGAAAGGTATTCTGACTTTCAAATACAGGCCTAAGAATTTAATGATTTGGAAAAGAAGTTCTACTTTTGTCTCTACTGAGGATGAGAGGGAGACCCGCTGAAATGTTGCTGTAAAATGCCCCAAAGAATGCATCACCCCTGATCAGCAGGAAGTAGCAGACAGGTTGAGGACATCCAAATTCCCTAAAAGATTAAGTGGGGCCCCTTCAGTAGCAGTGAGCCTGCTTCCCTGAGTTCAGCTCCACTCCATGCACCAGTTTGGACCCAGAGCGAATGTGGTTGGGGCCACAAGGCATCTGGAGCAGAGCTTTGGTAGGTGGCTGCTCAGAAGGCACTTTGCCCTGGCCCAGTCAGTGCCCAGCCTGGGGGATGCCACAGCGGTGTCAGGAGTATTGGCAGAGGAGAGATTTTGGAATCACTGCAGTCATGGTTGCTATTATTGCTGTCTCTGCCACCGCAGCTACTGCTGGCGAAATTGCTCTCTCCCAGACTGTGCAGATGGCTGAGACTGTCAACTAGCTAGCTGAAAGAGTCAGCAATGCCTTGGGCATTCAAAATATTCTTAATGGACATATTCAATTGGGCATATTGACCTTGAACCAACAAGTAGCTCTGGTTCAGGAGTAAGTGAACTATCTTTGGACTTTTCAACAGTTAATCAGGTTATGTGTGTTACTCCTGGCACTGTGTTGCATGCTTCTGCTACTGTTATGGAACTCAACTGTCATATGAGAGAGGTAGGAATTTTTGTTGTTGTTAATTTTACCACCCAGTTAGTGCAGGCTATTTACGTCATAAATTTCAACCATGTAGAGCCTGTCCATGCCAATGATTAATGGGCTTAGATGGCTAAAGTAGAGGGATGGTTGCAGCACTGGTCTGGCTCATTTGTGTTGTCAGTCCTGAGGATACTTGGTTTAGGGCTATGTGTCTGGATCTTCTGTCTCCTCTGTTGATTCCACCACCAATATCAGAATCAGATGAGTGCCACCCGACAGACACTCCTAGAGATGGCTGCGCAGCCTGAATTTGCACAAGTTTGACTGCAAATGCTGGATAAGCGGTAGTCATTGATGGGCATTACCTTGAGGGCAGGATGTCCTAAAACAAGAGGGTCTTCTGTCTTATAAAAAATATATGGGGGATATATTGGGACTGTTTGGAGTCCTGGCCTCCAGCTGCTTTTTCTTGCTAGTAAGTTGCTTACCAACCCTGCTTCCTGAGCACTTATTGCCCTGGCCTTGATTGAGAATCAGGCGATGAGGTCTTCACATGTTGGCCCACCTGACTGTGTTAGGTATAAAAGCCTCTGCCCTCAATAAAGGGCTTCTTCTACCAGCAATTAGAGAGGTGTATGAGTGTTCAATCCTGACATCCTTCGCTAGGTTTCGGTTCCAGGCCATGCAGGTACGGCAATCTACTCTAACCCAGTGAGGAATCAAACCTTAGTCAAAGCATCCATCACCCAATGCAGATATCATGTAGCTCAGAGCATCCACAAGAGCCCTCAGAGTTAATCAGTCTTGAGAAAATGGGGCAATCAATCAGTAGACTCAAAGAAAAGAAAAGAAAGAGTAAAACCAAAATGATTGTTTATATGGGGACCCATCTACTCAAAAAATTAAAGGAAAGATTGATCATGATGGAGAGCCAAAGAAGATACAAGAAGTCATAAATTCAGTATCTAGGAGTGAAAATTAATATCCTTGATATTAAAAAATCCACAATAATAACAAATATATAACAAGTTGGATAAAGTAGAAGGAAATAATTAAAATAATTATAAATTTAAGATCAAACAGAGCAACTATCAAAAATAAAGTAAAATTTATTCTACAAAAGGGAGTACAAAAGCAGAGAACTATTAGTGTGGTCAGACAATTAATGAAGATAAAGAAAATCTGAACATATTATTAGTCTTTTTTACTTTTTGTAGCTATTCTTTTCAGAAAATTCCTAAAAATTAGCAGACAAAGTAGACTTCAAACTAAAACAAACCAGAAGAGATAAATAAGGACATTACATTCTAGCCAAAATAACAGTTAACCTATAAGATATTACTCCCCTAAACATATAGGCAACAAACTCTGAAGAAAAGAAGTTTAAAACGAAAAAAAAATCTACTGTTGGCTTTAATGATACAGATTAACATTAATCCATTAATCGTTAATAACCCACTTTTCTTAGTAGGCAGATTATTTGATGCCCTTTCTGATCTTTGAAGACATTGAATGGATATGGTACACATTCATATATACAGATGAACACTCATACACTTATAATAAAAATAAACTAATCTGTTAACATACACTCTACTACCCCCCCCAAAAAAAATAACTGGAGTCAACAACCACTGGTCATTAATATCACTTAATTTCAATGGACTCAATTCACCTAGAAAAAGGCACAGACATAGAGATTGGATATGAAAACAGGATCCAACATTCTGCTGTTTACAAGAAACACACCTCAACCACAAAGACAGACATCTACTCAGAGTAAAGGGCTGGGAAAAGGTTTTCCAAGCAAACGGACCTAAGAAACAAGCAGGTGTGGTCATTCTAATATCTAACAAAATAGACTTCAAACTAAAATATATCAGAAGAGATAGAGATGGACATTTCATACTCATAACAGGAACAATTCATCAGGAGGAAGTCTAAATCCTGAATATCTATGCCCCTAATATAAAGGCACCCACTTATATAAAAGAAACACTTTTAGAACTCAAGGTAGTCATCAAACCACACACACTAATAGTAGGAGAATTCAACACACCTCTCTCACCAATGGACAGGTCAATCAGACAGAAACCCAACAGAGAAATAAGAGAATTATTGGAGGTATTGAATCAAATGGACTTAACAGATATCTATAGAACATTCCACCCAAATAGGAAAGAATATACCTTCTTCTCTGCAGCTCATGGAACCTTCTCAAAAATTGACCACATACTCGGTAACAAAGCAAACTTCCACAGATACAAAAAAATATTAGTAACCTCCTGTGTCTTGTCAGACCACCATGGATTAAAGTTAGAATTCAACAACAATGCTACCCCCAGGAAGTCAACAAACTCATGGAAGTTGAACTGTCCACTATTAAATCACTCCTGGGTCAAGGAAGAAATAAAGAAAGAAATTAAAGTCTTCCTTGAATTTAATGAAAATGAAGACACAACATACTCAAACCGAAGGGACACTATGAAAGCAGTGCTAAGAGGAAAGTTCATAGCACTAAGTGCCCAATTAAAGAAAATGGAGAAAGCACACATCGGAGACTTAACAGCACACTTGAAAGCTCTAGAAAAAAAAGAAGCTGATTCACTCAGGAGGAGTAGAAGATTGGAAATAATCAAACTGAGGGCTGAAATCAACAAAATAGAAACACAGAAAACAATTCAAAGAATCAATGAAACAAAAAGTTGGTTCTTGGAGAAAATCAACAAGATTGACAAACCCCTAGCCAAACTAATCAAACGGCAGAGAGAGAACATACAAATTAATAAGATCAGAAATGAAAAGGGGGACAAAACCACAGACACAGAGGAAATTCAGAGAATCATTAGATCTTACTACGAAAGTTTATATGCCAAAAGTTGGAAAATGTAAAAGAAATGGACATTTTTTTAGATAAGTACCATATACCAAAGTTTAACAAAGACCAGATGAACAATCTAAATAGACCTGTCAGTTGTGAAGAATTAGAAGCTGTTATCAAAAAACTCCCGACAAAAAAAAGCCCAGGACCAGATGGTTTCAATGCAGAATTCTACCAGAACTTCCAGGAAGAGCTAATACCTATACTCCTTAATGTATTTCACAATATAGAAACAGAAGAGTCATTGCCAAACTCTTTCTATGAAGCTACAGTTAGCCTAATACCAAAACCACACAAAGACACAACCAAGAAAGAGAATTACAGGCCAATCTCACTCATGAACATTGACGCAAAAATTCTCAACAAAATCCTGGCAAACCGAATCCAAGAACACGTTAGAAAAAACTTCCATTATAATCAGGTGGGCTTCATTCCAGAGATGCAGAGCTGGTTCAACATACGCAAATCTATCAATGTAATCCATCATATAAATAAACTGAAAGAAAAAAACACATGATCATTTCATTGGATGCTGAAAAAGCACTGACAAAATTCAACACCCCTTTATGATGAAGGTGTTGAAGAGATTGGGGATACAAGGATCATACCTAAATATAATAAAAGCAATAAACAGCAAGCCGACAGTTGACATAAAACTGAATGGAGAAAAACTCAAAACCATTCCACTAAAATCAGGAACACGACAAGGCTGTCCACTCACTCCATACCTCTTCAATATAGTGCTTGAAGTTCTAGCAATAGCAATAAGACAACATAAGGAGATCAAGGGGATTCAAATTGGAAAGGATGAAGTTAAACTTTTGTTATTTGCAGACGATATGATAGTATACATAAGTGACCCCCAAAACTCTACCAAAGAACTTCTACAGCTGATAAACACCTTTAATAATGTGGCAGGATACAAGATCAACTCCAAAAAATTGGTTGCCCTCCTATACACAAAGGATAAAGAAGCAGAGAGGGAAATCAGAGAAACATCACCTTTCACGATAGCCACAAACAGCATAAAATATCTTGGGGTTACTCTAACAAAGGAAACGAAAGACCTATTTGACAAAAACTTTAAGTCTTTGAAGAAAGAAATTGAGGAGGACACAAGAAATTGGAAAGACCTCCCCTGTTCTTGGATTGGGAGAATCAACATATTAAAAATGGCAATTCCACCAAAAGCAATCTATAGATTCAATGCAATCCCCATCAAAATCCCATCAAACTTCTTCACAGACCTTGAGAGAACAATAATCAAGTTTATATGGCAAAACAAAAAACCCAGGATAGCCAAAACAATCTTATACAATAAAGGAACTTCTGGAGGCATTACCATCGCTGACTTCAAACTCTATTACAGAGCGACAGTATTGAAAACAGCTTGATATTGGCATAAGAACAAAGAAGTCGACCTATGGAATCAAATAGAAGACCCAGATATTAACCCACAAACCTATGAACACCTGATTTTTGACAAGGGTGCTAAAGGTATACAATGGAAGAAGGAATGCATCTTTAACAAATGGTGCTGGCATAACTGGATGTCAACCTGTAGAAGAAAGAAAGTACATCCATATCTATCACCATGCACAATACTCAAGTCCAAATGGATTAAAGACCTCAACATTAATCTGACCACTTTGAACCAGATAGAAGAGAAAGTGGGAAGTAGTCTACAAGACAAGGGCACAGGAGACCACTTCCTAAGTAGAACCCCAGTAGCACAGACAATAAGAGAATCAATGAATAAATGGGACCTCCTGAAACTGAGAAGCTTCTGTAAAGCAAAGGACACTGTCAGTAAGACAAAAAGACTACCTTCTGACTGGAAGAAGATCTTCACCAACCCCTCAACAGACAAAGGTCTGATCTCCAAAATATACAACGAACTCAAGAAGCTAGATACTAAAACTCTAATTAACCCAATTAAAAATGGGGTACTGAACTGAACAGAGAATTCACAACAGGTGAACTTCGAATGGCCAAAAGACAATGTCATGCTCAACCTCCTTAGCGATCAGGGAAATGCAAATCAAAACAACTTTGAGATACCATCTTACACCTGTCAGAATAGCTAAACTCAAAAACACCAATGATAGCCTATGCTGGAGAGGATGTGGAGTGAGGGGAACACTCTTCCATTGTTGGTGGGAATGCAACCTTGTGCAGCCACTGTGGAAATCAGTGTGGCGGTTTCTCAGGAAACTGGCAGTCAACCTCCCTCAGGACCAAGCAATTCCACTCTTGGGAATATACCCAAGAGATTCCCTATCATACTACAAAAGCATTTGTTCAACTATGTTCATAGCTGCGCTGTTTGTAATAGCCAGAACATGGAAACAACCTAGGTGCTCCTCAACAGAAGAATGGTTAAAAAAGGTGTGGAACATATACACATTAGAGTTTTACCCAGCGGTAAAAAACAATGACATCTTGAATTTTGCATGCAAATGGATGGAAATAGAAAACGCTTTACTGAGTGAGGTAACCCAGACCCAAAAAGAGGAATTTGGTATGTACTCACTCATAAGTAGATTCTAGCCATAGTTAAAGGTCTTTGAGCCTATAATTCGTGATCCTAGAGAATCTAAATAAGAAGGTGTACCTGAAGAAAATCATATAGTTATCCTCCTGGATATAGGAAGTAGTCAAGATTGCAAGGCAAACTTGGGTGCACGGGGGGTGGGGGGAGGGAGGAAGGGGGGTGGGTGGAAGTAAGGGGAGATGGTTAGAGAGAAGGGAGAGGGGGAGGATTGGGGATGGCATGGGGGAATGAGATGGGGGGAGGAAGGATGGATATGGGAGCAGGCAATCTATATCTCAACTAAGGGAGCCATTTTTGGGTTGGAAAGAGACTTGTTTCTGGAGGGGTTCTCAGGCCCAAGGAGAGGTCCCCAGATTCTTCCCTGGTCAGCAGGGGAGAGGGTGCCTGAACTGGCCTTGGCCAATAACCACACTGATGAATATTTTGCATATCACCATAGAACCTTCATCTGGCGATGGATGAAGATAGAGACTGAGACACATATTGGAACACTGGACTTAACTCCCTAGATCCAAATGAGAAGCAGAAGGAGGGAAAACGTGAGCAAACTAGGCAGTACCAGAGGGAAGCTTCATCCGATGATGGATGGCGATACAGAGGGAGACCCACCTTGGAGCACCAAACTGAGCCCCCCAAGGTCCAAATGAGGAGCAGAAGGAGGAAGAACATGAAAAAGAAAATCAGTACCGCGAGGGGTGCGTTCACCCACTGAGATGGTGGGACTGATCTAATGGGAGCTCACCAAGGCCAGCTGGACTGGGACTGAACAAGCATGTGATCAAACCGGAGTCTCTGTGTAACATGAGGGCCGGCTTGTTGGGGTATCTGTCCCGCCCAGTACCCCAACAAGCCAGCAAGTCCCAAGGAAAATCACACGGAGTCTACATTAGGTTATAAACTGATTGGCCCATTAGGTCAGGCTTCTTGTTAACTCTTATAATTTATATTAACCCATTATTCTTATCTATGTTAGCCATAATGGCTCCGTACCTTTCTCAGCTGGGCAAGTTACATGCTGCGTCTTCAGTGGTCTGCGCAGGAGTGGAGAGAGAGCTTCCTGTGTCCCAGAATACTCCCAGTCTCTCTGCTCCACCCCTACTTCCTGTCTGGCTTTCCCGTCTATACTGCCTGCCTGGCCAATCAGTGTTTTATTAAAATATGATTGACAGAATACAGACAATTCTCCCACACCATCTCTGAATGTGGCTGACATGGGGGCTGACTGAGAAGCCATTGACAATGGCACTGGGTCTTGTTTTGTCTGCATGTACTGGCTGTAAGGGATCCTAGTCTGTTTGGATGCTCACCTTCGTAGGTCTGGAGGGAGGGGGGAGGAACTTGAACTTCTCACAGGGCAGGAAACCCTGACTGCTCTTTGGACTAGAGAGGGAGGAGGAGAGGGAGTGGCGGTGGAGAGGGAGTGGGGGAAATGGGAGGGTATGGGGAGGAGGGGAGGAAGTGGAAATTTTTATAAACAAACAAATAAAAAAAATAAAAAAAGAAACTATCCCTGTTATAGAAGCATAGCTAGAAAGACAAGGGACAGAACAGATAGTCTAAGATTAGAAAGTTATAAAGACAACATTGTTTGGAGAAGTGTTCAAACTTATCAATGATGGAAGGCGAGGCATCTGTGTAGGAACATGAAATAAAACAGCCATGAAAAGTGCTGGGTGATGGGAGCATGCGTTGTGCACCTCTTATGGTCAGTTTTCCTTGAGAAGATTCCTGATTACATCAACTGTGAGATAGCCATGTATCTGTTAGAGATAAAGTGTAAGGATTTTTAAATAATTTTGAGGTATGTAGTGAATACTCACAGTTGGTCTTGGGAATTTAGAAAGCTTTTAAGGACTGACTACCCCAAATGTGTTGGGTATACTGTATGAAGAACTGCGCGGGCTATGTAGTTACAGGGCTGGACACATGTGTTTCTGCAATGAGAGACCGTGACCAATGGCAGGCTATACCACACACAAATTTAAAACCTACCCTCCTATGTTAACAGCAGGTATTTTACTAAACAAACTTACCAACAAAGCTTTGTACTTTACTTTTAGTATTTTGGGGAAATGGTGATAACAAAGAAATCAAACATCATACAGCATGTCTGAGCAAAAATGGATACTTGTCTGAGATGAGCAAAAGAACATCTCCTGTCAAGAACAGAGGGAATATTTATAATTTCCTATGCTTCCTGGTTTGATTGTAGTACAGTCACTGGCTGTGTCTCTTTGTCTTTTGTGAAACTCTCATGGTTAATAATGTATCATGCTAGACACTTCTTCCAAAATTTTTCAAAACTTTGACCCACTCCTGCATCATAAGACAGCAACTCATTAAGCAGTTTAAGAAGGAAAGAACTTCTAATTAGGTGGTTTGATACAGATTCTAATTCATAAAGGATTATGTAAGCTTTATGCTCTGCAGTGATTTCTACTACTAAGTGAATCTGCCAAGATTAGCTCTCTCTGATAGCCTAATAAATAAATGCATGAATCAGAGGAGCTGTGTGTAGAAGCATCTCCTTATATCCATTTCTCTAATTCATTTTGCCAAATGTGACATGGATGTGCTCGGTTTTTAAAAAGCTTGACACATGCTAATTTGTCTTTCTTTGATACTGTCTTCAGATCACAATAGATGTTTTCTTTGTGGTCTGTTTGTGAAGTTCAAATTTCCTGATTAGATTGAATTGTTTGTTTGTTTGAAGTAGAAGTTTTGTATACTATTTCTTGCATGTTTATGAAAGTGACACGCCCTATGGAGAATTTGGGATGTGTTTGAAAGAGGCTGCTTTAGTGCCTTTCTGTTGTGATGAAACAGCAACCAAGGCAACTTATAGAAAGAAGAGTTTGTTAGCTGTTTACAGTTCCAGAAGGGAAAGTGTCCATCTTTGTGGAGAAACAGAGAAACAAGTAGCGGATGTAGCAGCTAGAACAGGAAGATGAGAGAACCCAACGTGAACTGAAAGCTGGAAGAAGAAAGAGGAAACAGGAAATGAAGCAATGATTTTTAACTTAAAAGTGGGCCCTCGGTGACATACTTCCTCCCCCAAGTGTACTATACATAAAGGTCCCCAAGCAGCACCATCAACTGGGAACTAAGTGTTCGCATATAAGAGCTTATGGTTCATAGTTGTCACACAAACCAATATAGAGGTACAAATACCATAATCATGAATAAAGGGCAGCCGGTTATTTATGAGATTCATCAAGTCTTGTATTTCAGTAGAAAACGTATCCTGGTCTTCATTCTGACCGTGAAAGAACTACGTTTAGCAAAACCCATATGTTATCCAAACCATTGATATGTTCAAAGCTTTGCAACTTCATTTTCAATGATACATCTTTCTGAATTTTCCTTCCTGATGCATGTAGATGACCCAAACTTTTAATGCCCTTGCTTTGCTCTTTCTACCATAGGTTAAGCCAAGATCTATATTACAGAAAGTCTTTTTTGCACTTGGAAAATATCCTAGTGGTGTATCCTCTTACCCCAACAACTGAAACTTTATGACATGTGTTTGACTGGCTTTTATACATCACACACAAGTTTGTGGAATCTTGCAGTGTTGTTTAATAGTTAGAAGTCAATCTCTATTTTTATCACTTCAATCTTTCAAACTATCCTTTGTCATATGCTTACACATACAAATTTTATTGTTGTTTTAATCATGTGTCTATATCTGTGTGGAGATACATCATATGAATATAGTTGCCTGTGAAGCTTAAAAGAGAATATCAGATCTCCCAGAGCTAATGTTACATGTGGGTAACATGGGTGGTTGTGAGTTGCCTGATGTGGGTGCTGTGAACTAAACTCAGATCTTCTGAAAGAGGAGTATACATTCTTAAGCACTGAGCCATTTCATTTCCTTTGCCCTTCAGAATTGCTTTATTTTGATAAAGAAAATATTTATTTTCCCATTTTAAGTTTAAAATTTGGAGGGTAATGTCTGTTTCCTTCTCTGTATTTTCCTTAGGTGAGATTTTAATGTGTTTCCAAACTCATTTTCAACTGAATAGTTAAAATTTGTATAATCTAAAAAGTTTTTCCATATTTGCTACAATGACTGCTACATTTCCAGTAGTTGATATCAGAGGCTAAATATAAAAATGCATGTTTCTTTTTTTGAATAAGGTTAGTACTTTTATTTCTAAAAGATTGTTTTGTAGAATAGTAATTGTAACATCTAAAATGTGCCAACTCTTTTGTTTCTTCAGTAGGACTTGCCCATATTTTCTTTCTGATATCCTTTATATATATATATATGTTAGAATTTCCATATATATATGTTAGAATTTTTTATGTTAGAATATGTTTTTATATATGTATGTTAGAATTTCCAAAACTAACAAAGGGCTAGTAAACAATTATTTTGACATTATGCTTTATTATTCCATGCTACTTGCCCTAGAAATGTGTAAGTTT
This sequence comes from Myodes glareolus, assembly GCF_982192425.1. Lineage (NCBI taxonomy): Eukaryota > Metazoa > Chordata > Mammalia > Rodentia > Cricetidae > Myodes > Myodes glareolus. Next base: position 57,802,553 of record NC_142038.1, read on the forward strand.
TTACACACAATGCCTGTCAGACTGCAGTAATGCTTCTGAATGTTACTATGGAATTAAGTACAAGGGGATACTGGGTTCAAAATTTTCTCAGGCTTTCAGTTAATCTGCAAGCTTAGGGTAAAACAATGGTGTTTAGAGAATGAGTTCATGTTGGCTTTCCTAGAAGGAAGCTCTGGTCATATTTAAACTTCTCTTTGCAGAAATGTGAGTTAGAAGACGGAATGGCAGGATAGGTAACTCCTATGTCTGGACAGAAAAAGTCTTCTTAAACTATGCCGAGTTGAAGGATAAAACATAAATGTTTATGATCAAATCTTATCAGAGGTGTCAGGTGTTTTGATAAACATCGTTGCTATCTTCCATATTTGAAAATGGAACTTACATTTGCTGTTTTTCTTTGTGTCCCCCATAGAGGTCTGATTCATGTCATCACTCTGTTCATCTGTCTCTGTTTCTCTCTGAGTGTTTCTTTGTCTCTGTGTGTCTCTCTGTCTCTGACACATGCACACACACACATACACACACACACACTCACACACACACACGGTATGCTCCTCTGATTCTGTTTTCCTTCAACAGAAATCAGAGTCAAGAGAATTTACTACAAGGTAACTAGCAAAGACATAACAAAACAAGAAAAAATGATTTTGTTTTGTTGTTAGTGTTTCATTTCATTTTGTTCTGTTTTTAATTACTTTTCTCGGTGCAGGACAAGTTTCTTGCCTCTGTCTCACCTAACCCTAACTGAAATACAAACGATGAAATGGAGACCTGCAGAGGAATATTCTCCTAGGAGATCCAAGACTTCTCATGTACAATATAGCATTGTGTCTGTGACCTGAGCAGTGGATCAAAGTGAATGACCTGTCTTTCTTCATCACCATTGTAACTTCAGAACATCATTATCATAAAGAATGCAAGGGTGTGTAAGAAGTTCCTGTCACAACAGGTGAAAGCCATAGATCTTTATCTTCCTACCACCCCTAAATCTCCAGATCACTTTCAGGCTAATGAATTCATTCAGTCATGCTCAGGAATAAACTTACTTGGTTTAGTAAATTCAAGGCACTAGCTACTAAAAAATCTGAATGTATGAAGTAAATTTTCTAATGTAGATTAAAATTTTCTACATGCATGTATACATACATGCATATAGTCTATGGATGTTGCCACATTCAAGTCCCTTCCCCATTATTCTTATTCATTTTATCATCTAAATAAAATGAGTGTGTGAAAATGGTATAGGACACACAGAAATATTTACAAGGGTTTACGCTCCATAAATAGATAGAATTCAATATCATGAACTAGGTCTTCACTCCTATCCTGTTAGATGGAGGTGCATTATTTCAATGGATTATGGATATCAAAATTCAAAAGGAAAATTTACTGACAATGGTGCATAGAAAAGACATACTTGGTTGTTAAAGGGACATAGGATCTCTCTATGTGAATAGGTTAGGGAATTTAGTACTTTATGTTGTGAGAAAGAACATGTAAATTTGCAGATCAGTGTGTCATCAGATTTTTAGAAAGCTGCTGTATAGCCTAGCAGAACACATTAAAGCCAAAGGATAGAAGAGATGGTAGAAATCAGTTCAAGGTTATAACCACTTGATTTTCTTAAGAAGTTTGTCATCCTTTTCAGACATTGAACTGCTTCTCATCAGAGGTATTCAAGCTGAGTGATGATGGTCGATAATCATTGGTCTCTTCTAACACTGCATTAGCGATACACAAAGAATCCTCACGAAATCAGTTTTCCTATTTTCCTTGATAATAATTACAATTGTGTTCAAATCTCTGAGCTGACACAATCAGAATCAACTTCCCTAGAATTCAAGTGTTCCCTCCTCTTTTTTTTAAAGCTAACATAACTTCTTATTTTGAAGAAGAGGGAAAAAAGCCCAAAGGTACCCTACACATCAAAATGCTCTTGAAATATAACATTTTGATGAGTTAAGAAGTAAAGCAGTAAGAAATAAGTATGGATTAAATGTCTCTTAAAAAAATGGGTGTTAAAAATTGATGGAACAGCACCTGGCAAAACACACTAAGGACTTTGCCAAGTCTCCAGCATTTGAAATATTCTTTGTTACACTTGACAAAGTCAACCACACTGAGTGTCTCAAAAGATATTGCCACTACAGACAGGCACATCTACCCATAAATACACAGTGTGAGTTTTCAAACAGATTCTTCCATTCAAAACAAAGCAAAGTCAAAGCCTAAGTAAAGGGGGGTTTCCTGGACATCGTCCAAGCAGAGAAAACTAATCTGGAAAAATGCAGCTATTGTCCTTAATATACTAGAGACCCATGTTTCAGTTTTACGCATTCCATTGCTGTGTGCCTATTGTGTTTGTTGTTATTGTTTTGACCTAAAGAAATCTATTCAGTGATATGCGTGGCTCTTTCAAAAACAAACTCACAGCATTGATTTGATGACCTGCTTCTGGCTTGTCCCTTCTCTATTTTCTAATCTCATTAGCTGCCCCCTCATCTCCATTTCATATTGTTTCATGTGGAGACAACTCACTTCCTCTTTTAACCCCTTTCCATTTCAGTTGCAACAACCTTAGGCAAGAACATCAGAATCTTCAACCATGCCATAGAGAGAGAAGGCTGTAAGGATGGTCCCTAAGGTCTGAAATGAGCCATGAGTCTTTTCTGTATCTAGAAAGTGTTGAGCCATTTTCCCAGTCTGACCCTCCCTGATGAATTCGATTCATTGTGAAAAACAAACTACTGTTAACATGAGCATTCAGTTCTTCATAAAATCTAGTTCATTTCAATTAATTGGTCATTACATTTAGAGATACATTCTGGAAAACATTGATTGATACCAGAAAATAAAGCATTCTGTCATGTTGGAGAGACATCCGAAAAAGCTCTGAGGTTGCTGAGTTATCTCTGGCCCACTACGAACTATTGTCTGGAAGCTGTGTACCCAGAAAATTGTCATGGCCTAAGGACTGGCCATGTCAGTGTGTCCTGGATACATTCGTGTGCACAAAGGTCAGGAAGATAGACAAGCAGATTGCTCCTGAGAGGGATTGACAGCAGCTGATGATGTTACTTGTTCTAAATTAATACTGCCAATGGTCAGAATATAGGTCTGGGAGGAATTTCCAAAGTGTGAAAACAGCTATTGGACTTTGCCATTACAAGGCAATACAGATCTTCAAATTTCCTGCTCCATGGAAAAGTTTGCTGGATACTAAGGGCCAGTAGGCTAAAGATGGGTGCCCACAATGTTACGGAAAAACTTCGAATGACTTTCCAGGTAGTGAGATATCTCTGTCATTTCTAGAGTTTTGGAAATTGCAAACACACAGCCAAACATGAGAAAACATAAGGGTGAAACTTGCCACAAACAGAAAACATAAAAAATTTGGAGGATCCATGTCAAGAAAATGGCTGATGGTACATTGCAGTAAAAGCCTTGGTCAAAAGAAAACTTGGATTTGAAGAAAGTGAAACTGGTAAAAGTTGAACCACAGAGTCTAGTATGTGTCATCACGACTAAGCGTCTATGAACTTATAAATATGTTATTTTTATGTACTTTCCAGCTATTTGAATTGTTTTTATCTATCAGCTATTTATTATTATATTGATTTTAAATAAACAGTAATATGTAAACATAAGGTAGTTTAAGTAATGAGATTAGTAGAAATTTTAGTTTCTTGACAGGCATTGTGATGTTTAGTTATAATCCTAACATTCAGGAGGCCAAGGCTATAGAACCAGGAATTCTATAGGTTTAAGACCAGCCTAGGCAACATCATGAGACTGTTCGCTAAAACACTAAATAAATAGATTAAACAAATAAACAAACAAATAAATAAATAAATACATTTCCATGTATAGATATATTTGTGGAAATATTTTTATTTTACTTTATTTGGTTCAGTGTTATTTTATTTATTTATTTGCTTATTTATTTGAGATTTTTTGTGTGTGTGTGTGTGTCAAGGTTTCTCTGTAGCTTTGGAGACTGTCCTGGAACTAGCTCTTACAGACAAAGCTGGCCTCAAACTCAAAGAGATCTGCCTTCCTCTGCCTCCCGAGTGCTGCGATTAAAAGAATGTGTCGTTTTAGACTAAACATTTGACATATTATCTTGTAAGCCTTTAAGAGGCTCAGTACTGCTGTTCAAAACAACAATAACAACAACAACGACAATTAAGAAAAAACAGGCTTAGGCAAGTACAGGTATCTTTAGTTTCCTTTAGTTCAACTACAGACTTGAAGATATCAGCCAACAAAGGGCAGTCAGGGTGGGTACCTACTATGTGGGCTTCCTGGTTGTTTCCTCTTTCATACCTATTTGGCACCTGAAGTAAGTGTTTGGACTTTGCAAGCTTCAAAGGGTTTGAACAATTTAGTATAAAGAGGCCTCAAGAGAAAGAAAAAAGTTTAGAGCTAAGAAATCATATGTGAAAAATTGGATGGTTCAGAGTTATTTGATGGAGTTTGTACTTCAGATACTTGAAGTACAATTAGACAGCTACTTTATGAAATACAGAAATTTCTGTGAAAGAAGAGAAGGAAGTGTCATGTGTGAGAAGTAAATTCTCATCTAGAAATTACGGCATCCAAGTTGTGTTGAAGAAAGGATTTACATGCTTAAGTGATTTTAAATGTACAATTTCAAGTATGGAGGATAGATTTCAGAGAGTACTCTGAGAATGGTCTTCCACAGAAAAGTGTTTCACTCCTCTATGGAGGAAACCACATAATAATTCTGCCATATCTACCAGAAATGATTTTCACGGAAAATAAAACAGAACCAAGACCACTTGCAAGGTAAAGCCAGAACAAAGGCAGTGTAATTAAACACATCAACCTAACAGTTACCCTGTCTGCCTTTCTTCTGTTTCCACTCAGCCTGTAAGTGAAGAACAATGAAGAAGTTTGGCTGTATTTCTTAGAGATAATCAGAGAATATTAATGAAAAAATTAGATGAATAATAGAAAAATAGAACAAAATAAAAAGCAAGGTCATCTTCTTTCCTTCATCATTTACATGGTGAGAGACTCAAAGTCTGTGAGGGAAAGACAAAAGAGGGATGAGTGGCTGCACAGTACGATTCTCAGTGATGCAGTGCCCTATGGGACCCTGGCTTCTGTGATCGTCTGAATCTTTACAGTCGGGGAAAGGACAAGGTGCAGATCTGTAAACTGTAATTGGGCAGACCCAGAGAGCTCTCAATTGAGCTGTTGCTCCACAAGCAAGCAGAGGCCCCCTCTGTTGACACTGATGATGGAGATGCTAGCAGAGGGCAGGGAGAGGCACTTGGCTGCCTCCTCTGGAGACCAGGCAGGGCATGCCTTCCTGGGTACTGCGAAGGAAATCCAGCTCATTAAAAACAGAAAGTTTTCTCTGACATTTTCCAACCCTCTCTACACGATTCCCCTCTTGTCTTCATTTCTCAGCCTGACCTTCTTTTCTCACCTTTGGCCCAGCGGTCAACGTAACTTCATGGTTGATACTGATTTTTTTAACCGCAGCAATTTCAACCCAGTAAGAAGTGTCCCCAAAGCACAGAAGGTATCAGACTAAAGTGCCTCTCCAACAACTTGATACTCCGGCTAATTCACAAAAGGCATAGAGGCAGGGATGTGTTGTTTTGTTCTTGGCTTTTTCAAAAAGTGGATGTTTCTGTGGCAGTGCCTTACCCTTTGACTTTTATGAATAATCACTTTTTAAATATAATGTTTCTGAATCACACTCAAATACGTGTCTTCATGGTTTTGCCAGTGTAATTATCTTTGCACACAACTCTCAGTATAAAGTTCAAGTGATTCAAGGACTCAGCTCTCTGCTTCAATTCCTTTAATATCCCTTAAGTTTATTACAGAAAGTGTCAAACATAATAGAAAATGCTGATTCTTATGCAAGCAATGACTGCAGACTTTTCAATCATGTTAAACCTAACCCTGTTGCATCTTTATTCCATTCCTAATTTCTTCTTAAACATTAATATTTTAGGAAAATATCAAACATTGTATGTTTTTACCTGAAAATATTTCACTATGTCTATCTAGAAAATAAGAGAACTGGAAAAATATAAAATAAATAATGCAATCCTACCCCCTTAGTAAAACTAGCAAGCACTTGCTATAAATACACATCTCTTACATTAAAAATATTTAACATTACATTCATTGAGTCACAATTTAAACAAAGTCTATTTGCTGTGGTCTTTGATCTCTTCTTACATATCTTTTGATCAATAGATTTGTTACATCATGCCCTTATAAAAAATTGTTCCTGAAATAATATTTTTTGAGAGGACCCAGCGAAATGCTTAGTGGGCAAAAGGGCTGACCACATAAAACTGGCAATAAAGTTCAGACCCCAGAACACATGCTGCCATGTAGCTGTAATCCCAGCTCAACAAGGTGAGAAACTCATGCCTTCCAAAGTCCTCTGAGCTCCTGGAGCTCAGAGGACTGTTGCATATGTTTACACAAAGACACACACACACACACACACACACACACACACACACACACACAAATGTATTTGGCCTTGCGGAATGTCTAATTGTTTAATTTTTTTCTTTAATACTTTTCCAAAATGTGAAACCTTGTTTGTTCTGATTTATTCATTTTTAATTGATTATTTTCCAGCCAGTGTTCTTTTCTTTTTCTTTTCAGATTTATTTACTGCATCTTTACTCTTAGAAAGTAGCTCTGAGAGCAGCATATTCAGCACCACAAACCCAATCTATCTTCAGAATATCAAAAAGATACTGTTAAGTCAGATTTAATCTGTGGATGGTGATACATGTGAGTGGGGTAAAGCATTACCATCAGAATGCATACAAAATTTAGCTACCTTTCTTTCCCAAATTGCCTTTTTCACCCATCCATTTATTGATCACTTCATGACCATGACTATTTTAAATTTCATTGATTAACATTAAGATATTTTATCAAAACCTTAGCTTCTCATTTCACAAAATAATGTCTTTTAGAAAACTCTTGTTTTCAGTAAAAAAACAGACATATAAATGATTCAAAATAGGAAGGCAGAACTGATAAAGAGGCCATGGATGAAAAACTTCTGTAAGGAACCCCCTGATGTTCAAAATCTTAACACCTGTGATGGTGTAAATAAGAAAAGGCTCATACATTTGAATGCTTACTCATCAGGGAATGGCACCAATTGAGAAGGATTATGTGGTGTGACCTTTTTTTGGAGTAGATGTGGCCTTGTTGAAGGAAATGTTTAACTTGGGGTGAACTTTGAGGCTTCAAAATAGCAGGCCATGCCCAGTGGGTCTCCCTACCTGCTGCCTTTGGATCAAGATGTAGAACTCTCAGTTACTTTTTCACCGTGTCTGCCTCCATGCTGACGTGCTCCCTGCCATGATGATAATGGCCTAGACCTTAGAAACTACAAGCAAGCCTCAGCTAAATGCTTCCTTTTTAAAGAGCTCCTGGTGGCCATGGTGTCTCTTTACAGCAATAGAGCACCTATAAAGACAACACTAAAGAGTAATATGTCCTGTATAGGATATTGGTTACATTGGGGTTAAAGTTGGAAAGTCTGTATTCCATTTTCACCCATCTGATTATGTCAAGTTCCAATTCAAGGGTTCTCATCCAAGGCTGATGACATAAATGCAAATGCCCAACCATGCAAAGGTTTGCAATGCTAAAAACTGTAGACATGCAGATCACACATACATATCTAGAAATAGCTGTGTGGTCAGTGTTAAATTAACATAGACAAGTATGACAGCTATGTACTGTAGGATGAATATTCTCTTTTTATGTGCTGTACAGATAGTACCTAAGTTGCAATACCCATCCTATCCTCATAAATGTTTCCTCATACCTTTTTCAATATATCTTTTCCTTCCAATAGGCACAGTAATTTTGACTTTTAGTTGTCAATTATCTTGCTTCCTTTTCACTTTTATGTAAATAAAATTATATATTATATCCTTTTGTGTGTCTAAGTGAATTTGTGAAACATTTTGTGCAATCATTTTATCAAAATAATTTTAGGCGATTATTGCTTGTACATTTCTAATATAGTTAAAAGGTGTTCTGTTTTGTAATTACATAATTTAGGCATTTTATTATTGAGCCCTTACTAGTTTTTGGTTATTATAAAGCAATATTATTCCTTTGAAAAGTCATTTATTGACGATACAACTATTCATCTGTATTTTTATTTATATGTAGGCTTTAAATAAAATTCTTGTTGTTTCTGTTTAGGAGATGACACAGTAGGTTGTTGGCAAAGGTTTCTGTCCTGCCCAGTCCCACAGCTGTTCATTTCTAAAGAAACACACAGAGCTCTATATAATTGTAAACTGGTTGTCCTATTATCTCAGACTTCGTATTAACTTTTACTAACTAATTTATTTAATTTTATTTATTTAATTAATTAACTTTATTTATTTATTTAATTAATTATTAAATAAATATTAATTTATTATTTATTTAATTAATAAATAATAATTTTTTTAACAATTATTTATTAATATTAAATAATTTAAAATTATTAATTTTTAATAATTTAAATATTTAAAATTATTAATTATTATTGATTTAAATAATATAATATTATTATTATATAATATTAATATAATATTATTAATAATATTAATAATTATTATTATTATATAATATATAATATAATATTATATAATAATATAATATTATATAATAATATTATATAATATTAATAATAAATAATAATAAATATTATTTATTTAATTAATTTATTAATCTTAAATTAGCCTCTAATTCTTGTCTGTGTTAGCCACGTGACTTGGTACCTTTTATCAGTGAGGCATTCTCATCTTGCTTCCTCTGTGTCTGGCTTTCTCTGTGACAACTGCAGACTGAGCCTTACTTCTTTCAAGAATTCTCCTCTTCTGGATGCCCTGCCTATACTTTCTGCCTGGCTGCTGGCCAATCAGCATTTTATTAAACCAATACATGACTATTGTCCCACAGCAATGGGTAAAGGTACTTAACAGCTATACTTGATGTTCTTAGCTTATTCTGGAACCTATATGATAAAAGGGCAGGATGATTCCCACGTACTGTCCTCTTACCTCTACACATGTGTTATGGCATGTGTCCTGTCTCCCAACAATCTAAAATCCATAATCCTTTTCAAAATCCCACTTCGTATAAGATAATATCCATCTTCACATGTACCTGATGCTCCTGAGGGGTTTCCATAGCAGTTACATCCACCCTTCCAGAATCAGAATGTGTGTTCTAAGCTATTTCAGGCCCTCATTGATTTTAAGATCTGGCCTTATTTTATAGATATCATTCAAGATTTCCACTGCTATCCAGGGATGGTTATTTTCTGTTTTGGAAGACTAGTACAGCTAAAATTTCATGTTCATTTACGTTCTTGGTTATTCTCATTAATGAGTTGTCTATTCAAGTATTCCTCCCATTTTGTATCATATTAACTTTTGTTTTATTGATTATTTAGCACTTTCTATTAATTTTGAAATGAATTGCTACTCAATCTAAGAAAAAAGTAATTTCAAGGCCCTACAAGGAAGAGGAATTTAACTTATATATCTCTGATTGATTTTTAAATTTTCAAATTTTGCTGGATGATTAATTACTTATTACCCTAAAACTAAATATTGTTTCTCACTGACAAAAAGGTTGTGCCTAGTTATTTGCACAATATTATATTTTATCCTTTTTGTTATTCTTTCAAGTAGATTATTGATATTGCTTTGCTGTGAAAAATCTTTTTCTACACTATGTTGAAAAAAGTATGTATTACTCTCATTAGTTAATGAAAAACTGACAGGCTGGTAGCTGGGCAAAAAGTTAGGTGGTAAAGCCAATTTGAGAATGATGGGAAGAGAGAGAGTTGGGTCAAAAGAGACTCCAGTCAGTCACCCAGGAAGCAAGACATGCTAGAAGAAAGATAATGCCAGCCATGTGGCAATATATAGATTACTAAAACTGGGTTAACTTAAATGTAAGAGTTAGAAGTAACAAGCCTGAGATATGGGCAGAGCATTTGTAATTAATATAAACCTCTGAGTGGTTATCTGGGACTGGACATTTGAGATTGGTAGTGTCCCTTTACATTTCTTCTTTATAATCATTGGGTAATAAATAGAAAATGACAACCAGAATCTGAGATTCATGTTTTACCCAGAAATATTTTTTTCTTTTATTTCTTTGTTCTTCCTCATCTCCTATTAGAGTCTAACACCAGACATCCAGGTGAACACTGATGACTAAACATAACTGATTTCCATTTCAGAAACATGAATACATACTAATCCCTAACATGTATTTTAAGTAGACTGACAGAAACATATATATTTGTGTTAGACAAGAAATTACACAAAAACAAAACAGAGAAAATCACAGTAAGTTGTGCTTAATGCTGTCATTAGAAACTTGTGGGCCATAAATTAATTTTGATTCCCTAGACCAATGCCTTTGTATAAAAAATATAATGGGAATTTTCCACTTACACTATTTAAAAATAAGATAATATCACACCCAGAAAAATGGTCTGATGAAATGGCATTAAAGTTTTAGGGTATCATAAATCTAAATAATAATTCATCAACTTGCTAGTGCTACAACTATATTGAATGTTGGTAGCAGATGATTTTAAAAGTATGAGAATTTTATTTTAAATTAGTCATGTAAAGTCTTACTGCTAGCTACTCACTGAACTGTAAATCTTTTCTTCTTCCACTTACAACATGATGTTGAATTGTAGCTATATCCCCACAATATAGTATAACTCACGAAAGTTTGTCACTCCTTATAGAAATTGCATGGGAATGTAATAAAAAAGTTAAATTGTTAAGTTGCTCATATTCTTCTGTATAAGAAATTAAGCAATTTAAACAGTTTTACAGTTAAAATACAGTTTCTTTGTATTATTCTGGATCTAAGGAAGGAAGAATTATTTAGGAAGAATTGTTTCCTTATGTGCCTAGAAATTTTCCATGATACACATAATACTGTAGCTTTGTAAAATCTTATGTTTCTAATCCACTTCTTTATTATTGTTGAGAAAGCAAAGTATTAAAATGTAAAGTTGTATTTATGAGTCATACTGTTGAAAAACCTCCAGAGATCTTACATGCTAGCAATGTTTTTTGATACAAGAAAGTGATGCTGATCTGGAAAACTGAATTTCACTCATAGCTATGAGTCAGTATCAGAATCATCACAGTAATAGGGCCCCATATTCTGTTGCTCATGGACTGCCTCATCAAATGTTCCAATAGTTTGACTCATAAAGAGCATGAAATTTTAAAAATATTAAAAATAAAAATATTTCTTACCAATGGGGTTTTGACTACAATGAGAAATAATAAGGACTAATGCAGAGACAACTGTAACAAGGGTGATTCTTTAAAATCATCGTGAAAACATGATAGATTTTCAGTTCTTAAGACACCTAATGACTTTAGTAGCATCATGAAATTGTTAAATGCTCAAGTCTCATCGAATCATAAAAATGAGAACTAAAAAGTAGAGCTATTAGGTCTCAGATGATCTTTTGTAAATGTGAACCATAATATTAATAAGCAATGGTGGACTATTAATAACAAAATAAAGCAATAGTAACAAAATAATAACAATAAAGTCAAAATCATTCAAGCTGAATGTAGACATGCACTGGAATAACAATTTTAGATGTTAGGAAAATTTGGGGAACCCAATACCAAAATACGTAAAAGAATTTCTATTTCTGAATATTATCACTGTGACTCTGAGCTAGTCTGAGTCAGTATAAGGTCAGAAAAGACAGAAAAGGAAATACTTATAGGTTTCCATTGTGATCTTGGTGAGTAAGAGGCACTGTGTGAGAACCATCTCAGTTATTCTAATGATTTAATAATTTCTTTTCTTTTGTAATTTTACATTTTTAGTAACTGACATTAGTGCTTGGTTTTGTTGACTTTTTATGTTGTGGTTTTGGTCCAACTCATTTTTTGCACATTTCTTGGTTAACATGTCTCTTTCAAATGTTGATGTTGTCAGTGTTCATTGGTTACCATGCATCTTACAACCACAATTTATATGAATGTTAGTTTTTAAAAGAACTTCAAATTGTTAGCTGTCTTTTATATCTCAAGGTAGTTATCTCCTTCCCAGACATCTGCAAAGCCCAGCTCTCACTAGGTGATTCAAATCTAATGCCAGTGAACTGCAGTCATCTCTTAATGAGATATAAATCTTTTAGTTTTAAAATACCATTTAAAAGTTGTCATTAAGACATGATAGATTTTTCAGTTAATAGGACATTAAATGACTCAGTGTGGACTTGACTCAGTTGGTAGATAGATAAAGAATCAACTTATTTATGTCTCTTTAATGAACATTAAATGTCTGTCTGAAGTGAAGTAAAGAATATCAATACAGAAGAACTGAGATGGAAGGAAAGGGGACAGTGTACTGTTTACCTGGGGCCCATTGCAATGTGTGATGTATCTCAAGCATAGTCAGTCTTTCAGCTAACTCTACAGGGTTTGCTTACCCCATAGAACATGAATGTGGGAATAATTACACTTAAAACACAATGATCTGAAAAGAACAAGAATTTGGATATTACTCAGTGCCTTCAGATATTTTCTCAATATTACTCAATGAGTATTTGGCAACTAAGTATTGTCTCTGCTACTTCTATGGCATCTTACTGCATTTCTTTCCACCAAAATGCATACATTTATGTCTACTCTCCTATGGCATGATGTGTATCTTTTATTAACTCTATCTTAGTCATGTTTGTCCATTCTCCATTCAATTAAAAAAAAAGCCAACTGATAACACTGATCAGATTGATCTGCTTTTCAGTGTTTTGTATCAGCTTTTCACTGTCAACAGTAAAGTCCAGGATCTTTAACCTACTAAATCTCTCTGGCCATATTTTTCTTCATCCTGAATCTTTCACCCTGCTTACAGAATCCACATCAGTGTCTCCAGTACTTTTTTTCACACATGGATGGGGAATATGCAACACAGAATTGTAATGTTGGTTTCTTGAGGTAATGACAAGCTAACCAGAGGATAAGGAAATAGAACCAAACCTCAGAGTCCAAGGAGATACATCTCTTTTGCTCATCTCAAAAGATTAATTGGTCCTTACTTCTGTCCTCTGTTTTCAGTCTTTTTCTTCCTGCATTCTACAATGGCCTTCTTTAAATCCAAACTATTCCATGTCCCACAGATCATAAAATACTGCAGGTGTGTTGTTCTCTGTATACACTTTGCTCCTCTCCTCTTCCAAGTAAAAGAAGAAGGTAATGATGACAATGGGGAAATCATTGGATGGGAGGAGTTAGGATGGAGTCTCTTTTTAAAAGGATTTTCTGAAGAAATGGCCCCAGTAGAACACAATTACACAGCATATATGTATGAATAAGTTCATTTAATGTGTGCTGTGTGATGTTTTGTTTGTGTTCTGAAAAATTAAGTTTTCTTGGAGTCAGCGGGCAGAGCTATCCACTAGTTAACCATAGAGGTTTGGAGGACTGTAGAGAGAGGCCAGGAAGCAATAAGACAGAACCGAGACAAGATGTCTGCTCTTTGGGTCAGAGAAATTGAAGCAGGAAGTGGTTGTGCCTCGGCTTCTCTGATTTTCCAGGTTTTACGTGGTTCCTGACTCTTGGTTTTTATTCATTAGATTAATTAGATTTATACTTCATGTATACATAAGCACACAGAGTTAAAAATGAGAGATGAATGACCTAATGGTGTCAAATTTGGTACAGAGGAATCATATTTTTTGCAAATTTTTGGGGAAGTTGACAGGTTGCATGCTTTTGCAGGAGCAGATATGCAGTCTGCAAGTTATGTCTACTTAGAGAAACACTAGTATAGTTTATATGGTCTTCCAACTTGGGCAAATATTACCACACAAAGAGTGATAAGCTTGTCTACTTAGGAAACTGACTAGAGATGTTTATCTCATCTGCAATGTGTCTTTCACAGTCCCAGTATTTTGATGCTTGTTTAAACAACCATTTCTGTAGCCTGGACAAGTTGATGTACAGTGAGCACACAGCTGTAGTACTATTGGACTGTAGGGAAACAGATTCACACTAAAATGTTCTATAATCCTTACGAAATCTATTGTGTAAATGATTAAAGTGCTAAGACTTATAACATCAACTAACCCCATGTTAAGAGTGTGCAAAGTATTGGCAGGTAGAGATCTTCCCATATTTGCTCAATCGACAGATATAAATAACTTGCAATTAAAAATTGAGTGTTGATATGCTAATAAATTTGACTCTGAAGTTGAAGTTGCTTCCTCAACATCAGCAGGATAAACATTTGCTAAAATAAGGGCAATGAATTATAAAGTCCAAGGTGAATAAATTTTCACAGATCTCTTTAAGGTGAACATTCACCCAGCTTTATCTTGAAGGATCATCTCTTTGAAATTAGTTGAGTGAATTTTAATGAGGTTTAAAAAATGTTGTGATTTTGAATTAAGTGTTTCCAGAAGGGACAGAGCTATCAGTTTGGCTCTAAATTCTTAGTATAGTTCTCAAGTGGTTACAGGGGGAAAGATTCAGCTGCAATGCAGTTTTTAGGATATAAACCTCAGATTGATGGAGGTAATTGCTTGCTTGATTTGGTTGATATTCAGCCAAAATCTATGAGCTCACATTCATCGGTATTAACTATATTTACTATTTCCCGACTGGAATTTGAATCATTCAGTGTGTAGTCCTAATAATAATGCTATATGACTAGGGGCTGCTTCTTCAACATTATTTCCACCTAATTTATAATCAAGATGTTCAATTAATAATCTCAGCACTTTATGCAGTGTTAAGTCAGCTGAAAAATATGTGATTTTTCCACTTTTCATTTTTCACAATGCTGAGGAATGCATGATAATGAGACTAAATGGGGAGCCAAGAAAGCAACAACGGTTGGCAGAATAATGGGGAAGCAACAGATTTTAAGAGAAGGGCTGAAGAGTTGATAGAGTTTTGTGAAATAAGTAAAGGCACAGAACTATTGCAAATATAAAGCAGTCATGTCTATAAAACTCAGCTAATTATTAAGGATTTCTTTCTAAATGAAACTAATGTGGAAGTAGAACAGGGGTGACCTCTGTTTCCGATCTCTCTGCAGCGTCTTCTAGAATAGTGGTTTTCAACCTATGGATCAAGACCCCCTTAGAGATCGAACGAACCAGTCACATGGGTTGAGCATCAGATATCCTGCACATCAGATATTTACATTATGATTCACAACATTACCAAAGTACAGTTATAAAGTAGCAATGAAGATAATTTTATGTATGGGGGTCACCACAATATGAGTAGCTGTATTTCAGGGTCCCAGAATTAGGAAAGATGAGAACATCTGTTTAGAGAGTGACTAAGATTCCTCAAATGGCTTCATTTTTCCCAAATTTATCAGAGATATTATTTTCTCCCCTACTCCCAAACAAGTGTTATTTTCTATACATCAGGATAATTAGCAAATGTTAATTTGGGTTAATTTAATTCATTAACAATTTGATCAACATTGACACGGTATAAAAGTATTTTTCTTATTGCTAGCAGGTTGAAACAGAGAAATCTCTAGGAGTAAAATAATGAATGCTATTTGACCCACCCCTGATTTCTTTTATGTGCGGTTTTTCTGTTGTTGTTGAATTTTCAGGACCTTGGTAGGTAGCTACAGACGTAATTCTTGCAAAGCCAGGGTTAAAAAAATATATTTAAGCTGTATTTTCAAACAGAGTGGGCTGCAAAAACAACTTTCTGCTTAGAGATAATATCTGTTCCAGAGACCTTTGATGAGTTTAGTTTGATTGAATTATGCAGACTACAGAGAATAGAAGGTTTAGGAGCTAAACCTACTAAAGGACTTGAAGCTTTTATGCCACACAGAGCAGCATAATATCATCAGCAACAAAAACTAAAGTACACACAGATGCTAGCTAAAAAGAAAGTACACTGGCTATGTACTTCTTTTAACTGTGGAATCAGTCAGCTGAAATGACCCACAACCAACCTGTTAGTACTTGACACAGCATTAATACAGCAGGATTTCTTTTATGCTATCTTTGGACCCTTCCCCTTCTTGCCTGCATGACTGATCAGGCTCCTAAGAGGTTGTGTGGAAGGCTGCAGTAGGGGCTGAAGAAAGTCGTTCATGGACTGCCAGCAGTATAAAACAAATTTCAGCCTGCCCTTTAGAGGGATTTAGGCCACTGAGAATATACAGGGAAGAGTTTGAATGAGATAGCCTATGAAAAAGAAGGTTGACAATAATCATATAAAAATCATTAAAGGAGAGTTTGTGTGGTACAACACCATCAAGAGTATCAATGCCTTCATCCAGGTTTTGTCTGCTCCTTGTTTCACTCAGGGAGCAAACAGAAGGCTGCTTCATCATGGTGAGTAAATTAGGGATTAAGTGTTTGGTACTTTATAGCTTAGCCCTTGCTAAGTGATGGATAAATTCCTTTCTTTTCTTTTCTTTTCTTTTTTTTTTTTTTGATCTAGGTTTAGAATAGAGTTTGACTAAAGAGGAATTTCTGAGGCACGGTTACTACTTAAAAAGATGAGAAAGCACCTTATTGTATCTAATCATCAGAGTTAAATATTTCATTTATCTTTATTTATAAAAAGAATCGTTTGAACTGAAGAAGCTCATTTTTTTTGTGACATCTCTAGATAGGGAGAAGAAAGTTTTGGACAACATTTCACCAAATTCTCCACCCATTTCATACTGAATAAGCTGAGGCAGAGTCAGGTCTATTTGGTAATAGTAGAGTAGTGACTCCAGTGAAAGTGCCCATGTACCACATGGCATTTAAAGACGTCAAGGAGAATTCTCGTGGATTTGAGGGGCTTTTGTGAGGACTTTGTGTGAGTATTTCCTGGTGGAGCCTCATCAACTCCCCACATGAATGGCTTTCAACAGCAACCACAAGTATCTCCTAGCTAAGGGGACAGATACTCCCTAAGTCAAGTGAAAGATATCCCTGTCTCTGTTGAAAACATTTTGATGCCACCCATAATGAAGTGAGTATAAATCTCTGACAGAAAGGAAATGTGATGCTTTTTCTTTGACTAGAAAACATAATCCTAATTTCTTTTTTCTCTTTATGTATAGAGGATGGAGGCACACATGTGTCAAAGCACATCTTTAGAAGTAACAGGAGAACTTCAGGTATTTGTCATCTTCAACCATGCTTGAGATAAGATCTCCTTGTCATTAGGAATTTCACAACCAAGGGTTACTGAAGTCTCATATGTCCAATATCAAGCAACATTTCGGATTGCGTAGCAACCTCCACCAATTATCAGCAATGTCAAGTTAAAAGTTTTTACTACTTCTACACATTTAGCATGATCTTTGACAGTGAGATTGAAGCAGCCAAGCCTATCACCAGACAGAGAGTCTGCACCACACTACAGCACTACAGCACTAGGCTGGTATATCTCCATCACTTTTGAGATTATAGGCTTAAAAAAAATTGTCCATATGACTCGTCATCTGTATCATCTCTCATGGGAAAATTGACAGCATAGCATTTTCCTTTGCCAACAACAATATCCATCAGGTCTCCTGTTACAGGAAAGTATTCCCCATTCTTATGGAATAAAATCGTCACCACATAATCTTTTGTATATAAAGCTTCCTCAACACCATCACCATGATGGAAGTCTATGTCAATATATAAGACTCTCTGATGAGACTTTAGTAAGTCAAATATGGCAAGCACAATATCATTAACATACCAAAAGCAATCTATAGATTCAATGCAATCCCCATCAAAATCCCATCAAACTTCTTCACAGAACTTGAGAGAACAATAATCAAGTTTATATGGCAAAACAAAAAACCCAGGATAGCCAAAACAATCTTATACAATAAAAGAACTTCTGGAGGCATTACCATCCCTGACTTCAAACTCTATTATAGAGCTACAGTATTGAAAACAGCTTGGTATTGGCATAACAACAGAGAAGTCGACCTATGGAATCGAATAGAAGACCCAGATATTAACCCACAAACTTATGAACACCTAATTTTCGACAAGGGAGCTAAAGGTATACAATGGAAGAAGGAAAGCATCTTTAACAAATGGTGCTGGCATAACTGGATGTCAACCTGTAAAAAAATGAAAGTAGATCCATATCTATCACCATGCACTAAAATCAAGTCCAAATGGATTAAAGGCATCAACATTAATCCGTCCACTTTGAACCTGATAGAAGAGAAAGTGGGAAGTAGTCTACAAGATATAGGCACAGGAGACCTCTTTCTAAGTAGGATCCCAGTAGCACAGACAATAAGAGAAACAATGAAAAAATGGGATCTATTGAAACTGAGAAGCTTCTGTAAAGCAAAGGACACTGTCAGTAGGACAAAAAGGCTGCCTTCTGACTGGGAGAAGATCTTCACCAACCCCTCATCAGACAAAGGTCTGATCTCCAAAATATACAAAGAACTCAAGAAACTAGACACTAAAACTCTAATTAACCCAATTAAAAAATGGGGTACTGAACTTAACAGAGAATTCACAACAGATGAACTTCGAATGGCCAGAAGACACTTAAGGTCATGCTCAACCTCCTTAGCTATCAGGGAAATGCAAATCAAAACCACTTTGAGATACCATCTTACACCTGTCAGAATAGCTAAAGTCAAAAACACCAACGATAGCCTATGCTGGAGAGGATGTGGGGTGAGGGGAACACTCATCCATTGTTGGTGGGAATGCAAACTCGTGCAGCCACTGTGGAAATCAGTGTGGCGGTTTCTCAGAAAACTGGGAGTCAACCTCCCTCAGGACCCAGCAATTCCACTCTTGGGAATATACCCTAGAGATTCCCTAACATACTACAAAAGCATTTGTTCTACTATGTTCATAGCAGCACTATTTGTAATAGGCAGAACCTGGAAACAGCCTAGGTGCCCCTCAATAGAAGAATGGTTAAAAAAGGTGTGGAACATATACACATTAGAGTTTTACTCAGCGGTAAAAAACAATGACATCTTGAATTTTGCATGCAAATGGATGGACATAGAAAACGCTTTACTGAGTGAGGTAAGCCAGACCCAAAAAGAGGAACACGATATGTATTCACTCATAAGTGGATTCTAACCATAATTAAAGGTCTTTGAGCCTATTATTCGTGATCCTAGAGAAGCTAAATAAGAAGATGAACCTGATGAAGATTATTTAGCTATCCGCCAGGAGGTAGGAAATAGACAAGAATCACAGGTAACCTCGGGTGCATGGGTGGGGGGGGTGGGAGGGTTGATGGAAGGGGAGAGGGTTAGAGAGAAGGGAGTAGGGGAGGAATGGGGAAAGCTCGGAGGCCTGGGATGGGGGGGGGAGGGAGGAAGGATGAATATGGTATCAGGGAAGAATATATTTCAACTAAGGGAGTCATTTTAGGGTTTACAGGAGACTTGATTATATATGGGATCCCAGGTCCAAGGAGAGATCCCCCAGATTGTTCTCTGGACAGAGGAGAGGGTGCCTGAACCGGCCGTGGCCCATAACCATACTGATGTATATTTTGCTTATCACCATAGATCCTTCATCTGGCGAAGGACGGCGATACAGTCGGAGACCCACATTGGAGCACCGCACTGAGCCTCCCAAGGTCCAAATGAGGAGCAGAAGGAGGAAGAACGTGAAAAACGAAATCAGGACTGCGAGGGATGCTATCACCCACTGATACAAGGGAACGGATCTATGAGAGTTTACCAAGGCCAGTTGGACTGGGACTGAACGAGGACGTGATCTAACCAGATTCTCGGAATTTGGCCGGATTCTCTGAATGTGGCTGGCCCGAAGTCTTTCTGAAAAGCCATTGACTATGATACTGGGACTTGTTTCCTCTGCATATACTGGATTTTGGGGATCCAGTTTGTTTGGATACTCACCTTCCTGGACCTGGAGGGAGGGGGGAGGAACTTGAACTTCCCACAGGGCAGGAAACCCTGACTGGCCTAAGGGACGAAAAGGGAGGAGGAGAGGGAGTCGGGGGAGTGGGGGGAGTGGGAGGGTGTTGGGAAGAGGGGCGGGAATGAAAACTTTTATAATTTAATAAAATTTACTTTCAAAAAAAAAAAAACAATATCATTAACACAACAGAATCCTAATGTTTCTGACTTTTAGGCAAGATGTAATCCTCCAGTCCAGTTGACAGCCATATCAGCTTGTTGGTTTAACTTCACAGCTCATATAATGATTACTTTGAATATTTTTTTAAATTTTTTTTCCGTTAGACTTGTTTATTCAAGTATCTGAAAATACTCTTTCCACTTCCCTCCTCCCAATTCCCTCCTGCCCCCCCCCCACTCCCTCTCCTCCTCCCTCACCATTCCCAAGAGCAGTCAGGGTTTCCTGCCCTGTGGGAAATCCAAGTTCCTTCCCCCACCCTCCAGGTCCAGGAAGGTGAGCATCCAAACAGGCCAGGATCCCAAAAAGCCACTCCATGCAGACTAAACAAGGCCCAGTGCCATTGTCAATGGCTTCTCAGTCTTAATTTGGACCTTGAGGGCTCAGTCAGCCCCCATGTCGGCCACATTCAGAGAATCTGGTTTGATCACATGCTCGTTCAGTCCCAGTCCAGCTGGCCTTGGTGAGTTCTCATTCGATCAGTCCCCTTGTATCAGTGGGTGAACGCACCCTTCGCGGTTCTGACTTCCAGTGCTTCAATGTGGGTCTCCGTCTCTATCTCCATCCATCGTCGGATGAAGGCCCCCTCTGATTTTGCTTTCCTTGTTCACGATCTCCCTCCCTCTGTTTCTCATTTGGACCTAGGAATTTCAAACTGCATATTAGTCCATCAAACATGACAAACCAAAACCCTCCAGAATACATGGAAAAGATAAAACAGCATCCATTTAAAAATCTTTGAATGTTACCACATGCACCTGGTGTTGAGATGCAAGATACTACAGAAGATGCTGCTCATGAAGAAAGTGGGGATGGGGATGGAGAAGACCCAGACAAGAGGATTTCTATTCATGCATCAGACAAGTGGATAGCTTGCGACGAAGAATTCTCAGATTCTTAGGACGAAGGCAAAGGAGGTCATAGAAATGTTGCTGATCACAAGAAGGGAACAAAGAAAGCTAGGACTGAAGACAAGAAGAAGGAGACAGAGGACAAGAAGACAGATGTTAAGGAAGAAGACAAATCCAAGGACAGTAGTGGTGAGAAAACAGATACCAAAGGAGCCAAGTGAGAACAACTCACCAATCCTTGAATTTGACTCCTCAACTTAAGAATCCTCTTGAAAAGGGAGAGGATACTGGGCTAAGATACCTTTGCTGTTTGAGGTCTCCTGGCTTCATTTTATATTGATTTGGCATGGACTGTATTTGTTTTCAAAATGGCTTGCTTTTGTTTCTCTTGGCAAGTTTTATTGTGAGTTTTTCTAATTATGAAGCAAAATGTCTTTTTTTTCCACCATGCTTTATGTGATTATATTTAAATTGATGTGTGATTCTATCAAAACACTGGATCTATTAAACAAAAATAAAGAAAAAAAAAGATCTTCTAGGCACTGTTTCCTCAGGAGGCTATCTGACCTTAGAGCATCTGGAGATTCTTCTGGCTCAGCCTCTCATCTTTTGGGAAGAGCACGGTAGGATTTCAGGAACTTGGGCTGTGGTGTCTGGCTTTTAAGTTGGCTTTGGGAATTCAAAATAAGTTCATCACACTTGCATGGCAGGATATTTCAAAGTGAAAAGAAGCAGAATTCTTTGGGTTCAATAGTGCCACATGGTAGCCTTTCTTCTTTCTACTTATGAATGTTTTGGACTTTATAAAATTTATTTTATTATTTTGTGTGGATGAAAGTGTTCCCTGAATATGAGTGTGTGTGATGCATGTGCACATGGTACCCATGGAGGCCCGAAGAAGATGTTAGTTCCCTTAAGAGTTGAGTTAACAATAGCTGTGAGCCACCAGAGGGGTGCTAGAACTGGAACTTGGGTCCTCTGAAAACAATCAGTGCTTTTAACTGCTGAACCATCTCTACAGCCCATGTATTAAAATAATGAGAGCATTGTTGGTGACATTAAAGTGACAGGCTCCCTTCCCAGTGTTTAGGAGGTGATTAGCAAGGCCTAAATAGCATTTCTCACAGTTTCTGGAAGATCTAGCTTCTGTTGAGAATATTCTTGGACAGCTATTGTCCTAGTTAATATTAGAGAGAGAGAATACTACTAAATTCTATCTTTGTCATGTTCTGTTAAAATATCTAGGTGTTTTCACCTACGAATTAATTGGAATGGTATAAATGCCAGCTATGTCTGTTCTTGAAGACATTCAGTATCATCCTGCTGGACTCACAGAGGTTGTAACAAACTTCCCAACTCATTGACCCAGCAGATAAAATATTCCTCAGCAGGCATTTTGGAGTATAGCTATAACCCGAGAACTCCCCGCCCACTGCTCCCTTCTCTATTTCAAAGCAAGGGAGCCTTTCTGTACAGCTGTTGATCTTCTGGTATGTGCACCTATTGATAGGACTCAGTTATTACCTCACAAGTAAGGTTTGTCTTGGGACAAAAATGCAAAACCTCACAGTTTCTTCCATCTCAGTTTCTAACATCTTCCTGGTTTGAATTCCAGGAATGCCAACAGACAGTTATGCATCAAATGTCTTTGACTGGGCTATTATCAGCCCAAAGGAAGTAAAGATGGATGCCAAATGTAGAGGTAGAGACTCAGGGACACATAAAGTGAATGCCACTTTGTTTTCTCACTTGGATTCCTTTTGTTATGGGATTGGACGCTGTTTCAATTATGTTTTTGTATTCCAGATAAATTTTAAGGTTAGTCAGAGGCTGAATGAAGGATATAAATGTGTTTCTTTTCAGGGCTGGAGCCTGAATATGGATTAGTATAAAAGTTAAAATAAAAATTTTTATAAGACCAAGTACTTCTCCAAAGAATATAGAAAAAGATCAGGTCTTATTTGATACTTAGCAAGTGCTGTAGAACTCAGTCTATCTCAAACTGTGCCTTTGTGTCTAAAAAAGTCAGGATACAAATTATCTCTGACTTGCCTTTATGAGACCCATGGGTATTTATCCCAGGCTGGAATGTGTGGTCTTTTATTTGCAGGAACATCTTTAAGAGGAGAGACAAAGAGAAAATTTAAAAATAGAGCTTCAAAGCCTAAATAGCAAAGCAAACAGAAAGTCATTTGATTTGGCCACTTCTGTATCTAACGGATCAGGCTATTGATCTATCACACGTAGATTAACTCCAATGCTCTCTGCTCATTGTCTGAGATAATCTTGTATTTGCTTGTACCACCCCACCTGCCTTCTGGGATGACAATGCCCAGGAAATGAGGGAGGCTGTGGCCAAGCCCTGGATAAAGAGAAGCATCATTCTTTGTTTCATATACTTCACTGTCCTCATTGCCTTTCTTCCATCCATCTTTCATTTCTGTGTTTGCCAAAGAAAAGAATTAATAGAGAAGAGGTTTTAGGTCAGAGGCAGATTTCATTGGCTGTGATATATTTTTCTCAACCTATTCTCAGATAAGTGACAGGTCACTTAGAAACTATCTATATGCTAAGTTACTCTTTTGGTAAAGGCTTATCGAGGGTGAGGAGTAATATTTGGTAACTGCTGGAAAGCAGGTATTTTACGTATGCTCTCTTCATAAACTATTCAAGACTATGGATTCCCATCTTTGAACTGAATAACAATCTGAAATGATCAGGACAATAATTCATACTCTGAATGAACACAGCTGAAATTCTTCACTGTGTAACTCGAGCTATTTTCAGTATCTTTTGTTGTTGTTGTTGTTGTCTGTTGAATGGACTCACTGGACACAATATTTAGGAAGAGAGTTTCTCACTGTTCCAACTAATTCCAATCATCCCTACCATGTTCTCATATCAGCATTATACCTGAAATACCTTCACATTCTTGTCATTTACACCTCCTTTCCTTAGCAGGTCATGAACTGCAGTTTCTGCTAGTCTGAAAAGAATAGTCATGTGAGTAAGCACATACAATTTGTATGTTATAAATGTAGTGTTGACATCTACACGTGCCTAAATTCAGGGAAGCAGTCTGTTGGGATTATTTAAGCAGTATATTGTAGAATATTTCTCAATATGAAAGCTAGTATCGTTTACCCATCGAGATTTTTTAACTAGATGGATAACTTTTGATTCCCTGGGTAAGATGAATACTCATTGCATTTTTTAGCCAATTGTATGCTATGGCAAATTTCACCATTTCAGGAAGTTAGAAAGTCACAGATCTGAGTGGGTCTGTGAGAATGTTTCTGGAGAAAATTGTTGTGTGGGTCAACAAACTGAGTGGGGAAGCCCCATGTAGTAAGCTGGACAAGACAGAGAAAATGCTTTTTTTTTTTCCTTTACAGTTTTTTCAAAACAGCAAACAGTCTTCAAGCTCACTGTGGTGGCTGACCACATCCTGGACCAAAGCCTTCTCTAAACTGGAACTCTGTGCTGCACCAGGGGCACAGTACTCCTTCTGCAGGTGTCTGTTCGCCTCCCCTCTTGTAAATCTTGCTGGGTACTCACCCTCTGGCCCTTTGGGCCGAGGCCTGCTGGTTTCGGACGGCTAAGGGGCAGGGTGGCAGGCACGATCTCCGGAGGTAGGTGGAGATAATCACGGAGATACTGGATGCCCTCATTAGAAAGGTAGCAATAGAAGCGTCTCCGGGAAAACTGCTTTTCAAGTAGCCTCAAGACTTCAGAGTCTGCATGGCCTTCATGACAGGAAAGTTGGGCACCTTCTTGTCTGCCAGCTAGGGGTGTTTGGGCATATGGACATCCTTGGCAACCATCACTTCTTCCTTAAAAATGAGCTCATAGATGGCAATGTGGTTATTCTTGGGCATCAACATCGTGGCGGTTGCAGGGTCCAGGATGGATGATGGAAAACACAAATGCTTGAAAGATGAAGGAAACAGCTGCGTCTTTGATTTTGCCTACCTTCAGTGGCCATGTTTGTTTTTTACCTGTGGACATCAGGCTCCAGGTTCTTCGGCCATTAATCATGAATCTGCTGTGTTCTTCTCCAGGGTATCTGGGGCTTTGGTTTTGGACTAAGGATGCATCATTTTTTCCTTCGGTAATAGGGATGGTAGTGTTTTGGATTAAGAAAATGCTGGTTTAGTTATTTTTCCTGTAGACATCCACTATGAGACTATGCAACGACTAATCCTGTAAAACAATTTCATAACAGTTCTGTTAAAATTCGGTATCATATTGCTTCTGATTATATTCAGAATGCTGTTGAACATCCACTTGAACCATTATAGATTAGAATCATTGCTATTTGGAAAAATTTAAAATTAAACTCAACTGGGAACTTAAAGTCCATAAAGCGAGGACTGGGCCATCATTCTTTTCAACCCACTTTCCCTTTCTTCTAGAACATACACAATGTCTTCAAATTCCAGAGGGCTTGAAAAATACAAATCAAGGTACTTGCAATTCTAAAACTCTATTATATCATAACACATTGGAAAACTTGGGTTTGTTCTGTGGTGTTTCTGAATAAAGGAAACATGTGTTTTTATGTCACAGGAAAACTTTTATGGATACGACTCGAACTGTTAGGCTGATCTATCACTTTCTGCCTGGTGTGCTCTCTTCTCAGACTGCAAAGAAAGTTGCTTTTCCATAGAACAGTCCATAGCATAGCAATTTTAGTCTTTCGTGTCTGTGCCTAGTCACCTTAGCTTATAAGTGACCTTCTGACTTGAGTACAATGGCATATTCCTGTAATGTCATCAACGCAGTGCTTGAGACTGGATGACCTGAATTTGTGCACAGCTTGTGTTGCATAGGAATATGTCTGAGAAATAACAATATAACAAGATGTCTTCTGGTGTGTGTGTGTGTGTATGTGTGTGTGTGTGTGTGTGTGTGTGTGTGTGTGACCTGAATTCAACCCTTAGGATTAAAATGAAATAGCAAAACAAAGCAAAGTGACTTAAAATAAAGGAACAAGGGAATGCTTTCTTTTTCTCAGTTCTGTTGGTACTTGGCACATCACTCTTGATTTCTTAACTGTATACATTTTTTTATGCAAGTGGTCCCTTTATCTGTCTATGTTATGGATATTAATCTCTTTCCATACCCTAGAAATGGGGAATCAAAAGTGAAGTTGATGCCACAAAGAGCTTGCATGCTAAATTACGGCATACTTTTAGAGGTAAAAAAAGAAAAATGGAGGGCAGTTGGCAATAGATTGTGGTTGTTTTTCTTGGTTCTTTTGGGTGATTGTATGGCCATTTATCCACAGGTATTCTCTTACATAGGAATTTAAAGCAGACATGTAGATCAGGGGAGAGGATTCTGTGTAGAGACAGAGAATTAAAGAAAGATTCTGAAGTTTTTGTTTTAGAAAAAAGAATGAAGTATTTAATAGGAAAACAGGAGGGTAGAAGATAAAATGAGGTAGGAGAGAGATTTTCAGATGTATGTAGATAATATGTGCTGGAAAGTTCATCAATTAAAATGTTTATTTTGCTCTAATTGAAATAATAAACCATTGCAGTTGCATGTGCATGTGTGTGTGTGTGTGTGTGTGTGTGTGTGTGTGTGTGTGTGTGTTAGGTGAAAAAGAATTGGTAGAAGGGGGACTGATAAATTCAGATGTACCTTTTAAAAGATTATTTTTGTTTCTTCATAAGCTATTAGCAAATGGTTGATAGAAAGGAACAGTGGAGTTGGACAGGAAGCAGTTTCCTTAGTTGACTTGGTGAAGTGGAGGAGAAAAGAACAGGGAGAGAATGATTCAGCAGTGGCTTTAGTCAGGCAGGTACAGGCTAGGTAGCAGCACTTCATACTCAATATACAGCCTGAAGAAAAAGTAAGCAAAAACATCAAAAACTGTTGGTATGGAAGTAAAATTGAAGAATTTCACATGTTGTTTCAGCTATGGCTGAAAGAGATCTCTATAGAATGGGGGAGATTTCAGTCAGTGATAATGAGTATAGAGACAATGGCAACTAAGAAGAGTTTCTATTGGAAGGGGCAGAGATGTAGTAGAGGGTGAAAATTCAGTGATGTAAAAAATTATTTTTACAATGCTGACAACATTAAAGGAAGTCTTTATCATTAAGAAAATGATGGCATGTTGAAGAACAATTGAATATGAGAGATGGGTGCTGGAGATCTTGCACAGTGAATGCACAGCTCTAAATATAAGAAAGGTGATGAGAATTCATAGTCAAATGTGAGGCACTATGCAAGCTAGATGAAGGAAACTAAAGAAAGACAATATAGGCAATGGTATGTTAGATTATAAGATGATAAGTGTGGGCATTATTCTGTCTGTTTTTCTAATGAAGTTGAACTAATGTAATGATCTGTGAATGGCAGACCGTATAATGCGCTTTGTGTACTTCATAAGAAAGAACCACAATCCCAGAGAAATTAGACAACAATGAGGACACTAAGAAAGACTTCCATAGATCTAATCTACATAGGCAGTAGAAAGTAGAAAAAGACAAGATCTCCTGAGTATATTGGGAGCATGAGGACCTTGGGGGAGGTTGAAGTGGGGAGAGGAGAGTCAGGAAGGGGAGCAGTGAAAAATGTAGAGCTCAATAAAAATCAATAAAATGATAAGAGTAAGAATTATGGGCAAATATAAAAGAAAGTAGCAAATATTACCACAATATCATTTTTGCTAATAAATATAATTGACATACTTCATGAGTAGTGAACCTTTCTAGCCACATCCATCTCTGAGGCATGAATGAAACAGGTTTCACAGTGTCTGGGCATCTTGTGGAAGTTTGATTGGTAAGAGGCAATTGTGGAGGGAATTTTTAGGTATGTACCTGTATGGTAGAATCATGAAAACTATGCAGAGACAAGATGGAAAAAAAAGAGGTAGCTAGGATGCAGAGGCTGGGAAGACTGTAGAACTGACTAAGGGAATGTGGGTGGCAAGAGGATGTAATCTAAGCAGAAATGCTGGATTTGATATTTCAGTAGCCCTGGTGATGACAGTGTCAGGATTTTAAAGTACTGATCATGCCATATGAAGCTAAGATCATCCCATATGAGAAGTAGTCTAGCAGATATCAATTGATTTAATCAGTTTACCTGAGGCGCTCTAAAGTTAAAGGTGACCTATGTAGGTAGTCATCTGGGACAATTCCTGAGTTGATGTGCTCATTGATCACTTTTGCATTATTTCATGACATTTTGTTCTATAATTTCTGGTTTTCTTTTATTTCCTACTTAGCTTTATATAGCTATACTGTGGTTTCATCTCAGAAACATGAACATCTCTTACTTCAAAGAGGTCTTAAAGTAGCCAAGAAAAATGCTTAGTTTATGTGAGAAAAATAATACCAAGAAATAGCAAGAAAGTACTTGTAATTACCCTTAACAGTAATAAATGAGTGCAGGAACAAGTGAATAGATATAATTACCATTTTAAAAATGAAAGAAGCTGTATGAATTTTAATGCATTTATTTATGTACAGAATAACTCAAACCTCAAAGATAAATTACTCCGGATTACATGGCTTATTAGTGAACTAAATGAGGCTAGATCCAAATACTATGTCCAATTCAGTTTCTATAGAAGTTCTTTCAATGCATGGTCTGCAGCATCAAATGTAGATAAAGGAGCAAAAATAGAGTATAAATTGAAACTTTGGTGTTGATGAAATAAACCTTGTGTAAACAGAAAAATATTTAGGTTTTCCTTACTGTTTTGAATTGTATCTATTCCTATTTATCTACCTTCACAAAGGAAATGCATTAAGTCATCTTAAAAGTTCCTGTTTTTCTAAGAGAATTACTGACTATGGAATCACCATGGTTAATCACAGTGTTATTTCCCACAATGAGTTGAAGACGTCTCTGTCTCAGATGGAGTTGCTACTGAACATTGGGAGAAGTGGGTACATAGCACAGCATGAAAAGAGGTAGAGAGAGGCACAGTGGTATAGTTTACACTTTCAGTACCTAGATGATTTCACAAGTGTTTCTGATTTCCATCCCAGAATATCTTTCTGCACTTAATTCCAAAGCCTCTATCAAGGCTGATTCTGAGAACATATCTATCAGTTGTGGATTCCTTGTTCAGTATTATTGCCAACAGATAGATCAGTCTTGATCATTTTGATTTGTTTTTAATTTTAAAGATGTAAGAACTCACCTGTGTCATTCCTTTCTTTCTCAGATTAAGATTTACCAAGCATATAGAAAACTATGAAATTCAAAGGACTAATCAGCTGTAGCAAAAAATGCATAGTTATGAATTTATAAGGAAGGCATGGCATTGAACTCAAGCTGATAAAACAAAGAAATACAATCAAATGTAAGGTTAAAAATAATGATCCTGTGAGACTACATTATCCAAAGTGGTTTGTACTAGGGTGTTTAGGTTTCAGATTTGGCAGTTTCAAGGCACAGTTGGACATAACAACAATGGGTCTCTTTCTAAGACAAAGATCATCGGACTTCATAGGAAGTCAATATTCTGAAGTCATTTAGATAATCTACACATTTCTTGCTATACATTTCAAAGTGTAAGGTATTTCATTTTTGTGTTATATTAATACAAAAGTTCACAAACTTTGAGGTACTTCATATTTTATATTTATTGGATAATGTAGTTATACAATGTAATGTCTTTGATAGAAATTTTTGCAGTAGTCATTCTCAAGTGCATAAGAGGGATGAATTATCAATCTATCAGCAATTTTCCTCATTTCATTTCATTTCAAAAACCTCATAAATGTATAAGAAAACAAATATTAAATAAGTGTTATTTTTTCTGAAAACTCCATATCCTAGAGATAGCCTTTAACAGATTGAAGTGTTCTAATAAGTTGAACACTATAAGCAGAAACTGCCCATTCATTTCCTGACCCCTTAGACCAGAATAAACACAAAGCAACTGTATTAATTATAACACTGTTTGGTCAATAGCATAGGCATATTCCTAGCTAGTTCTATTTATTTATAATTTATTTATTTATTTATTTAAAAAAATTTCTGCTTCCTCCCCTCTTCCCAATACCCTCCCACTCCCCCTACTCCTCTCCAGTCCAAAGAACAGTCAGGATTTCCTGCCCTGTGGGAAGTCCAAGGCCCTCCCCGCTCCCTCCAGGTCTAGGAAGGTGAGCATCCAAACAGACTAGCCTCCCACAAGGCCAGTCCATGCAGTACAATCAAAACTCAGTGCCATTGTCCTTGGCTTCTCTGTCAGACCTCATTTTCAGCCACATTCAGAGGGTCCAGTTGGATCACATGCACCATCAGTCCCAGTCCAACTGGCCTTGGTGAGTTCTCATTATATCAGTCCCACCATCTCAGTGGGTGGACGCACCCCTCGTGGTCTTGACTTTCTTGTTCATGTTCTCCCTCCTTCTGCTCCTCATCTGGACCTTGGGGGCTCAGTCCAGTGCTCCAGTGTGGGTCTCTGTCTCTATCTCCATCCTTCGTCGGATGAAGGTTTCCTCTGATCCTGACTTACTTGCTCACGTTCTCTCTCCTTCGGCTTCTCATTTGAACCTAGGGAGCTAAGTCCAGTGCTCCAATGTGGGTCTCTGTCTCTATCTCCATCCATCGCCAGATGAAGGTTCTATGGTGATATGCAAAATCAGTATGGTTATGGGCCAAGGCCAGTTCAGGCACCCTCTCCTCTGCTGCCCAGGGAAAAAATCTGGGAACCTCTTCTTGGTCCTAGGAACCCCTTTGGAATCAAGTCTCTTGCAAAACATAAAATGGCTCCCTTAGTTGAGATATATACTTCCCTGCTTCATATCCATCCTTCCTCCCTCCCCCATCCTATTCCCCCAAGCTATCCCCAATCCTCCCCTTCTCCCTTCTCTCTAACCATCTCTCCTTACATCCACCCCCCATCCTCCATGCTCCCATGTTTGCCTGGCCATCTTCTCTACTTCCAATATCCAGGAGGATAACTATATAATTTTCTTCAGGTTCACCTTCTTTTTTAGATTCTCTAGGATCACAAATTACAGGTTCAAAGACCTTTAATTATGGCTAGAAACCACTTATGAGTGAGTACATACCAAATTCCTCTTTTTGGGTCTGGGTTACCTCACTCAGTAAAGCGTTTTCTATTTCCGTCAATTTGCATGCAAAATTCAAGATGTCATTGTTTTTTACTGCTGAGTAAAACTCTAATGTGTATATGTTCCACACCTTCTTTAACCCCTCTAAGTTTTTTCCAGGTTCAGGCTATTACAAATAGTGCTGCTATGAAGAGAGTTGAACAAACGCTTTTGTAGTATAATAGGGCATCTCTTGGGTATATTCCCAAGAGTGGAACTCCACGGTCCTGAGGGAGGTTGACTCCCAGTTTCCTGAGAAACCGCCACACTGATTTCCACAGTGGCTGCACAAGGTTGCATTCCCAACAACAATGGATGAATGTTCCCCTCAATCCACATTCTCTCCAGCATAGGCTATCATTGGTGTTTTTGAGTTTAGCTATTCTGACAGGTGTAAGATGGTATCTCAAAGTTGTTTTGATTTGCATTTCCCTGATTGCTAAGGAGGTTGAGCATGACCTTAAGTCTCTTCTGGCCATTCGAAGTTCTTCTGTTGAGAATTCTCTGTTCAGTTCAGTACCCCCATTTTTTAATTGGGTTAATTAGAGTTTTAGTATCTAGTTTCTTGAGTTCTATGTATATTTTGGAGATCAGACCTTTGTCTGATGAGGGGTTGGTGAAGATCTTCTCCCAGTCTGAAGGTAGCCTTTTTGTCTTAGTGACAGTGTCCTTTGCTTTACAGAAGCTTCTCAGTTTCTGGAGGTCAAATTTATTAATTGATTCTCTTATTGTCTGTGCAATTGGAGTTCTACCAAGGAAGTGATCTCCTGTGCCCATGTCTTATAGACTACTTCCTACTTTCTCTTCTGTCAGGTTCAATGTAGTCAGATTAATGTTGAGGTCATTAATCCATTTGGACTTGAGTTTTGTGCATGGTGATAGATATGGATCTACTTTCATTCTTCTACAGGTTGACATCCAGTTATGCCAGCACCATTTGTTAAAGATGCTTTCCTTCTTCCATTGTATACTTTGAGCTCCCTTGTCGAAAATCAGGTGTTCATAGGTTTATGGGTTAATATCTGGGTCTTCTATTCGATTCCATAGGTCGACTTCTCTGTTGTTATGCCAATACCAAGCTGTTTTCAATACTGTAGCTCTGTAATAGAGTTTGAGGTCAGGGATGGTAATGCCTCCAGAAGTTCCTTTATTGTATAAGATTGTTTTGGCTATCCTGCGTTTTTTGTTTTCCATATAAAGTTGATTATTGTTCTCTCAAGGTCTGTGAAGAAGTTTGATGGGATTTTGATGGGGATTGCATTGAATCTATAGATTGCTTTTGGTAGAATTGCCATTTTTACTATGTTGATCCTCCCAATCCAAGAGTAAGGGAGATCTTTCCATTTTCTGGTATCCTCCTCAATTTCTTTCTTCAAAGACTTAAAGTTCTTGTCAAATAGGTCTTTTACTTCCTTGGTAAGATTTACCCCAAGATATTTTATGCTATTTGTGGCTATCGTGAAAGGTAAAGTTTCTCTGATTTCCCTCTCTGCTTCTTTATCCTTTGTGTATAGTAGGGCAACTGATATTTTGGAGTTGATCTTGTATCCTGCCATACTACGAAAGGTGTTTATCAGCTGTAGGAGTTCTTTGGTAGAGGTTTTGGGGTCGCTTATGTCCACTATCATATCATCTGCAAATAATGAGAGTTTAACTTTTTTCTTTCCAATTAGAATCCCCTTGGTCCCCTTATGTTGTCTTATTGCTATTGCTAGAACTTCAAGCACTATATTGAAGAGGTATGGAGAGAATGGACAGCCTTGTCATGTTCCTGATTTTAGTGGAATGGCTTTGAGTTTCTCCCCATTCAATTTGATGTTAGCTGTCCACTTTCTGTAAATAGTTTTTATTATATTTAGGTATGATCCCTGTATCCCAAATCTCTCCAACACCTTTATCATAAATAGGTGTTGAATTTTGTCAAATGCTTTTTCAGCATCCAATGAAATGTTCATATGGTTTTTTTCTTTCAGTTTATTGATATGATGGATTACATTGATAGATTTGCATATGTTGAACCAGCCCTGCATCTCTAGGATGAAGCCTACTTGATCATAATGGATAATTTTTCTAATGTGTTCTTGGATTCGGTTAGTCAGTATTTTGTTGAGAATTTTTGAATCGATGCTCATGAGTGAGACTGGCCTGTAATTCTCTTTCTTGGTTCTTTCTTTGTGTGGTTTTGGTATCAGGGTAACTGTAGGTTCATAAAAAGAATTTGGCAATGACTCTTCTCTTTCTATATTGTGAAGTACATTAAGGAGTATAGGAATTAGCACTTCTTGGAAGTTCTGGTAGAATTCTGCATTGAAACCATCTAGTCCTGGGTTTTTTTTTTTGGTAAGAAGTTTTTGGATAACAGCTTCTATTTCTTCGCTACTAACAGGTGTGTTTAGATTGTTCTTCTGTTCTTGATTTAACTTTGGTAAACGGTACTTATCTAAAACCAAGTCCATTTCTTGAACATTTTTCAACTTTGTGGCATATAAATAAGCTTTTGTAGTAAGATCTAATGATTCTCTGAATTTCCTCTGTTTCTGTTGTTATGTCCCCTTTTCATTTCTGATCTTATTAATTTGCGTGTTCTCTCTCTGCCGTTTGATTAGTTTGGCTAGGGATTTGTCAATCCTGTTGATTTTCTCCAAGAACCAGCTTTTTGTTTCATTGATTCTTTGGATTGTTTTCTGTGTTTCTATTTTGTTGATTTCAGCCCTCAGTTTGATAATTTTCAGTCTTCTACTCCTCCTGGACGAGTCTGCTTCTTTTTTTTCCAGAGTTTTCAGGTGTGCTCTTAAGTCTTCAATGTGTGCTTTCTTTGTTTTCTTTGATTGGGCACTTAGTGCTATGAACTTTCCTCTTAGCACTGCTTTCATTGTGCTTCATAGGTTTGAGTATGTTGTGTCTTTATTTTCATTAAATTCAAGGAAGACTTTAATTTCTTTCTTTGTTTCTTCCTTGACCCAGGGGTGATTCAGTAGTTGACTGTTCAGCTTCCATGAGTTTGTAGGCTTTCTGGGGTTAGACTTGTTGCTGACTTCTAACTTTATTCCATGGTGATCCAACAAGACACAGGTGATTACTAATATTTTTTTGTATCTTTGGAAGTTTGCTTTGTTACCGAGTATGTGGTCAATTTCAATTTTTTGACATGGCAGAGCTATGGAGGTACATTCACTAAAAGTTCTGGGACCATTGGGTGGGAGTCAGACACACAACCTCAATTCTGGAAAGTAGTTGTCCCATGTTATCACCAAGTAATACGCAGCTGCTGTCCTCAAACCCCATTCATGTGTTTTGCCTCCTGAAAGAGCCAGAGCTCTTCATGTTGTCTGTACAAACTAGGAAGCTGTCTCTCAAAAAAGTCATACTGGTAATGTTGACTATTGTTGGGTCAACAAGCCTTCTCTTAAAGGAGCCATGTCTCTACTTACCACCATCAAACAGAGCCTACCTGAAAAAAAAATGTGGCTACCAAGAAGCTGTGCTTGGCTCCCATTTTTGTGACTCTAGAAGCTCTCCTTTTTAAAAGATTTTTTTATGTTCTTATGTGGATTCATGGCCCAGATGGTGGGCACCATTATGTAAAAAGAGACTGCAACACATTCCACATCACAATACCATTGATATAGTCATAATTTCTAGTACTTAAAGTGCAAATTGTATACAATATTAAACATGACCCTAAAATATCTAAAATTTAACTTAAATGGTAAAATATTCATAGAAGTAATAATTACAATTACTAAAATTAATAAGTATTGGAAGTACCTAATAAGTATTCTAAACCTCACATCTGAAATGATGATCTTCATGCGTATTTGCAATGCACATGAAATGGTGCAAATTACAGTTAAATTAGTCTTAAACATTTTTATTGCTAGCATAGTTCATAGTGATTATTCACTTTAAAATCACTATTTTTAAATAACATAGTCATTACTCAGGGAGTGCAGTGTTTTTTTTTCTCCTAACATCCTCAGTACCACAGAGAATTAACCAAGCAAACCAAAAATGGTTGCATCAAAGGAGAGTAACCAAGTTACAATCAATAGAATATAATGTCCTAAGCTTCCTTAATTCATTCTTAATGACTTTCCTATGTAAATTTGTCCCTTTGGATAAAACAAAATTGTCATTTAGACTTAATCCATTTATATCTTATACGAACATTAAGGTCATTTCAGTAACAAGGTGCTTCGTTTCTGATGTTGCATGAGAGAGAACAGTCTGTCTTTGCAGTTACCTAAGTGACACATTTCTGTTTTGCATCTGGATATTCCATAACTACAAAGTTCAAAGATGCTGTAAATAGTCTCAAAGGAACTTCTAAATTGCTCTTTGATCCAGAGCAAGAGTTGCTTGTTTGACATAATTGTTTATAATTGTTCAACTTTGTCAATCAAATCTGCTTTTTAAAGGGATGATGAGGTGGAACACAGAAGAGATGTGGAATGTCTGCTAAGAACTAAAGTTTATGAACTAGGTCATGTTTAGCCAACATGAACTAAATACCAGTACTGTAGTTCCAGGCTCATCAAATGCCAATCCCTTATCCAACTAAAGAAAAAGAAGACAAAAATTGATCTTCTTGAATCATGGCATGCAGTGACTATCAGTGGGTATGAGCTTCTCAAACATAAACATGGGAAGAAACAAATCACAGCAATCAATTTCTCTAAGAGTTGTATATCAGCATGTCCATCCTCTGTCTGGCATTTAGGAAGGTCCCCACACCCTGACAAACTGGAAGTTTCCATGGGTAGTTCACTAAAACAAATGTAAATTAAGAAGCATTTTTTTTCTAAAACAGGCACATGTGTTACTCACAGCATATGACGTGAGATCTGTATAAAGTAGTATCATATAAAGCAGTAAGTAGTATCAGATGCCCATAGGACATAAATGTCAAAATTAATTTTCTATTATCAATAAAATTTAGAAAAATTGCAATATCCCCAGTCTTTAAAATGTCATGTTAGGTAGGCCACTGCATGCACACAATTACTTCACACACATACAAACAAAAGCAAGACACTAATAAAAGTGCTAATATGAATAACAGAAAGTTCTTGAGGCCTCAATTCTGGACAAAGAACTACAAGCAAAAAAGAATTGCTAAGAGTGGAGAAAATAGACTTCCCCAAGGAAGATCATACCAACTGGTTACCCAATACCAAATGTTTATCTCTGAAAACATACATACAAGGAACATTAGAGGGACTGTGCATGCTGTATCTAGGAGTAAACACACACACACACACACACACACACACACACACACACACAAACACACACCAATATATATGTGAAAAAATAAAAAAGACCATGAATTTGAAAAAGAGCAAGAAATGGGTGTTTGAGAGAGTTTGAATAGATTAAAAAGAAAGAAGAAATTACGTAATTGTAATCTAAAAATATTTTTAAATTGTACACATGAGCTTATTTTAGATAACCCTTTAAGTATTATTAAACCCAATACAAATAATATTTAAATATTATCCAAACATGAAATCTAACTATTTGTAAGACAGAGTGCCAGGATGAATAGTCTCTAACTCCCACCTGACAGGAAAGGTGCCCCTAGAATTCTTAAGCACTATTTAGAATTATAAATCTATTCTGACATATAATAATTTGCTGTTGAATCCCTTAAGTGAAACTTAGTCCTTTGCTAGATTCCTTAATAGTTCCTTAATAACAGTAGTTATGTTATCTTTTAATTTTTTCCCCATTCCTGTAATTTATTGGGTCTTGGGGATATGAGAGGAACATAAGAGGCTGACTCCTATGGAATTAATAAATCTTATAGGTCTTTAGTTCAAAAGAAGGATTCACCTGAAGTTCTGGAGAATTGGTAACCTTAGATACACAATGTAGAGTGCAGCCAAGCTCACTATTGGGAGGTAGGTGATGAGAGCAGGCCTTAAGTAGCACAGGCAAGCTTCAAACTCACTGTGTAACTTAGGTTACACCCTTCAATTCAGGCTCCTCATTCCACCACTCCGTGCACTTCATGCTAGAGATTTTTCACAGAACTCTGAATTTCTTTTCTGTGTGCAATTCTTAGCATTCTGCATTCCTTCAGTGTCTTAAATTAAATTGCCATTGCTGTGGTAGACCACAGTCTACTCAAACAGCCATAAATACTGTGACCATAGTATTTATAGCTTTCTAAAATAATTAAGGCAAAAGTTGTACAAAAGAAAGCTCCACATTCTATCCTTTAAAATATTTATACTGAGTAGCTCCAAAACATCCCTGAAGAGCCTTCTGATATTCCCTGGAAAGGTGTCTGCTGCACATCTCTCAGGCTCAACAGGTCTTTGAGACAACAAAATGAATTTCTGACACTTCTTTTACAGAAATGGGAAGAATGGTCAAGAAATTGTCAAGGACACATGGCCAGTCCTTCAAAATGTCACAGTTGCATTAGAAATACTTTCATACCTCCGGCAGGCCATAGCATAGTCCCTTAGCAGTCAACAATGGTGCTGATTTTTTTTTTAAAAAAAGAAAAGATTTGGCAACATCTGGATGCATGAATTCATGTCTTGGGGTGAGAATTCTAGCATGGCAGTAAAATCCAAGGGCAGCATTGCAATAATAAAAAAAGTTCTCTATCAATGAAGAACTCTAATATGTCACCAACAGAGTTCAAAAATACTGTTCTTGAGAAAAAGGGAACATTTTAAAAGAAGTAAAAACAAATTCCTCTATGGTTTATATGTTTTTTAAATAACAAGTAATGGTGTTCTTTTCTTCTGTGTTCAGGTCAGGCAGAGCCATCACCCCTGTTGTCCAGAGTTCACCCCTAAGCCCTTTAAGCTAGGTGGAAGGTAGGGAGGAAAGCTGTTTAATGATGTGGGGAGCAAGACTAAGTTCCCAGGGAATATACAAATTCTTCCACCTGTAGTAGGGTCAAAGCTTCACAAAATTCTGTTCATAACTATTTCCCTTAAAACAATGATCACAAAATACAAGTCTTTTAGGGACGTCCTTTGTCAGTATCTAAGAATATATATTTCAGCAATGTAAAATCCAGGTAGTCATGAATGTGTCTAGGGTTATGAGACAATTTTGGCTATCTCTCTTAGACTTCACAGTGACTTGCTCAGTTTGTTATACCTTTATATGTCTGGCATTTGTTGCATCTTATTCTTGATTACTGAGGATTCCATTTGCCCCTACTTAAGAACTCTAAGACATAGGCCAGCATGTCAAATAATGAGGCACTTCAAGTAGGACACAGGGTCTATGTTAACTGCCATTGTGTTTTTCTCAGTTTAACATGGAAACCTTTGCTCTGCTCACATTTGTAACTATAAATGACAATCCTAAGCAATGATTCCTGAACACCAGTGTTCAATTTCCATAGTGTCATGACGATGGTTCTCACTTTTCCCTAAACTCCATTTAATAAAATTGTTTTTGCTTTCTTATCTTTGCTTCTTATTCCTCTTAAGAGTAGTGATGTCCCTAATTTTATCCCTATAGTTAATCTTGCTTGAAGGGAAGAATGCATCTAGAAACATACTGACATTGCTTCAGTCTGTTTCCCCTCCTCCCACAGAATGACATACCTTTGAGTGATGAATATGAGACACTCATGAGTGTAGTAAGAAGGGATTTCTGGGAGATTGTCTATAGCCCATCCTGCATGTTGGCTTACTGAACAAGTCCTTTGAGTTAGACAATTGGTTTTAAAAGACAGTAGATCAGGTAAGCATGATGACTGCAGTTGAGAGATTAGAGACTAATTTTTAGTGAGTGATTTCTGACTCATCAGTACATTGTGGGATCAGAGTAAATCTTTTCAAAGTTGCTCTTAGTCTAGAGATAATGGGAAGTATTATTATGAATTAAGAGTTTCTTTATAGTCCTTTCCTTCTCTCTCTCCTTTCTTCCATTAGGCATTTACTTCTTTGACATCCTTTAGACATCTAAAGCTTCAGAGTTTAGGAGACACCCAAGGAGAATCAACGGATTGTCTAGTAATACATTGTTTGACTGTATATCTAACAGTGTGGTTCCTAGAAACAATGATAGCAGGACATAGAGATACTAGTGCCGTGAGGCCCCAGCTTCTGATTCTCTGTCAAGGTGATGATTGTTCACAACTGACCTGAGATGTGTATATCATAATCCTAATTCAATTTATATCTTTTAATAGACTATCATGACAAACACAGAGATAAAGAAATAGATAAAAAACAATAGAAAGTTTCTTTCAAGTCACTCTCCAGGTAAGGCCTACATGTGCCAATTCTTTTTCACCAATATTCAATCAATCAACATCTTTCAGTCATTCTATTCTAACTCTTAAGAAGAGTTGAATCTTTTGTATTTATTGTTTTTGTTAGATTATTGTTTAAATCTAGAATATAGAATCTTCACATTGCCAAGCAGAAGAGATAAATAAATAAAATAAGGAGGGATGTGATGAAGGGGCAAGCAACAGACTGTTTCATCTGATGGAATATGTTAACTGAAAAATAAACTACAAAACATTGCAAATATGTAAAAGAAGATTCAAATTATATTTTCTTCATACTTGTAGTTTTTATGGCTTGTTATATTGGTTACAAGTAATTGTATGATTTATATGATGACAAAAATTGCCAGAAATATTTTGTCAATGAAGGGATATTGGACATAAATCAGGAAGTAGTATATACATATTAAGAATCATTGCCCTCAGTCCTCTAGAAATGAGAGTGGGCATAGTTAGTAGGTTGGGAGTGTATTACTGGCATGAGAGAGGGCAGCACTATTTATATATATATAAATATATATATTTATTATATATATTATATTTATAGTGTGGCTAAGACACACACTATATATATATTCATATATGTATATAATATTTATATATATAAGTATATTCAGATACTGAGCTATTTTTAGTGTGACTCAGGCACACTATATAAATATATATATTTATTATATATTTTATATATATTATATATTTAATATATATTTATTATATATATATATATAGTGTGTGTATGCCTGAGTCACACTATAAATAGCTCAGTATCTGAATAAAAAACAATAACACATCCTATCTCTACACTGTTTAGCTCAACTTTGAATTACTTTTCTTGACTTGAAGTTATTTCTTTAGAGTGCTGTCTATCATGACCAAGGCATCTCTTATAAAGGAAACCAGCATGGGGGTACATCCCCAAACATAATTCTGGATGAGAGTTCTACATCTGGATCTGCTGGCAACAAGAAGGAAGGCAAGACACTGGCTCTGTCTTGAGCATTTGAAACTGTAAAGCCCACCCCCAGTGACACACTTTTTTCAATAAGGCTATACCTCCTCCAACATGACCATACTTCCTAATAGTGCCACTGTATGGTACCAGTTACTTAAATATAGGAGCCTATGTGGGCCATTCTCATTCAAACCACCACAAGGAGTTGAATTCTATATCTGAAAATAAATGTCAAGTATTTCCTGCTATATTCTAATATACACAAATGCACACACACACGCACACACATCCATCATGCTAATGCATTTATAAATTCTGTGTAAATTTGTGTGTAAATAATTTTATTACACTTAAGAATTCCATAATGTAACTGTATGAAAGAAAAGGAATATATATATATATATATATATATATATATATATATATATATATATATATATATATGATTCAGAGGTTAAGAGCTCTGACTGCTCTTCCAAAGATCTTGAGTTCAATTCCCATCAATCACATGGTGGCTTACAACCATCTGTAATGAGATCTGGTAACTTCTTGAGGAAGAGACCTGGTCAGTTGTCTTCATTAGTTTAGACCATGAAATCCAATATGATCAATTTCATCAGAACCACGATATATGGGCTTCCAATGCATGCTTTAGCATTGCCAGGGCATAAATTTTATTTTATTTCATTTCATATATGTATTATATACACACACACATATATGTGTATGTATATATGTGCACATATATGAATGTACGCATATATATTACAATCATACAATAAAATTCTTAAGTGGCATAAGTTAAAGAAAACATTAGGAGAGTTATTCAATAGATGTATTCTTACATAGTAAGGGAAGAAATTCCCATTGAAGTAGATCTTTTTGTTTTGACTTTTGTCAGCTTCCTTGTTTTGTTGTGCGTGTACACATCTAAGTATAAGGAATTAAGAAGGGTTTTTTATTCTACCCAACCATCATGATAATCACTGGCTTGCCACACTTTCAGAGGTTTTCAAAGCAGTTATGGGATTGCCATTGTGTAGAGACTAAGGAAGTTCCCACTGAGAAGCATCAGTCGCTGCACTGTCAACATTTCCATAAACCTCAGTTCACATAGCGTGACAGAGAATCAGAAAATATAAACCCGAACTAGACCAAAGAGAGGCAGTCCCAGCATAATAAAGCCTGAAAACCTTGTAGAATACACAAATGAGATCATATATCATCCAAGACTGTGAGCAAGCCTGCCATTGGCTATGGAGAGAGCAGGTTTTCATCTTCACGGTCCTTTAAGGTACAGACATCATTGAACACATAATTGAAAACAAAGGAGGCCAGTGTTTCTGCAAGTAAGTTAAGAAGGAGCAGCAAACACTCACAGAAAAGTGTTCCTCAACTCTTCATAAGTGGAGAAATGCTCCAATAAATTCCAACAACTTTGGTCTCCCCTGGGATGTGAGCTTGTACTCTTTCTCCACTGGAGCTACTTCTTACCTCCCATTACCCCCATTCTTGGTGCTAATGAACTTGCGATACCTAGACAGCGGAAAACGAAACAAAACATTAACTTTGGTCTTTTAGCATTTACAAAGGTCTAAAGCAATAATCCTTGTCATTTATCTTATCTTTTATTGTCTAGCACTTTGTGAAATTATCTAGTCAGTTAATCTCCCTAATGCCTCTGTGAGTCAGGTTAAATGATGTAGTTTCTAAAATGGATATATACAAATTTTCTTTTTGAAGGTCTAGTGATGCACCTTACAAGCCACTGGTTATCATTTACCTTGCACACGACTAATTCTTTTACCTTACCTGTGAAGAAACTACTTAGAGGGATAGTGGTTTAGTGCAAACATTGTTCATTGCAGGTAAATTGTTCAATAATATTCTATTTTATTACTTATTTCTTACCATAACTGGTATTAGTTGTACATTTTCATCTTGTAAATCAAGAAAAAATCTTAAAATTAGCTGGAAATTTGAAATTGAAAAACCAGGTGGTTATATTTTGTTTTTTCATTGAGTGAATTTTTCAGAAGTGATATTTTTGAACTATAATATAAATGGGACCTTTTAAATTAAATGAAATCTTAATTTATGCTTAATATGTTATTAATATAAACTTAAATTCTACAGGTTGGTGCAGGAGAATTGTCTGAGCAATCTCTGGTAGGAACAGATGGCCCAGATGTCTGAGTTCTTCATCCAGAACAGGTTCAAGACTGCTGCCTGAGATGATCAAGACTCACAGGACTTGATTATAACTCTAAATTTTCTTTAGGTCCCCATAAGATTATCAGTGCTCCCAACCAGCTGGAAGTAGTCTGGAATACTCTGCCCACATTCCCAAAAAATGGACTATGGATATTTTCCTTTGTTTTTTTTTTAAAAAAGAGGGGGAAGTGGTGCAGGGGAATTGTCTGTATTCTTTCAATCATGTTTTAAATAAACGCTGATTGGCCAGGCAGGAGGTGTAGCTGGGAAGAACAGACAGGAAGTGGAAATGATGCAAGGAGAGCAGGAGAATTTCGGGGAGGAGGAAGTTGATTCCTCCCACTCCTGCCCAGATCACCAAAGCAGAAGGATGTGATCTACCAGCTGGAAAAGGTACTGAGCCACAGAAAAATGAGTTAATCAAGATGTGAGAGTTAGCTAATAAGTAGCCTGACCTAATGGGCCAATCAGCTTTATAACTTACAGAGTCCTCTGTGTTATTTTCTTTGGGGCTAAACAGCTGGGGGGACTGGGCAGGAAAGAAATCCGAACAAACAGGCCCCATCATGTTACAGAATGGCACCCACGTGGATAACTAGAATCCACAGAAAGCCTGGGAATGCTCGGGAAAGATTAGAGTAAAGCATTTCAGTTTTCAGCTGTAGCAGGAAAAAAGCTGTGCTGTTTTAAAATGCCAGCTTTCTGGGCTGTCCAGCCAGGAAAAACTCTGGCCCTTCCTGACTATGGAAACACTGTTGCAGCTTGCTTCCTGGCAAGGACCTTGAAACGCCATAGGAGCTTTTGAGTGTTGTCTTCTCCATATTCCTTAGCAAATTAAATATCCGCATGGTCAGAAGGAGAGAGATATACAGTAAAGAGAGATTCAAAGAAAAAAAAAAACCTCTAAATGGTTTAAAGTCCTAAGAAATAAAAAAAAAAGGAAAGAAAGAGAGTAGTTGGGTGTGGTGGTACACACCTTTAATCCCATGGCTTGGGAGGCAGAGGCAGACAGACCTCTTTAAATTCAAGGTGTGGTGATAGACACCTTTAATCCCTGCACTGGGGAGGCAAAATCAGAGGGATCTCTGGGAGTTCAAGGATAGCTTGGTCTACGGAGGGAGTTCCAGGACAAAGATATGCAGAGAACCAGTCTCAAAAAGCCAAAAGTCAAAAGTAAAAGTAAAAGAAATAGAGGTTAAAATAAAGCCATGTAAAGATGGAAAATACACAGGGAATCTTGATACTGTATGCTATTATGCTCTCTTTGAATTGTTTAAATGCTGAGGAAGGAGCAACAGCTGCTAAAAGATATTTGCTTATAAATGCTGCAGAATTAATCCAAGATAGATATTTTGAAAATACCTTGGCTTCAAAATTGAAGTCAAAATGTATGTTACTTTGGAGAAGAGTTTTTTCTTTTGTTTCCACAGAAAACGAGAGGCCCTGGATTTATTCTGAGTTAAGAAAAATCCGATTTGACCAAGGGAGACCACCTGAAAAATCTCTGACAGGAATAGATGGCCCAGATGTCTGAGTTCTTCATCCAGAACAGGTTCAAGACTGCTGCCTGAGATGATCAAAACTCACAGGATACTTCAGTCAGGACTTGATCATAACTATCATAACTCTAAATTTTCTTTAGGTTCCCATAAGATTATCAGCACCCCCAACCAGCTGGAAGTAGCCTGGAATACTACGTCCACATTCCCAAAAAATGGACTATGGATATTTTTCTTTTCTTTTTTTTTTTTAAAGAGGGGGACGTGGTGCAGGAGAATTGTCTGTATTCTTTCAATCATGTTTTAAATAAATGCTGATTGGCCAGGCAGGAGGTGTAGGCGGGAAAACAAAACAGGAAGTGGAAATGATGCAAGGAGAGCAGGAGAATTCTGGGGAGGAGGAAG
Organism: Myodes glareolus; assembly: GCF_982192425.1. Taxonomy (NCBI): domain Eukaryota; kingdom Metazoa; phylum Chordata; class Mammalia; order Rodentia; family Cricetidae; genus Myodes; species Myodes glareolus. Next base: position 57,847,001 of record NC_142038.1, read on the forward strand.
TTCATTCCTCCCTCTCCTGTCCAGATCACCGAAGCAGCAGGATATGATCTGCTCCACTGAAAAGGGTACTGAGCCACATGGCTAAAATAGATAAGAATAATGGGTTAAGATAAGTCATAAGAGCTACTAAGTAGCCTGACCTAATGGGCCAATCAGCTTTATGACTTACAGAGTCCTATGTGTGATTTTCTCTGAGACTAAACAGCTGTGGGAACCGAGCAGGACAGAAAACCAACAAACAAGCAGACACCCCCCATGTTACAACAGGTAATGAAGGAAACTATATAGATGAGACAGAGTGCCTTGATATCACAAACTCTACCTTCTTTTCTTTGTGGTCTGTTTTTTTAGATTCTTTTAAGACTGTAACCCAATCACATTATCTTCCCCTCCCTCTTAAACCTCTCATACACCCTTCTTAGCACATTCTCAAATTCATGTAATCTTGTTTTTTTCCTATTAATTGTTTTTACATGTACACACACACACACACACACACACACACACTGTCACTTTCACATACACACACATTTTAATGTATAAGCTTCTCAGTCTGAGTGATGCTTCTCCTGTGTGTGTTTTCAGGGCTGACCATTGGGAATGAGATAGCTGACAGGTGTGTTTTTCTCTGCACAAAGACGACTTCCTTTACTTTCAGCATTCCTCATCACCTGCAATTTTTTATTTAGGGTTGAGGCCTCCTGGTCTTTGTCCACTATTGCAACTCTATTGTTTTTCTCATTCAGCTCATGGTAAGGCAGCCATGATGGTGAGATTTCACGGGTATAGCTGCTGGCATTACTTGGGGACAAAATTACATAGATAATCCTTGGATCCTCTGCCTCTTGCATTGTGTTTCCCAGCCATTAGGTGCAGGGATTATTTGGGGGGGGGTATTTTGTTTTGCTTTATTTGAATATGTATCCACTGGAATGGGGCTCTAAAACTCTGTATTTTGATTGTTATACTTTTGCCTTGTCAATGGGAAAAAGGAATTTATTTGGTGGAAGTTGACAACTATACATATCTGTGAGTGTAAGGACTCACAGTTAGAGTGGAGTTACGGATTATGTTGCTTCAATTAAGAGGTGGTTGTAGGTTCTCCTGCAAAGGTTCACAAGCTCTGGGTATTTGGTTAGGTTTCTAGTACAGGGGATGATTTCCTTTTTTTGAGTAAGTCTTAAGTCCCATTAGAAAGTTGTTGCTTGCCACCAAGGTATATGTGCTAGTCATTATTGAGATTCATAGGTGTCTTAGTTGGGGAGTGGTGGTGGGGGACAGTGGGCTGCTTCCTTCCTTTAGAAGTTTTCATGATGCCTTTTTGTACCATGAAAACTAGTCCTCAAGGAGAAGGCATTCAGGTTAGTTCCAACTCAAGAGTCCTCTGGTCCTAAATCTGAGAATCATGTGATGTCTTCAGCAATAAAAAAAACAATACTTCACTTTAAGTCTCTAGTATACAATACAATAGTTTGCATAAGCCCCAGACACATTTGCTGGGACATTGATGTTGTAGGTTTTTGCTCTCTATAAAATCTTGGTGTTATCCTAGCCTCATGTGCCTTGGGAGAAATGCAAGTTGATTTTGATATTACTATTCTTTGTCAAACATTATTCTTATTTTTGACTCTTTAAAATTAATTCATGTAGACCAGAATTCTCATGGTTACAAGAGCATCTTGTCTTCTATATAATGTATGCTTGAATTCTTCACTCAGTAATGTTTCTTGCCAGTCATGAGTTTGAAAAGTTAATCTAGATGCACAACACGTGAATCATTGATAGAGAAATTTCTTCAGCCTTTTGCCTAACATCTTGATGTACTAAACTTCGAGCTTCTTTTTACCATTGCCCTACCTTTTTTTCTGTTTTATTATTTCTGCACAAAACTGTCCATATGAACTGTCCTTCTTACCCACGTGCAAATGGATTTTGTTTCAGGGACCTGTGCTCCACAGTTTCAGTTACATCTGAATCTCAGCTTAGCAGCAATATTGCTTTAATAATAACTTACATTCCTGAGAAAAGCTTTCTCTGTTGAATAATCATGAAAAAGCAACCTTGTTTTGAGCAAAGCAAAACATTTATTTCAACTATGTATTGGTCAAAATCATTCTGGAGACATTTTCTGAGTCTCCTAACAAATGACCCTATTTAGCACAATGATGGGAACCCTGACTTTTTATGAGGCATATTTATTTTCAGGTTGAGTAAAGACCACTACAGACCTAGACACATAACACAATCATTTTTGCTTTTTCTCTTCTTTAAGTATGTCATCTTACTAGTTCTTTTTTGGTTAAATCATTTTATAAGCCCATGCTTTACAGTTAAACTTCAGTGATGGAATTTATACACCATCTGTTTTCTTCTTGTTCCTCACAGTTCTCATGTTATCTGCCTGCCTTTGATTTTAAAAACCAGATTTTCATTTCTTCATATTTGTCATTTATTCCAACCCTATGTAAATTATGATGAATGTGAACAGACTTATTATCTAAGCAGATCTAACTGTGGAGGAAAAGGTGTGTGGTCTAAGAAATAAAAGTTCAGACTGTTCTTGACATAAATGTCAAGATGAACTAAGAGTTGCCCTTGCGACAGATAATTAGAGAAAACTGTCAGGCCTTCAACTTAATCCTCTGTACATCTGCTCAAAGTCAGCTCTGGAAACTCTGGGATCTAGGGAGACAATCTTTTGTAATTAGCCAAGGCCACGATAATCCATAAAAACATCTGATCAAATTGATTTCCAGTCCATCAGGTGATATCTGTCAACCACAAGGTTGCAGATCATCCTAGAGCTGTGACTAGTATGTGTGTGGACCTCTAAGGTCATTTAGATGTTCCTTTGCCTTGTAAATATAAAATCATTTCACTGTTCGACAGCATCCTTTCCTGTAGGACAGAAGGTAAGAGGGGAGACACACAATGAAGACAGCTATGAGGCATTTACAGACACTGACATCACGGAGGCAGAAGCCACAGACAGGTTTAGATGATCAGTGTTTTGCTGACGTGTGGTCAGCCATAAGAGAAGTTTATGAAAGGAGGAACTTGCATCATCTCTGCTTCTGAACTTGAGACCTCTATTCTGTCCATACTATTTATAGTGGAACAAGACTTCTCTCATCACCTCCCTGTGTTAACTTTCATCTCTATCTCTTACTTACAACTTTTCCCAAATTATGCTTTCTAGATGTCCAAATACATATCCTGCAACTGTCTTCCTCAATGATAGTATCTAGAAATGAGTCAGTCATGTCAATTGTTTGTCCACTCTCATGATTAAATATCCATATTACTGTCCTAAATCTTCTTTGGTGGTAAATCTTGATGGTCTTCTTGCCTGGGTTGAGAAATGCCTCGGACAGCATTGTGGAATACTCCTGGTTATGCCATTGAGGGTGTTGCATGTGAGGATGTTGAACTTAATGGGTTATTCTGTTGGGAGCTCCAAAGATCAGTATAACAGCAGGAATGAGAAGAGTAAGGTTGTTTACTAGGTAGGTTCAATACAGAAAAAGAATTATGTTGGGGACTAAGTTTTCAAACAGAGAATAGTTTGGTTCTTTCTAAATAATGCGACTAACTACTTTACCTGCAAATACTGTGCATATAATCTTGCAGTTTCAGCCCCTCCAGAAGCTCTCCTGTATGAAGATACATATGCATCCTTGTCTGAACAATAGTAAGTGCTTTTGCCTCTAACAATGAAGACATTTAGAGAATCTCTTTTCATATACAATTCCAATACACCCAAATATGAAGACTGAAAGTTCCCACTTAGCTTGAACTGTTTTTTGAGTGCATGAACACTAAGATACAACAGTGAACTTTGAGAGAGACCCTGTATTTACCACTTTTTGTCTGTGTAATTGAATATGCATATAATTAAAGTCAGATGCATTATGGGAAAGGGTGTGTAATATGACAAAATATCAATATATTACTGAATCTTTCAATCAATATAGAGAATGACTCTTGCTATGCCCATTAGGAACCAACCCTTCTTTCCTTTAGATGCTGCAAAAGGGATCATAGGCTGAAGGTGAGACTCTAGGTTAATTTCTCTCTTGTGGCCTGCTTTTATTCTTGACAGCATATCCCTGTATAATCTTCCTTTTTGCTATTTTGCAAGCCTGTATGAGCTCTTCTTTTTCAGTTCTCTGGATAAGAGACCAAAAATCTGTAAACATCAGATTGTACGTTGACTCCTGGTAACTATCATTTGTGTATAGAATGCATCTCTATTTTGCTTATTTTCTGTAGTATTTTTTGTTAACAGGTGACTGACTATCAGTTTGAACTAATTGACCTAAAATTGTCTTCCTTGATGGCTAGCTTGTATAGGGACAGGAGCAGCTATGCTGGCTGCTGGTGGCAGAAACCTATGAACAGTCTTAACCAGTTATGTACCTCACAAATTACAATAGTAGCAAGTATAATATCCATTGGTGCAATAGTGACACAAATATTATTTTGATGACCAACAGCTTTCTAATTAGACTTTAGATCTGTTATACATAATAGGATCATTTTATAAGCCTGGCCAAGAATCTGTGGCTGGGAAGATTATGGGTATATACCCTTACTTTGCAAAGGGCCATAATATCAGACTGTTTTTGAAATACTTATCCTTGTACTCATAGACAAGCGAAATCCTCACCTTTCCTCACAGAAGCTTCTTTATGCAACAAATGACAGTTAATACAAAGACTTGCAGCTGATCAAAGTGTGAGGATACATGAACTATGGATATCCACAAATGAGACATCTGTACTATGCTCACTCTCTACAATGACTCAGAAAATATTGCTAAAGAGAGAAGGGAGACAGATCACAAGGTCTGGAGGTTGTGGGAAGATTTCTGTAAAAGAATGCTTTCTCGACCCGAGAGTAACATATATAAATGATCTCACATCACTGTGCCTGCATGCATAAGATACGTGCAAAAGCAGACTAATCAGCACTCTAACATGTATCAGAATGATGCTCATGAGGCCTCAGCTCTAGTCCTTGGAAACTGGGGAAAACGGAGTCAGTTCTCCTTGGTATTATGGCTCACAGTAGGTTGTAGCTAACCTGCATTTTACTGGTGGGGACGTACTTCCATGCACATATGGGCAGCACTGATTTTACTCAGTGGGTTACCAAAAGAAGCAGGAGGGGAAAAGGAGGAGGAAGAAGAGAATGAGTCAACAGCATGAAAGAGAGAGAGAGGAATGTAGCTGGAGGATTGGGAAGCCATGAAGAGCGGTAGTTGGGTGGATATGATAAATAGGACATCCATGTTTAGAATTGCTAACAACAGTGTTTACAAATAAGAGGAAAATGAGAAATCAACTAAAAGGTGCATGATTAGGGAATAGACTAGTCTGTAGTGACAGTGTCAAGGTAGTTCATACTCAGGCTGTGGCTCTGCCTGGCTGCCTGTTTTTCACTGCCTTTACAGTGAGAACTGGAAGGGAAAAGCACAGATTATATTTCTTCCAAGGAAGATACGATTGGGTCAGGCACAATATGGCAGCAACAGACAGTGAAATGGGAGGAGAGTATGCCTGGCTTTATGGATTTTGACTTTAAAATCCTACTTATTCTTATTTTTCATCTCTCTCTCTCTCTCTCACTCTCTCTCTCTCTCTCTCTCTCTCTCTCTCTCTCTCTCTCTCTCTCTCTCTCTCTCTCTCTCTCTCCATGTGGCCCATAAGAGAGTATTGATGACTCTGGAACTATATTTATATCTGATTGTGAGTCATGCTACATGGTTACTATGAACTGAGTTTGTGTTCTATACTAAAGCAGTAGTTTCTCTTGGACACTGAACCATCTCTCCTACCCAGAATGTGAATTTTATACAATATGAGAAATGTTGACTGTAGGTGAGAAGTTTTGCAGATATACTAAATATATTTTGCACTCTACAGTTGAAAAGGGCATTGTGGAGGCCAAAGGAGGATGGTTATGACTTAAAAGAGGTGTGTTTGGGTGTCAAATTGAGCAGGGTAGACTTGAATTTTATCTTGATTGTCAACTTTTTAGGATTAAGAAGGATCTTAGAGATTAGTAAAGCAATCACTTCCTGGGTATGTAAAATTTCATTTACTCCTTGAGTTTTATGACTCTCCTCTCCTTCCTTCTGTAGAGGAAATAGTCACAGGATACCATTGCTATTTCCAAATACAGATGACCTTCAAATTTCAAATTGAATGTTTCTGACGGGATATTTTGGTCAGGACTCCAATGTTTAATCCAAAAGAATACTTTTATCTGTTTGTTAAAAATGACTGGATTTTCCCTGTGAGATTAGGGAAGTGAATCTTTTTCTTATTCTGTATTACATACTTCTACAACTAATTCGCTGTGTTTCTGACTATAAATTCTTGCAATTTGGCTTCTGAAATATCTCTCTTGTGAACTATATTCATGGGTCAGTATTGAGAACTAAATTTTTCCCAATTCAAGAACTTTCTTTATCTGTTTAAAGAAAATTCTCCCAATAAAATCATGAATTCATATTCTATTCTTGTCAACATCTGGCATATATACATGTCCATACTATTTAATATAAATCATTAACAATTGAGATTTGACTACTCAACTTAGGATGAAAACAACCAATTTAGCTCATATTCACCTAAAACAGGCAAATTTTACCTACATGTAGCTATTTATACCTTTCTTTAGAAACTAGATTGATTTAACATCAGTCTGTCAACTTTACTTGGAGGTTTGATAAAGCTTTAAAAACTTTATAACCTGCATACAGGACTCAGAATGTTATGTTCTGACTTGGAGAGATTCTGCCCAATAAGAAAAATAAAAAATCATATTTGCTTATGGACTATATCTTAGAAAGTGCACTGGGGATTTGGATATGTTGTCTAACTCTTCTGATGTTCAGAGTGTTCTTATCTTCTCACATCAGAGACTGTAAATGTATGGCTCTGTAACTTGCCTGAGGCAGCTAAGTGGACAGACAGATTCACAGTCATAGGAGATAGAGTATGACCACTAGAAATCTCCTATTCTTGTCCTTTCCTTCTCTAATGCACTAATTTCATGTTAGAATAATATGCTTTAAGTGTTGAGCCACCAGCTCCTTTTGTATTTGAGAAGAGAGAAAAATACAGGCATTTATACACACGCATGCACACATACATACACTCATTCTATAATTTTGTCCATACTTCCTTTTTAACTTTCAGTTTTTCCCTCTACTGTGCTTTCTTTTGGACAAAAGGCTCCAGGAGCAAGGTAAATTACTCTGCACTTCTTCCTGGTAATTTTTCTCAATCCTAGCTCTCTCTAGACTTCTCTATAGCATTTGCTGCCAGCTTTTTTTCTGTGACAATTCTTCCCAAGCCCTCCAATTTTGCCATTATTTGCCTTAACATCAGCTGAGTGAAAAACAGATTGACTGTTCAACAGATACACAGTGTGGTGCATCCACACACATGATACACAGTGTGGTACATCCACACAAATGATACACAGTGTGGTACATCCACACACATGATACACAGTGTGGTACATCCACACAAATGATACACAGTGTGGTGCATCCACACAAATGATACACAGTGTGGTACATCCACACAACAGATACATAGTGTGGTACATCCACACAACAGATACACAGTGTGGTACATCCACACAACAGATACACAGTGTGGCGCATCCACACAAATGATACACAGTGTGGTGCATCCACACAAATGATACACAGTGTGGTGCATCCACACAACAGATACACAGTGTGGTACATCCACACAAATGATACACAGTGTGGTGCATCCACACAAATGATACACAGTGTGGTGCATCCACACAACAGATACACAGTGTGGTACATCCACACAAATGATACACAGTGTGGTACATCCACACAAATGAAATGATCTTGTGCATTTCATTATTTGTAAACACCTGTGGAACCTACATTGTTAAATCAAGTTAAGGAACCTTCAAAATGTTTACTGCATTCCTTCATAATCCGCCCTTCATAACCGACCCCCTTTGTATATCAGCTCCAAATGATCACCAATTAAATTCTGAAAATCTAAATGTTTTATTTTCTATATTTTATTATAAGAATTTAATAATTGAGCCTATGATTTTATATAGCTTGTTTTACTCAGCACAGTAATTTTACTTTATTCATATAATTTTATAAATATTTTGAACTAAACTATTTTTATTTTGAGGCATGTGTCCTTTGTGTGTATATAAAATATGAATGAATATTTTTCATTATTGATAGAGATTTATGTGGCTTGTAGCTTAGTGTTAATATGAGTAAAGTCACTGTGAGCCCTGATGCATATGACCATAGAGTTTTGTGATTCATCAGGTAATTCTTTAGAGATGAAAAGCTGAGTTATGGAGAAGATGTTTGCATAAGCTGTTAAAAAACTATAAAAGCAAGAAGCCTTATTTTTTGTCCAGAAGATTATGCTAGTCTGTATCATGTGGGTTCTGGGTGTGAGTTCCAGTTTCTCTACATCCCAGAAATCATTATGATCTTGTAATTAAAGCGTATGTACTAGTGCCTCATTGTGAGTATAAATGGAAGTTCCCTGGTGCCTTTGGCCTTGGTTATAGATTGATTTGCCATAATATATATCTTTTTTGAAAATCAGAAACAAGTGCTCAGATATTTCTTATAATTTAAAAAGTGCTTTCACAAATTAAGATTGTTGTTTAGTTTTGAGATAAGTCTCTGGCTATCACAACAAATACACAAATATCTTTGTAGTCTTTACTGCTTTAGATTCTCATAGATATCTTTTGGATAGAATGTCCATAGCTTAGAAGTCCTTCAAAGATAGCGAATTGGACATCTTAGAGCTTGCTTTATTAGCTCTTGTCTCAGGCATCATTGTCCTTGTTGTTTGATACTAGTGGGGAGGAGGAAGAAAACAGGAAAGGGAAAAGGGGAGGAAGGGAGAAATGGAGGGAGGAAAAAAAGGAAGGGAGCTGCAGAGGAAAGGAGGGAAGGAGGAAGGAATGTTGGAAGGGAGAAAGAAAGGAATGGAAGGTAGAAAGAAAGGAGAAAAGAAGTAAGGGGAAGAGAGGACGGGAGAAAGGTTGGGCAAGGGGGAAAGAAAAAAAGGAAGGAAAGACAGGATGGAAGAAATGATAAGGAAAAGGAGAAGGGGGAAAAGAAGAGAAGGGAGAAAAAAAATGGATGGAAGGAGAGATAAGAATATATAGTTTTGACAGAATGTTGGGGAATAATTCAGCATTTCCAATATTTTATTTGCTCATTGATATCTTTCTGATGAGCTTTGTTTCTATAATAAAAATGCCAGACTCACATAAATGTTGCTGGGTCTATGACCAGAGGAGCTGTTCTGCCCTCTAAAGAGCAGGCCACATTCTCTTTATGCACATGGATAATTTCTGTTGTATGCTACCTTGAGATACACATAGGAATTCCAGAGGGAAAGAGCCAGATGAATGCAAGGAAACACGATTACAGCACAGAGTGCTGTCATGTGCTTTCCTGGGAGAAATCAGGCTGGATGTGGGACCCTTCCCTCCATCATCTGTCCACGGCTTGAGCTTCTTATTATCCCAGCAGAGGCCTTGTCAAATTGGCAGTTGCAGTCACTGCTGAGAAGGGGCTATTATTGTCATCACTACAGCCAGGGTCTTGGATTCAATGCAGAGTAGAGATCGTAGAAAGAAGAGAATTTAAACTTTCTTTTGCTTTAACCTTGGCTATGAAAACTGTTCTTTTCCCACAAATCTGGCAAAACTCAATGAAGGAGCTTTGTAAGGTGACATCCACTCAAACACTGTGCATGGTTTTGATATCAGGCAGAGGAAAATGAACACAAATCCATTTCTTATTGTCTTGAAATCCCACAGATATTCCGTATTTATCGAGAATAAAGAGCAACCTCCTTTAGAATCAGAGGTACATCATGAACCAGGCTTTCTTGTGTACGTAGAAATCCGCATGCTTTATTAAGAACCCAAAAGCTTATATGAAAGTCGGTTTTCCTCTCCTTGGGTCATGTGCACAGATTCCATTATTCTCTCAACAACTTGCTATTGTATATACTCCCAGTTTCAGAAATTTAGAAAGATTTTTATTTTATTCATTTTTGATTTTCAGTTAGAGATTTGGGGTAAATTCTGTTCTATTCTTGAGGGCAATTTTGATGTTAAAAATATAATAATTGTTGCTATTTTGCCATCTTTCTTCTCTTGTCTTGGTAGCCCACATATTCTCCACCCCTTCCATACTCTGTACTCTTGTTATAACACACTTATCAGACTTATCACCTACATTGTCTTGGTTTCTGATTATGTTGGAAATTTTTCTTTTCTCAGACCTTGTGTTTTCTCTTCAAAGTGTGTTGCAGATTTATCAGGCATACTTATGACAATTCATTTTGAAGAAACCATAACACATTATAAAGTCCATAAGGTTCAAATTCACTTAACAAGCAAATTTTTGGACATAATCTTGTTTTGAAGATTTTTTCATATGTATATTAATTGAAAATGGGTTTCCCTGTGTACTTTCTTTTGGTAACTTAGGCTATTGGGAGAGTTTTGCACTGTCTTCTTACCGAAAGGAACCTGCATTTTCCACAACTTCTTCTGGTTCCAGAATCAAGTGGAATCCCAGAGACGGCACATGTCGGGGCTAAGAGATAGCAAGGAAACAGCAGTCAGGTTCCATTAACATTAAACAGTTTTATTCAGACGACCCAGAATTGGTTCATCTCACAATTGCACACTATTTGCCTAGTTTTATGCTATTTTTTTCTAATTTCCCATTTTAAGTTTAGATTCCTGAGATGGGCTGTTGGCATCTGTAGCAGACCATATATTCCTTGGATGTCAATTCAGTAGTCTGATATGAACTCATGTCTCCTTTGTTCAAGCATCTCAAGTCTGCTGACTTTTTCTTCATTTTAGCTCCATAATAGCTTCCAAGACCAGAACTACAAGCACTAACCCCACAGAGACCATACACACGTATATTATAAGCTATGATGACGAATCTTGCCTTAGATTTTCATTCTGTGTCATCCATGATGATTCTGATTCTCAGAACAGATGACATTTGTAATGGAAAACTTCTCAGTGTTACAGACATAACAAATGACAAACAAATAATCCCTGTAGGCTTTTATTACAGTAACTTACTAACTTGGGGACCAACGTGTGATGGAGCAAGTTAGGAAACTGACTAAGGAAGGAGAGCCATCATTTCTGCATCCAAATATATAAATATGGTATGATTTACCTAAAGAGGAAGAACAGGACCACACATCATATGTATGCTTCCAAGCTTTCATTTCTGTTAAAAAGAAATCTTTAATTTTCTTTGATTGCTGCTACCATTCTAGATTTCTTCTAAACACATCAAAGAAACCTTATCAGCAGGACAGCAGGCAGGAGATTTTTACTTCTGAAAACCAACTCTCTCCAACAATAATGTCTCAGAACCTGTACACCTCAGATTGGGTTTTGCTATTGCATGGGGTTGACACATATGCAGCTTGCATTTTATCTGAGTTTAGAGCCATCATTCCAGGTTAAGCTCTTTCACTAAGATAAATAAAATCAAAACCTGGAAGATGTGAGTTTTTTTTCGCCACCAGTTTTTAAGATGTACCTCCTGAGAGAACAGTTCATCCTTATTTTAAATAGAAATCAAAGAATATTGCTGAAAATTAAGTGAAATAAAGAAATATCATACTATTTTTATGACAGACCTTGACTTCTTGACTTCTCAGTCTTTCTCTAACTGAATCTCATCCCATATTACTCTAAATATATTTGTATTATTTTGCAGACATTTATCATTATTGCTAAAACATATGAACACATTCCATGTGATAAAGAAAATATTACATGAATTTAAAATTATTGATGATTATCAATGTTTTCCATAGGACAAATACTTAAGCAATGTTGATTTGAGTTTGGTAATATTGTATAGTAATGGATACTCTCTTGACTTGAGAGACAAATTTTAAGATACTTAGGTGGTGCTTGCCATTTTGAAAACAAATTTCACAATGAGCAAATTATAGCATTGGAAGTATATGTTGATATCATACTTAATAATCATGGAGATCAGTAACTGGCAACTATATTATATTATATGTCAGGATTTGAGCTAGGTTCTGAGATAACAACAAGACACACGGGTATGTCACCTTGCTCCTAAAGTAGGATGTTATGAGAATGTCTATGTGGTACAACATATCCAGACTATGATTATAGGTGAGCGCAGACCAAGAGAAAGGCTCAAGGAATGACACTCACATACTTTATCTTGGACAGAAAAATTCACGTAAATTTTTGTTGGATTTTTGAGTATATATGTTAATCTTAAAGTGTTGGTCAAGACATGTTTGAAATTAAAAGCAGGTAGAACAAGACATTAAGTATGTATAAAACAGAAAAGAATCCTGAGAGGAAAAGCAACTGTAGTCTGAAGGTGAGTGATAGAGGGGCAAACAGGATCAAACATGTTGTATATATGCACAAGTGTCATAGCATGCTCTATTAGTTTAGAAAAATAATGTATGCTAGAAACATAAATATATCTATATATTAGATAGATACATGAATCTATATACGAGAAATGGTTTAGCTTTGGTTCACTATTGCAAAAGGAATAGCAGATAAGCAGCCTGCTCAATGAAATACTTCACATGCATCTCATCATTGTTTCTATTGAACCAACCAGATGGGCAGTGGAAAGGAGTATGGATATTTTCATGGACAACATCTATGTTCTTGAAAAGTAATATCTCAAAGTTACTATCAATTCATAGTCAAATCATCAAATTCATTTTTTCTTCCTTTTTCTGTTTGTTGTTGTTGTTATTGTTTTCATTATTGAGACAGGGTTTCTCCAAGTCGCTCTGGTTGCCATGGAACTCACTTTGTAGACCAAGTTGGCCTCAATTCCTGAGAACCACCTGTGTGGCATTAAAGACATGCACCAGCTTGGCCCATCTCATTTTGTCTTCTAATCTAGAAAATAAGCTACTTAATCCTGGAACAAGTGATTCATTTCAAAAATTTGACCAAGGAAACACATTGTTTCCTATGAGTCAACAATATACAAAGAACTCATAGTGACCAGTGACTTCTGAGTGGCAAAATTGACATGATATCCTTAGAGCATAGTAGCTCAATCCTTTTTATTCTAAATTCTACCCCTTGCTTCATCTACCACAGTCAGTGTCAGATGAGAGTCATGTGATACATCAGTAACAGACAGGGCCAGAGTTCTGAAGAAAAAAAAATAAAAGTTAAGTCTATGTCTTAGGGCTGCTGCCATTGTAGTGTCTGGTTGGAAAACTCTCTGATCAACATTTAAATTATTGTCAGTGACAGTAGAAGTATACAAATTTGATGACAGAAATTGAGATCAAAGTGCTTTCTGGTATGATATTTGAGAAGCAGCAACAGAAATCTGAAACAAACAAATCAGAGCAAAACTATGGTTAAAAACAGAAATATGGTTAAAAACAGAAATTTCTTAGAGAACATAATTGTACCTTTCAGATAGCCTTCAGTGTCTTAGTTTTGATGAAGAGGGGAGGAGGAAACACACACATACACACACAAACACACAGATGAAGAGAGGGAGGGAGAGAGAGCGAGAGCGAGAGCGAGAGCGAGAGCGAGAGCGAGAGAGAGAGAGAGAGAGAGAGAGAGGAGGCAGATTGTGAGATTGAGATCTGCCTCTTCCTCTTTGACCTTGACAAGTTGCTGAAGCTGAACAGGTTGGAACACTCGTTCTTTTCCCAGATGTTACAAACATGTAGAACACATTTTCAGTGAAATGGAAAAGAAATTAGCAGCTTGTTTCGTGCAACATGAACTTTTCTCTGTGTCTTGCTCATTCTTGATGGCACAGGCTCTTTGATAAATCAGTCCTTATGTCTCATTTGCCATGCACAGAAAGGAAGTAAAAATGTCAGCTCAGTCCCCACTGCCATTAGAACAAATCAAGTTCTCATCTGCCAAGGTAGTAGTTCACTTTCTCAGATATGTCCTTTGGAGGGTATGAGGTTTGACGACAGATCACATAAATGCTTCCAACAGCTAGCCACTAAAATAGTGTGTTAGCAATGGTGGTGATGGGTTGTTTCCTGTGCTGGTGTAGGAGACTGTAACCCGTGCTGCTGGAGGAGGTTGTCCCCTGAGCTGATGTAGGAGGCTGTCCCCTGTGCTGGTGTAGGAGGCTGTCCCCTGTGCTGGTGTAGGACCCTGTCCCCTGTGCTGGTGTAGGACCCTGTCCTCTGTGATGCTGACCTTACTCCCACACAATTCTCAGCTCCTTGTGATAGTGAAAGTGAAACTCAAATTGAGAGAAAGAACTGGTTGATTTTGAAATGTTTATGTGGAAACTTAATTTTTAAGACTTGTTTAGCAAGGAGAAGGAGAGAGAGAGAGAGAGAGAGAGAGAGAGAGAGAGAGAGAGAGAGAGAGAGAGAGAGAGAGTTGAATGTGCAGTTGTGCCATCGCCATCTGTGGAGCAACTAGAGATGAGGGCAGAGTGAAGATCTGCTGAGCAGCCAAAAGTTCCAGGACAGTAAGGGCTGTTTTAAGGTCACAGACATCAGTGGGATGCAGTACGATAGCAACAGCAAATACTCAGAGGAAACCGGTGCTCGATAAAGACTGAAGGTCAGCATTTCTTGGGAAAAAATTTTGAAAGTGAATTTGTTCCTTTCTGAATTTGCATTTCATGAATAATGCTTTGGAGGTGACCTCATATTGTAATCCAATACAGAGCTTTGATCCTTAATCACTCTGCTCCGTGTCTCCCAGTATACAGCTTCTAAGTGATAAGAAAAGATGAGTTTTCTGCGGCTCTGCCAAAATCATTCTGGGGTTCCTTGGCAAAATAGCTGTCTGGGGGAAAAAAAGATGGTGTTTGAGCTTGTGTGGGCCCAAAAGCTGAAGGAACTGGGCAGTCATGGATTTTTATTCTGTGTATGTATGTATGTACGTACGTACATACGTATGTATGTATATATGTATATATCTGTTTATTTACTTATTTGCTTGTTTGGTTATCTTGCCTGCACTTGGTGACAGGTGGGATAGACCTGCACAGGAGCCTTACATGAGTCTCATACCCACCTGTAGTATGAGGGGCTGGCTTGTTGGGGTATCTGTCCTGCCCAGTACCCCACAGCAGGCAGGCCCCAAAGAAAATCACGCACAAGACTCCATAAGGTTATAAACTGATTGGCCCATTAGGTCAGGCTACTTATTAGTTCTTATAACTTATCTTAACCCATTATTCTGATCTATGTTAGCCACATGGGCTCAGTACCTTTCTCAGTGTGACAGCTTACATGTTGCCTCTTCGGTGTTCTGCGCAGGAGTGGCTGAGGAACCTCCTTGCTTCCCAGAATTCTCCTGTTCTCATTGCATCACCTCTACTTCCTGTCTGGTTTTCCCACCTATACTGCCTGCCTGGCCAATCAGCGTTTTATTAAAATATGATTGACAGAATACAGACAATTCTCCCGCATCATTTCCCTCTTTTTTTTTTTTTTTTTTAACAAAGGAAAATACCCACAGTCCATTTGTTGGGAATGTGGGCGTAGTATTTCAGGCTACTTCCTGCTGGTTGGGGGCGCTGATGATCTTATGGGGACCTAAAGAAAACTTAGAGTTATAATTCAAGTCCTGACTGGAGTATCCTGTGAGTCTCGATCATCTCAGGCAACAGTCTTGGATCAGTTCTGGATGTAGACCTCTGTCATCTGGGCCATCTGTTCCTATCGGAGATTTTTCAGGTGGCCTCCCTTGGTCAAAGGTGATTATTCTTAACTCTGAATAAATCCAGAGTCTCTCGTTTTCTGTGGAAACAAAAGCAAAATCTCTTCTCCAAAGTAACATACCTTTTGACTTCAGTTTTGAAGCCAAGGTATTTTCAAAATTCCTATCTTGGGTTAGTTCAGCAGCATTTATAAACAAAAGTCTTTTAGCAGTTGTTGCTCCTTCCTCAGCAATCAAACAATTTAAAGAGAGCATAAAAGCATACAGTATGAAGATTCTCTGTGCATTTTCCATCTTTATGTGGCTTTATTTTAACCTCTATTTCTTTTATTTTTACTTTTACTTTTTGAGACAGGATCTTTGTATATCTTTGTCCTGGAATAACACTGTAGACCAGGCTGTCTTTGAACTCACAGAGATCCTCCTGTCTCTGCCTCCCCAGTGCTGGGATTAAAGGCGTGTACTACCACACCTTAAGGTCACAGAGGTCAATCTACCTCTACCCCTTGAAGTCACAGAGGTCAATATGCCTCTGCCTTCCAGGCATTGGGATTAAAGGTGTGTACCACCACACCCAACTACTCTCTTTCTTTCCTTTTAACTTTAAGAACTTTAACTTTTAGTCTGCATATACACACTGTAAACCATTTAGAGGTTTTATTCCTCTTTGAATCTCTCTTTACTGTATATTTTTCTTTTTTGACCATATGAGTCTTTAATTTACTAAGCAATATGGAGAGCTGTGGCTTTGACGGCTAGATCCAGCTCATTCCTTAGCTTTTCAGCCTCAAGGCTGAGGTACCAGCCAGAGCTGTGTTCACTGCCACAACTCTATGGCATTTCAAGGTCCTTGCCAGCAAGCAAGCTGCAGCATTCTGCTCACAGACCACACTCAGTCGGACTGCCTGCCTGAAAGAGTCAGAGTTTGCTCTGGCAGGACAGCCCAGAAAGCCGGCATTTTAAAACAGCACAGCTTTTTTCCTGCTACGACTGAAAAGCATGCGCTCAGCTCTCCACCAACAGCATCCAAGTGTTTCGTGGCAGGACCTCCCAATGAGCTGCAAGGTTTTGCAGCCAAGGCTGAGTCAAGAAGCCTCTCCTAGATGAGAGCACTTGCCCGCCTCTAGCAAGCAGAGCAGAACCGAAAAACTGCTGCCACCAAGAAAACATACCCCACTCTACTCTTTCCCAAACTCTCCCAGGCCTTCCGTGGACTCACCTATCCACGTCTGGGCGCCATATGTAACATGAGGGGCTGGCTTGTTGGGGTATCTGTCCTGCCCAGTACCCCACAGCAGGCAGGCCCCAAAGAAAATCACGCACAAGACTCCATAAGGTTATAAACTGATTGGCCCATTAGGTCAGGCTACTTATTAGTTCTTATAACTTATCTTAACCCATTATTCTGATCTATGTTAGCCACATGGGCTCAGTACCTTTCTCAGTGTGACAGCTTACATGTTGCCTCTTCGGTGTTCTGCGCAGGAGTGGCTGAGGAACCTCCTTGCTTCCCAGAATTCTCCTGTTCTCATTGCATCACCTCTACTTCCTGTCTGGTTTTCCCACCTATACTGCCTGCCTGGCCAATCAGCGTTTTATTAAAATATGATTGACAGAATACAGACAATTCTCCCGCATCACCCACCATTCCTGTTAGATGCAATTTCCATTTGGGCACATCTAAAGGAGACCCTAAATGAAACCCAAGTTGTAATTTTTCAAACCTAAGCTGCCAGAGATCCAGACATCATGTGCCTGTATTTCATCAACGTTCTCATACTTTTTCATTTGGAAGCCTATGGAATAACTGACAATGTCCTGAACTCCCCTCAGTCATGTTTTAGGCAGGCAGTAGGAGGAACAGGAGGAAATAACAGATATCTCTACCTTTTGGAGCTTAATGGGGATCAGAATTCTGATTGTATCTAATCAGTCATAAAATTATACATGCTTATAGATTCCATAAATTCTTGAAAAGAATATTATTCAGTATCAATATTTTGGCTGATATTCTGCCTTTTTGCAATTTATTTGTACTATACTGTTTTATTTACTATGATCTTTTGGAAAATATTATCTTTTAATTATGTTTATGTCTCTATATGCATATGTATTTTGTATAAATGTCTCCAAATACCAGAAGAGGACGTACAATCCCCTGGAGCTGGAGTTGGTGGTGGTTATAAGCTACATTACTTGGGTGCTCTGAACTGAACTTGGGTCCTTTGCAAGAATAGTACATGTTCTTAACCACTGAACCCTCTCCAGACCCTACTATAGTTCTATTGTCAGTATGGAGTACTGGTAATACTACAAATTCTCTGCATGATTATATATTTTATTTCATTTAATACTTTTTTTATTTTTTTGTAGTACATAAAATGTAGAAAATGTGATAATGTACTCATCCACTTTCTCACAGGGATTATTACTTAGCTGAGTTCCAGGTATTTTTATCTTTGTTATAAGTCATGGATGACAACCACCACTTTCCCGCATCCTTTGTAATAAAGAGTGGTCCATAACAAAATTTTCTTCAATTGATTTTTAGTTACATCACAAAAGGACATTTCCTATCTTTCTTTGGGTTTTCTTTTTGTTTGGTATAAACTAGCACGGTCTCTTTTCTTCGGATATTAATGGATACAGATACTGTTGAAGTGCCATTAAATATTAGAACTTGAATTTTGCTTTATCTGTACCTTGAATTTAAATAGCCTGATGGTTGCTGTAATCTCCTTACCAGGTGAGTGTCAGCCCTTTGTACTCATGTGAAATCAGTCACATGTGAAATCATTCAAGTTGTCAAATTTATGTCCACAATATTTTTTGTCTTTGTTTGTTTTGGGTATTTTGTTGTTGTTGTTTCATTTCAAGCTGGCTTCAAACTTACCATAAACATCTCATCTCTCCTTCCTGACTGTGGAGATCAGATGTATATGCCACAGTTCTTGGCAAATGTTTTACTCAAACATTTTCCTGACTATAGTCTATAGTATTGATGCTATGAATTAAGTGACTTTTCATAATATGTGCTTGTCTCATTATTGCCAGTCTTGTTCGATAGAGGTTTGGGGGTTCCATCTTTCTAAAAATAAATCTTAGATCGTATTTTTTATCGCATTTTTTTCTCTTTTTTGTATTGCATTTCATTGTATCGACTCATGTGGTTTTCAGTTTCAGGCCTTTTATTTGCTCTGAGTTTATTTTGATTTTTTAATACTTAAAATGTTTCTGACTTAAGATTATTTGTTGGAACTATTCTGTCTATTCTAAATTATAAATTTGTGCCTCAATGGTGTGGTAAGGATGACATGCTAGTCATCCTTAGCATGTTCTTTTAAATTTATGCTGTCGTGTGTGAGATAATGCTTCAGCCAGTATAGTGCTTGCCTTACATACATGAATATAGGAGTTTGGTCCCAGAACCCATCTTGGGTTTCCATATGAAGGATGGAAAGTGGTGGAAAGATCTTGTGATCCCAGCACTGAGGACAAGTGGACAGGTGAATATGTGGGCCTTGGTGGTAAACAAATTTAATTTACCTAGTAATTTTCATACCTTTCAGAAACTGTCTCAAAATTTTGACTAAATAATCAAAATAAATAAGAATAGACAACATTAAAAGCAACAAGTAATATGGAAAATTCATGAAAAAAATCCACAGCCCAATGTTATGCCCTGGCCTCCACAAGCATATGTTCATATGTGCATGCATACCAACATGTATGTATTTACTGCCCTTACAAAGGCTTCCTTTTTCATCCTCATATTTTGAAAAATTCTGTGTATTGAGATATATTCATTTTACTCTTTGTCATTAATTTTGAGTTTGATTCCATTGTGCTGAAAACTTACTTGCTTAACTGAATTACCTTTTATTATGCAAAATATAAAAAGAGATGTTGAATTAGCAAGTTTATTATATACTTGTGGTAAGCATGCATAAACCCACAGAGAGAGAGTGAGAGAAAGACAGACAGACATACAGTGATTGAGTCACATTTGAGTGACAGTCATCACTATGGATCCCTTTAGTACTTAAAGTTAGGTGTCTCACACTAAAAAATTTCTCACCTTTTTCTATAATGTTTGGCACCAGTGAATCATATAAAATTAGAGTTGAGAAAATAAGAAATAGATTTTTCCTGTGAGCAAGCCCGGGTGTGTGTCATACTTTTTCAGTGCTATGGACAGATCTCCAGCAACTTTAAGGAACAAGGAATCATGACTGTGGGCATTTCACCAGAACCATCATATACTTACATACTTGGCATCGAAAGAAACAATGGGATCCCAGACAGAGTAGTCTGACAGAATGTGTAAGACTTTGACCAGCCATGCTGGCCGTATGTAAACACGTAGCCTTGCACTGGCCCCTATTAATCCTTGGCTTGTGATGGTCTATAATGGTGTTAGTCCAAGAAAAATAGTTGAATAAGACTAGTTACCCCCTCGGCAGTAATGGGCAGCTCAGGTCCAAAGTGGTTGCCCTTTTTTTGAGTCTGTGTTCCAGGGGCTGGCAGGACCAGGGCATTTCACAGCTGAATGACTTTGACCCGAAGTCATTTGTTCAATCATGGTTGACAAAAGGTAACAGAGACTTTCTACTCTTTGGAAAACAAATGGATCCTTTGGCTGTTTTCATAAAGATCGACAGGGACTTAAAATAGCTTGAGGTTAATATTATCAATCTTTCTAAAGGAGATTTTCAGAACATATTCTTTTTCCCAGCATTGGATCAATCTCACCAATGGCACAATTTCGAACTGTTGTAAAGTAAAGCAACTTATCCTTGAAAAAGTTGGAAATATAAAGATTTTCATTTCCTGAACTTTTATTTCGTGATATTTTTGGTTTTTTAGGACTTTATTTTGAAATACCAGCCTCAGAGATAACTTGTAACACATTATGATTTAAACGTAGACTTAACTCAGTGGCTCTAAGGCCATCAGTCTTTACTTGTGTACAGGCACTGATTTGGATGATTGCAGAGGCTTGACCCTGTGGTGGGCTCATGTTGAACTTGGGACTTTAACACAACATGGGCAGGGAAGAAGACAGAGATCTGCTGCTGACTCCTTTGATAAGGACTTCTGCCTAAGTTTAAAGTTCACTGAATATGTTGAGAGTAAAATAAAACAGGAACAATTTCATACATATGGATTAATTACAAGGAAAACTAATAAAATTTAACCTCAATCTTTTAATAAAAAAAATTGAGAATATCTGAGGGAGTCTATTTTTAAGACTAAAATCTAGTCATCAGGGAAAAGACTAAAGAGAACCAAAAAAAATATCAAAAAGTAACCCAAAACAAAACAAAAAACAAATTACATCATAGTGACAACCTCTTCTGGGATGCTGTTAGTTCCGCATATAAATCACCAAAATCTGATCCTCACTGGTCTTATTTTAACATCCATGTAAAACTGACCCATATACTCTATTGCTCTGAAATCTTTTGCAATAATGAGTTGATTTTTATTTTTTAAAAATTTAAGTTAAAATAGAATTGTATAAATTTCTTCCTTCACTTCTCCTTCATTCAAGCCCTCCCATGCTCCCTTTTATTATTTCTCTTCTTTTTCTTTACTTGTTGACAAACATGTCAATACACACACATGTACACACACAAACACACATGTCGAAATGAATAAATATATTATACCCAATTCATTTGTTGCTATTGTATGCATATGATTTCAGTGTTGACCACTTATTACTTGATAATCTTACTTGGTATTTATATAGAACCATTTATTTTTATAACTAGAAAGTATGGTCAGATGGTCCTATTCAGAAATAAGACGTTGTATATAATCTCAACTTGCCCTCTTTACATGGCTCACAGTCCCAAATTGAAAATTATTCCCATGTATGTCTGTGGGAAAGTGTGATCATATGAGTGTATGGGGGTAATATGTCTGCATAAATATGAGAATCTTCAAGGGTGTGTGTTCACAGTAGACATATGGAAACTACAGTCACCACATTTGAGTTGCTATTTGAGTTCAGAAAGGAACCCAATCTCAGTGCTTTGTAGTTTGGAAGACATCATAATACACCAAATTTAGAGTAGTTAGACTGGTTTGTATGGCATATTGCAATGTGGAATGAGTGAAGGGAATCTCTAGGAATCATTGCTACATCTCTGCAATGATATCCTCTTGTTCCTGTTTTGACAAGGACAGGTAGGTTAAGAGAGTTCTCCAAACAACAATTCCATTGAAATAAAGATATCTTAGATGGAGATTAGAACAACAGAGCTGGAAGAGGTCTACTAAAATATTTTTGCTCCTTCTCAAGGAAAAGTCTTCATATAACAGATGGACACCACAACAGAAAATCATAACCAATCAATATGTAGAGTGTGGAGCCCAGTCTCAATGGATACATTCACAAAACTACCATACTTAAGGGTCATAGAACATTGCTGAAGAAGGGGTATAAAGATTTCAAGAGCCAGACAAAGATGACACCTATCAACATGCCAAAGTAGATAGGGAAAATCCCATTGGCCTCAACCATACACAAAGAGCTACAAGCAACTCTATAAACCTGGGAGCTGGAGACTTAGTTCTTTCGAGGGAGGAACAGACTTATAGGTTGTCAGTTGCCAGAGAGTCAGCCTGAAATCATGTGCAAGTAATATTATATAGACCCAAAAGTTTATATTTAGGAATATACATGTATATACAAATGCATATATACCTACATTAATAATTAATGAAAAAAGAGGAATGAATTTGAAAGAGATGTGTTTATGGGAAGGTTTGAGGGGAAGAATAAGAAGGAAGAAATGATATAATTAAAGTATATTAACAAAATAAACAAAATTAAAATAATTTAATATATACATTTTAGAAAAGAATGTGAAACTGGTGAAAAGTTTGATAATATATTTTATACTTAATGTGGAATGAAACTATCTTATATACACAAATTTTTGGATACATATATCTGTGTCTAAAAAATACAGTCAGAGGAAATGTTCTCACAAGTGTGAGACAAATTCTCAGGGAAATGTCAAAACATCAATTTGCCTATATGTAATGATTGTCAATTGCCAAACAGCCAGCCCTGAAAAATATATAAGTAATATTATACAGATTCAACTAAGTTATATTTAGCAATATGTGTATGTATGTATAGACATACAAAAACAATAATAAAAAAGAGGAATGAATGTGAAAGGTGGCAAATTGAATCTCAGTGGAAATGTCGTTTATTATAAATTTATTTTAATAGCTGGAGCATTACACTTAAAGTGCTGTTCTGAGTGAAAAGGGGTCACTTATAATTATAATACTTCATGACTTTTATGGAAAAAGTTTTATGAAATGATGTTATCCAATTGGAGATTAAATTAAGGTCACCTTTTCAAATACCTACATGGTTTTCTCTTTCCCTTATCGCTTGCAGCACCTACAATTGTATAGTGTATATTCTAAGGCCAACTGGTAGGGTTTTTGTTTGTTTGTTTTTCTTTTGTCAAATGCTGTTTTTTTTTTGAACATCAATATAAGAAAGTAAGCTAATCTTTCCGTGCTTCGACTCCATAGGAGCAAGAAGTTCTTTAAGTATTTTTTTATTTACAATTCTACATGGTGTTTACCTTTTCTTAGCTTTTTATTTTTATTTTTGAAAGTAATTTCATTAAATTATGAAAGTTTCCATTTCCGCCCCTTCTCCCAACACCCTCCCACTCCCCCCACTCCCTCTCCTCCTCCCTCTCCATCCCTAAGAGCAGTCAGGGTTTCCTGCTCTGTGGGAAGTTCAAGTTCCTCCCCCCTCCCTCCAGGTCCAGGAAGGTGAGTGTCCAGACAGACTGGATCCGCAAAATCCAGTATATGCAGAGGAAACAAGTCCCAGTGTCATTGTCAATGGCTTTTCAGAAAGACTCCGGGCCAGCCACATTCAGAGAATCTGGCCACATTCAGAGAATCTGGTTGGATCGCATCCTCATTCAGTCCCAGTCCAATTGGCCTTGGTAAACTCTCATTAGATCCGTCCCCTTGTATCAGTGGGTGATCGCATCCCTCGCAGTCCTTATTTCCTTTTTCATTTTCTTCATCCTTCTGCTCCTCATTTGGACCTTGGGGGGCTCGGTCCGGTGCTCCAATGTGGGTCTCCGTCTGTATCGCCATCCGTCGTCGGATGAAGGTTTCCTCTGGTCTTGCCTTCTTTGCTCATGTTCTCTTTCCTTCTGCTTCTCGTTTGGACCTAGGGAGTTAAGTCCAGTGTTCCAATGTGGGTCTCTGTCTCTAGCGGAACTCTCATCCATTGTTGGTGGGAATGCAAACTTGTGCAGCCACTGTGGAAATCAGTGTGGCGATTTCTCAGAAAACTGGGAATCAACCTCCCTCAAGACCCAGTAATTCCACTCTTGGGAATATACCCAAGAGATGCCCTATCATACCACAAAAGCATTTGTTCAACTATGTTCATAGCAGCACTATTTGTAATAGCCAGAACCTGGAAACAACCTAGGTGCCCCTCAATAGAAGAATGGTTAAAGAAGGTGTGGAACATATATACATTAGAGTTTTACTCAGCGGTAAAAAACAATGACAGCTTGAATTTTGCATGCAAATGGATGGACATAGAAAACGCTTTACTGAGTGAGGTAAGCCAGACCCAAAAAGAGGAATATGGTATGTATTCACTCATATGTGGATTCTTTTCTTAGCTTTTTAAACTTGAACTTTTCTGAGACTTGATTTTCTCATCTGCAGATGAAGTAATTGAGTGCACTAGTCTCTAAAACCAAACTTAATATTTAAAATAAGTTAGATTTAGAGATTAAGGTTGTGGAAAGTAGAACAATGAGAATCATTCACGGTTTAGTCGGGATAACAACAGCAGACCCTGTTCTGCAGAGAAGGTAGGGACAAAGTGAAGAGAGCACATCTGAGCTCCAAGGCCCAGTGTAGTCAGCATTACATAATGTTCCCTTGCTGCCAGGTGGGTGCACTGTTTGCGAGGAATTGCATATTTTAAACTCTACATAGAACTTAGGGTTCATGAAATTTTGTGGTCTAAAATAAATGAGAATATATTGTTGAATCCAGAATCCTGCTGTGTTTCTACTCTTCTTAGAATGAGCTAATAACCTCTATTTCTTCTTTTATTTCGAAAGGAGTTTCACAAATACTAAGACCTATCAATTAAGATGACTCCTGACTAAGTATGGTGTTTCCTTTACAACTGTACTCCTCACAGAAGGATGCTCGACTTCAGCCTCCTTCCTCAGGCCATTGAGAATGAAAATGCACCATTTCCTACTGTGGAATTAGCAAAGAACTCTGACTACATTTCTATGTACATCTCAGAGTCTATGGTAGGCATCAGTTTTAAATTTAAATCTCACAAACAACAGGGATTTGGAAGGAGCTTGTTGGACCTTTTGATTAATTCAGTCCCAGTGTAATTTCTATTTGATAGAGAATACAACCTTTCTGCGGCTTGAACTTTTTTCAATATTTCAAAAAAATGTTTCAGCCAAGATTTGTTTTCTGTATCTCTGCCAGAAAACCACTGGGTACTCATGATACTTTGATATCAGTTACTATGTTCTCCCATACAAGACTATATGAAAAGAATACCCTGCAATTGCATGCTTCCTCTAAGCATACGATGTTCTTATCCAAATAAGACCCTCTCTTATTCAGGAAGAGAAAGTTAAGTCAGTATCAATTCTCCAAACCCAAGTAGAAAGTGATACTTGCTGTGTATTTTAATGGAGAGTCAGTAAGAAATGTTTACCATCTCCACCTAGGTATTTTAAGCAATTTGTATACGAAACCAATGCAGCAGGATTTTGAAAAAGGGGCGGTATGCCTTTGAGTCTCTGAGAGTAATCTTGAAATAAAGTTTGAAAGCAACATAATTCATTGTTGGTTCAGTAGGTATAGTCACCAGTGATTTCCCTTTACTTGAGATATGCATTGTGACTCAAAATTTTATGCAATAAAGTTTTGCTTTCACACAGAGGAGCAATTTGTTCATGTATAAATCATCTTGGGAATGTCATTTTTTGGCAATGTATTGACTTACTTTTTAGTTTTTTCATTATATTTAGTTTGAGAAGATGGGCAGAAGTAAATACTGTTGTGGGACAATGGTCTGTACCCTGTCATTTTTATTTCAAATAAATGTTGGTTGGTCAGTAGCCAGGGAAAAAGTATAGACAGAGCAACCAGGCAGGAAGTAGAGGCAGGGCAACAAGAATTCTGGGAAGTGGGAAGTTTCAGTCTGCTGTTGTCACCCAGACACAGAATGAGCAAGATGTGACTGCCTTGTTGAAAAAGGTACAAAGCTACATGGCTAATAATACAAGAATTATGGGCTAATATAAGTTATAAGAGTTAATAAGAAGCCTGAGATACTAGGCCAATCAGTTTATAATTAGTGTAGATCTCTATGTGATCTCTTTGGGATTTAACAACTGCGGGAAGTAGGCAGGACAGAAATCTCGGGCAACAAAGTGCTCAATAGTCAATTGCTTGTATGCATTCAAGAAAGCATGCAAGAGTAAATGAATGAAGACTCACTGTACACTCTGGGAAATGTGGGGTCAGGAGGGCCTGTTCTTGTTATGTCTTATTTTTCTATTAGTTATGTTGTATTTTTCTATTAGTTTATTTTTCTTTTTTCTTTTTTTTTTCTTGTCTTTTTCTACTTCCCATGTAGATTAGATCTATGCAAGTCTCTCTTAGTGTCCTTATTGTTGTCTAAATTCTCTGGGATTGTGGTTTATAGGATGACTTTCTTTGCTTTATGTTTAAAAACTATCTTTGAGTGAGTATATATGATAATGGTCTTTCTGCGTCTGGGTTACCTCACTCAAAATAATATTTTCTAGCTCCATCCATTTTTTTTTTTTTGCAAAATTCAAGATGTTGTTACTTTTTTCTGCTGTGTAGTACTCCATTGTGAAAATGTACAACATTCTAATTTTCCATTATTTGGTCAAGGGGCACTTAGGTTGTTTCCAGGTTCTGGCTATGACAAACAAAGGTGATATGAACATAGTCGAACATATGTCCTCGTTGCATGATTGAACATCCTTTGGATATATACCCAAAAGTGGTATTACCGGGTCTTTTTTTTTTCCTCAAAGTTTATTAAAATGCAAAAGTCTCCATTTCCACCCCTCCTCCCAACACCCTCCCACTAAGGGAGTCAGTTTAGGGTTTAATAGAGACTTGATTATAAATGGGATCCCAGGTCCAAGGAGAGATCCTCAGATTGTTCTCTGGACAGAGGAGAGGGTGCCTGAACTGGCCTTGGCCCATAACCATACTGATGAATATTTTGCTTATCACCATAGATCCTTCATCTGGCGATGGATGGAGTTGGAGATGGAGACCCACATTGGAACACTGGACTTAACTCCCTAGGTCCAAACGAGAAGCAGAAGGAAAGAGAACGTGAGCAAGGAAGGCAAGATCAGAGGGAACCTTCATCCAACGAGGGATGGCGATACAGACGGAGACCCACATTGGAGCACCAGACTGAGCCCCCAAAGGTCCAAACGAGGAGCAGAAGGAGGAAGAACATGAAAAAGGAAATCAGGACCGCGAGGAGTGCGATCACCCACTGATACAAGGGGACTGATCTAATGAGCATTCATCAAGGCCAGTTGTCTGGGATTGAGCTAGCACATAATCCAGCCAGATTCTCTGAATGAGGCTGGATTCTCTGAATGTGGCTGGCCCGGAGTCTTTCTGAAAAGCCAGTGACAATCACACTGGGACTTGTTTCCTCTGCATATACTGGATTTTTGGGATCCAGTCTGTTTGGATGCTCACCTTCCTGGACCTGGAGGGAGGGGGGAGGAGCTTGAACTACCCACAGGGCAGGAAACCCTGACTGCTATTGGGGATGGAGAGGGAGGAGGGGAGGGAGTGGGGATTGGGAGGGTGTTAGTTTATTTTTCTTTTTGAAATTTTTCTTTCTTGGAGATTCTATGTAAATCTTTACACATTAAGCATATGATGGTCTAAATAAATTATGCATTTATATACTTACAAAGTAAAAAGTGGATGAAAGTACTAACACAGTCTATGCCCCTACATGGGGCTGACACTTCGGATACCACCCTAGAAATGTCATGAGAGCTTCAGATAAAACTTTTATTGGTATCAGGAGCTTAAATGAATGCGACTTTATCAGTAGAGGAAAGACTATAAACAGAGGCAGTAAAAGTCAAAGAGCAGCACATGTGGAATATAAATAAACAAAAAATATGCTGATATTGAATACATGACTGAAACTGTCATATATGAGGTCCCAAGTTAATACTTGTTAAAATAATGAATAATTAACACTTGAGAGGTAAAAGCAAGAGGATCTCTAGGAGTCTGAGGTTGGCCTGGTTTGCATGGCAAGGTCCACAGAGCCAGGACTACACAAGCACCCCTGACTCAAAAAAAATGAATAATCATCAGATAAATACTCATTGAAAAAGATCAGACTGCAGACATATGCATGGGGATGTGGTTAGGTGTCCAAGAGCCTAAAAATTAATTCTAATGCAAAACATTCTATTTCTGAAATGTATGTCAATCAACCTTAATCTTTGTCAAGCCAATCTAACCTCACCTCTAATGTTGAATATTAAATACATTTTATCTTCTCAGTACATAATGAGAAAATTTGATAAAATATCAAGATAATATATAACAAATTTAAGAAAAGAATCTAACAATAACTAAACTCATATGTTGCTTTACTTCTACTATTGCTTATAGCTCTGACAGCTGTTGCGACAAAATTAAAGAAGCGGAGTTTGTGGTCTATAATTCAAGGTGCATTCAAGAACAAAACCTTTTACATTAAAAAATCACTTTTGTTAACATTTTTTATAGAACAAACTTGTCTTCTGGACTTTATACTTCTCCTTCAAATATTTCTCTAACTAAATATTTATCATCTAGTAGCTCCACTCTGATGAGCACACTGAACAGATTTCTTAAGATCTTAATTTAGCTCAGTGGGTAAGACTCAGACACACTGACATGGTAGGAGTTAACACTTAATTCACAAACTTCTGAGAAATTCACATGCATATTTCAGGTTAGGAATTTTGATAGAAGCGGTAGCATCTTTCTCTATAGTAACATTTAAATAAAATACAATCATTTGATTCAATTATAAGCAGAAGCTACAACTTATATTATTTGAAGTACTTGGTACTGTAAACAATAGACACCACAGATGTTTTCATAATACAGTATTGCTGCCAGAGATACATTGAAGATGTATCATCCAAAATCATAGTAGTTGTAAGTTCAGAAGCTACTTGGTGGTGTACATGTGATGATAGTGAACTGTATTATATATTTGGCTTTTACAATATATAACAATTTTTTTGAAATATTCATTGTTTATTATATAATCTTAGCTATTTTATTTTATCTTTTAAAATAATTATTCTGATCTACAATGATAGCCTCTACCAAACTGTTAGTAAAGTTCGTGACACAAAACATTTGAGAATCTCAGTAACCCAGATCCAGAAAGACAATTATCGTATGTACTCACTTATAAGTGATTTTTAAACATAAATCAAGGAAAACAAGCCTACATAGCAGAATCCTAGAGAACCTAGACAACAATGAGATCCTAAGAGAGACATGGATCTAATCTACAAGTAAAGTAGGAAAAGACAAGATCTCCTGGGTAAATTGGGTAAATTGAAGCATGGGGACCATGGGAGAAAGTTGATGGGGTGGAGTGAGGAAAGGAAGGAAACAGAGAAAATTGTAGAGCTCAATAAAATCAATAAAAAAGAATACTAATGAAAATCAGAGTAATGAAGACTTGAAATAGAAAACAGAAATAATCATGAATGATTACCAATAATTTTAAAAAATATTATTAATATTTAATAATAATATGTAATTTGATTATATTTTGCAAATGAGTAAATATATGAAATAGCTCCAAAATCACACAAAATATAAATGTTGTTAAAATATGCCATCTAAGAGTGTTTAGGCAAGTTTGAAAGGATAGTTAAAGTGGCTAAGAACCTGAGACTAGACAGGTCATGGGTCTAGTCGAAAACCTTCTGCTATTATTCTGCTAAAGAAACACAGCAATAAAATGACCTCAGTGACATATTGCTATATCCATAGATCAGTTTATCACTCAACTTTCTTCAGAGAAGCTCCTTATAGTAGACTGTAATTCACAATATAATCCACAAGTAGATGATTTGCAGAAGGAGGCAAAGGGAGACAGACAGAAAGAGAGACAGGGGCCAGAGAAATGGAGGCAAAGAAACACACAGAGAGATGGAGAGGACAGAAAAAGGAGAAAGAGAAACAAAGATAAACACACAAACACACACAGAAACACACCGCAGACACAGGCACACACACAGAGAGAGACTTTGGAATACTCAGACATAAATGAGATATCTTTATCAAATACTTGCCCTTAAAGATAAGGAATCTATGAGAAAGAAGGTGTGAAAAGATTGGAAGAGCCAGAGGCAATGAATAATGTCAAGAAAACAGCATCTTTTAAACACAATTCTGATGTGCGTATGAACTTATAGAAACTGTGACAACACACAGAGGAGGTGAACACATTAAAAAGAAACTCAGGACCACCAGACCAGGAATGTCTCCACCCACCATCGCTGCTATTCTTGGTTGTCATAACACTGAGCTCTCAACACTCCAAAGCTTTTCCACTAGTTTGTCAAGTTGAAATTATCTAGGAAGCACAGTATATATTAATATGTATCCAGGTTATTCTCTAATCAGCTATTCAACCGAGACTACCTTTAATACCATACCTTGATTCTCCTATCTTCACTGCCTGAGTGCTAGAATTACACGCATATATACCATGTCTAGTTGCTTGATGTTGTGAAGGAAAGACTTCATGCATGTTGAACAAGCTGTCTACCAATTAAGTTACATAACCTGCCCAGAATTGCATATTTGTCAAAGAAATTGTCCAACTGATATTATTTATTGAACAACCTTTATTACTATGAAATAAATACATAAAGTAGCTATAGTACATAATGGATTATAAAATTTTTCTTCAAGTATCTTTAAGCTACAAAAGTTAATATTTATGGAATATGTGATTATTACAGAAATTTTCATAAGATAGTTGATCAAAGCATACTTGTGATAAAATTGTTGAAAATATTATTTTTTCATTAAAAAAGTGTGTCATCTGTAATACATCATTTAATTTGTGATAGCATTAAGTAGTTGTCATAGTCTTCTCTATTATTCTGAATTAATTTTCAGGGATATTTTTTATTCTTTCCCATTGAGAAGTGGAGGCTATTTATACCACCGTTTCTATGGGCAGGATCAGAGAATTCATTCATGACCAAATGTAATTACAAAATTGTCATTTCCATCTTGAATTAGTCTACTTAAACTGGAACTTTAATCACTACTATCATAGAAGAAAAATATATCAGAGTAAACTACTGAATGATTGAAGAGAGTGGAAAAAGACATGTCTTAATGACAGAGAGGGTGAACTCAGTCTGTCAGTCTCCAAACTGAGCTCAAATGTAGCTGTGACAATGAATAAATGAACCAGTAGAAAAGCTCCACACAGAATCAATCAAAATAAGCATTTTTTTGAACCTCAGGATTTAGAGAAAAATATATAGAGAGATATAGATACATATACATATTTATGATTTTATGTACATGTTTATGTATATGCATATCCTAGAAATTAAATATTTATTGAAAATCACGTAATTTCCATTTGCATGGTTTTGAAGTAGCTGCAATCTTGGAGAATTAAGTCAGATTGATTCCTGTGAACTAGAAGCACTGTCTCAGGTATCCCAGCTTTGTATGTGCACAGACAAGACTAAGATCTGGAGATGGAGTTTCTTACTCTATACATGGCATTGCACCTCTTGGTAATTCCTTTACATATTCCATCCGGGGAACATATCTAGACAGAAGGATTTGACAAAGACTCTATTGGTGTGGGAAGCCCGGTATTTGTGTTGCTTTCATCGATCAATGAATAAAGAAACTGTTTTGGCCTGTGATAGGGTAGAGCAGAGCTAGGAGGGGGAGCACTAAACAATGCTGGTAGAGTGATGGTGGAGTCAGTGAGATGCCATGTAGCCTCCAGAGGGGAAAGACACAAGCTGTCAGTTGGAACCTTGCCAGCAGGTCACGAGCATCATGGTAAAATATAAAGTAATAGAAATGAGTTAATTTAGTTATGTAAGAGCTTGCTAGGAATATGCTATAGTGATTTGCCAAGTATTGATTTAAATAATATAGCTTAATATTTAAGTGTGTGTGTGTGTGTGTGTGTGTGTGTGTGTGTGTGTGTGTGTGTGTGATTATTTCGAGAGTCTGGGCGGCCTCATACTACACTCTGTGGCAGGAAACACATTGCTAAAGTAGGAATAATAGAAAAGCGGCATGTGGTTATTGTAGGGGTTGGAGGGAGGCGTGAAGGATGACGTCTCCTTGGAATTGGAAATTATGGAAATTGAAGGGGAAGAAGTATCACAGTATGTGTTTCATTGAATGATTTTCTCTGCGTCTTTGACACTTTACATTGGCAGGCCTGGGAGACTAATGGTTGTCATGATTATGTCATAGGTTCCAGGGAGTCTTCGACTGATATTGTATGGGGTCAAAAAGGACAAAAACAAACAAACAAACTGGAAGGTATCTGATTTGGGGAAGGTTTCTAGAAGATGAAGGGCCCAAACGTGCTCTTTAATGTTCATACCAGTGGATAAACAAAAGAGCAACAAGGGAAAAAAAGGAAAAGGAAAAATAAGATCTGCTTTTAGGGAGTTCTCTGAGAGTGCTTTCTGTCAGGACGGACAGTGGGGAACAAATAAAGAGAACTGAGTGGCAAAAGAGAAGTTAGAGGGTCTCCCGGAAGGCTTGGAGGATAAATACATAGCTTTTAGCTTCAGAATCCAAACAATGATGTTATTTGCTTAACAGACATCAAGAAAAAACTGACTTTTATTTATTTTTCTACCATAATTCAAAAATAGTAGTTTTCACATATTTTCTGTAAGAGAACATATGGCCTATTACTCTAAAAACATTACTATATAGTGTTCCAAGCATTTAACTGTAAACGTGTTACACACACACACACACACACACACACACACACTTCTTTTTAAAAACAATTGGTTTTCTCCTGTATCTGTAAACAATTCATCAAACAAGTATAACTTTGAGAATTTGCAACAAAATAAAAGTAGATTTATCTAAAGTACAAAAGAAGGCATGGTTATGGGGAAAGGGTTAAGTGGGATGTAGGATGTCTCAGACAGACAATGTACTTGACAAATAACTAAGAAAAGGCAAGAAGAAACCAACAGGTCACTGTGTCTATAGCTACTTAGTGGAACTCTGAAAAGGCCAGAATAATGACGGCTCCAAATTAGAAAGAGGATCTGATTCTTTGTGCTCTTTCTCTTTGCTTTAATCTCTTTGTAAAGTCTGAAATCTCCAAGATTAATACTAGAAGAAAGAGTCTCATGTTCTGACTTTTTGTTAGGTCTTAAATAATGAAGATATTTTCCTTTATAAAAATATATTTGAAAGCTTTAAAATATCCTTTTTTAAGAGAACTCATTACCTTGCTTTTGCAAAGTGACGAAAAAGCCCCTTTTGGATTAGTTTTTTGAAAATTAAAAGATCATAGAGTTGAAAGTAACCTCAAAAGGTTGCTTT
This sequence comes from Myodes glareolus, assembly GCF_982192425.1. Classification (NCBI taxonomy): domain Eukaryota; kingdom Metazoa; phylum Chordata; class Mammalia; order Rodentia; family Cricetidae; genus Myodes; species Myodes glareolus. The sequence goes on from NC_142038.1 coordinate 57,880,514, forward strand.
GACTCCAAATCCAGCAATACGGAATGCCTGATTTTCAGCTTACATTTCCTTCTTAGCGCAATACATTTGCATCCGGCAGCTGTACAGTGGTCTGCACCAGACACTACTTCAGACATTTAATAATCACCATTGCTCTGCAAAGTAGTTATATCATTCAAGTTTATTTTCGTAAAGTTACTAAGGATAAGATAAATAGTCACTGTTGTTAACTCAGCTGAGATTTGACACAAAGGCCCCTCCAACTGTCCCACCATGACCACAAGAGTGACCACAGTGGTTTTGTGCCAACCCAAACTTCTGATTCCACATAATACCATTGTTTTCCTCCTTTTTTGGCTTCAGTATCATTGCAGGTAGAGATTCAGGGCACAAAGACACAAGAAAGAAGACACAAGAGGTAAAGCCCCTTCAACTACCTGTGGTATAGTAGTGAGGAACTAAACCAAATTAACTCATCAAGTTTCCCTAGTGACAGGTTTGTTACATACTCTCCTTTTCTTGCATATCTAGTCTTTTATCACTATTTCCAGGCATGTCCAAGCAGAAGACCATAAAACCTATAAATGCAATGCAATGCACTTAAATATGGCAATGCCATGTTCCAGCATCAAAATGCTGGAGACCTCTAAGTCTAAGCTTATAAAGCCAATTTCCTTCTTAGCCACTTATGCCTAAAATGATTGTTTCTCTGACTATAAAGTGCTAACTTCTGCTAATCTGTTAGCAAATGGATCTTCAAGATTTATGGGCTTCTGTATTGACTTTCCTTTCCACCAAAATCTCTTTCTGTTTCAGAACTGATGTAAGAAATGAGGAGCATTCTTGGATTAGGCCACTTGTGCTCCTCAAGATGTAACAAGACAGCACTCTGCAAATTGTGTCTTCACTCGAGGTAGGTTTATGTTAGCTGATTACTTTTCATTCACTTGATAGCACCATCTGGGTCTCTTCTTCGGCAGCTTGGTCATAGTTTCCAGGGCATAGTAACTTACTATCACATATAATAAACTCAAAATCCCAGAGAGCTCTGTATGTGCTTTCCTTTCCTCCCTTTTCTTAATTAGAAGAGGTTTTTATTTGCTTGTTTGTTTGTTTTCGTTTTTCGAGACAGGTTTCTTTATGTAGTTTTTGTGCCTGTCCTGGATCAAGCTCTTGTAGACTAAGCTGGCCTTGAACTCACAGAGTTCTGCTTGTCTCTGCCTCCCAAGTACCAGACTTAAAGGTGTGCACCACCACTGCCTGACTGGAGGAGTTTTTATAATGTGGAGTACCTTTTTATTTAGTAAATAAATAAATAAATTTATTTATTTATTCCATTCTGTAAGATTAACCATAGACTTGATTGACATAATATACTTCACAGTATTCAGCCCAGACCTTAAGAAATTTGATGCTTGGGAAAGCAGACTTAAACCCTCGCATAAAGCAGGACAGAGAAAAACACTACATCCTTTGAGCATGTGTGCTAAGCCACGATCCTTTTGTACTTCAGTCTTTTGTATTTAATTCTTTGCTGTGAAGCTCCCTTGCTCCATCACTTCTGTATTGCTCAGTCTTCAAACTTTGCCATCTATTTTACCATTTAATAAAAAATTTCACATGGTATATTTTGATCATGTTTCTCCTTCCCCTACATCTTCCAGATCCTCTCCACTTTCCTGAACACCCAACTTGGTTCTCTGTCTCTTTCTTTCTATCTCTGTCTCTCTCTAAAAAGGCAAAAAGAAATAAAAACAAGCAAACAAACAAACAAACAAATCAGTAAGACGAAAATGCCAAAATCCCATCAGATAGAACCCATTTATGAGACTGTTGAAGTCAACAAGAACCTGAAACGAGATAGGTCATGAACCTAGAAAAAAACTTAACTATTATTATTCTGCTAAAGGAACATAGCAATAAAATGAGCCCTGGTAATACATTGCTATGCTCATAGATCAGTACTCCATAGAGCTCTGGTCAAAGAAGCTTCCTTTTGCAGTAGGTAGGAAATAAAACAGAGATGTACACTGGATAATGTGCAGATAGTGAGAGATTGAGAGACTCACTCTTCAATGGTTGCCCTCATAAAACTTGGTTTTCTTCACTTTGACTTCTACCATTGCCAATCATTTTTTTAAATTAAATTTTTATTTATTCTGCATCCTTACTCCAGTTTCCCTGCCCCTATCTCCTTCTGTACCTCCTGCCCACCACCCTTTCTACCCTCTCCATCCCCTCTTACTCTGTTTCTATTCAGAAAGGGCAGGCCTCTTATGGGTGTCAACAAAGCATGGCATATCAAATTGAGTAGGACTAAGTTTTTTCTTTTGTATTAAGGCTGGATAAGGCAACCAAATATAGAGAATAGGTTCCCAAAAGCCAGCCCAAGTCTCATTCCACTGTTAAGTGTCCTACAAGAAGACCAAGCTACACAATTGTAACATATATGCAGAGGCCTAGGTCAATCACATACAGGGAGCACCATATCCAATCTTAATTCATTTACTTTACTTTTCTTATCTTACTGTATTAGTTTTAACTCTGAATGGGTTCTGAGATGTTAACATTCAGTTCTGTTTTCTTGGAGTTTTAGCTCATTTTTTTGTTTGTTTTCATGATTTATTTTTGTGATTATAATTAACAATGTTTTCCCCTTCTCTTTCCTCCTTCCAAATTCCCCCATATATTACTCCTTGCTGTATTTCAAATTCATGACCTCTTTTTCATTGTATATATTTTCATAAATGTATCTATACATGAGTATATATACAGTCAGATTTAGTTATCTTTAGGGCTGACTGTGTAGTCTGGGTTGATCATGTGCTATTAGATAACCTATTAGTGTACTCTTCCCAAGGGAGGACCATATGATGAAAACTCCAACATCAGTGTTTTTCTTTTTAAAGATGTATAGCTTTCTGGAGTTTAAATTTATGATATACTGCCATCAACAGATCCCCTTCCATGCAAATTATATGATCCTATTAAGATCAGCAACTGTTCCTTCAGTCTATGTGATCGGCTTTTCTCCATTTTGCTGCACATTGAATTACATGCACATTCCAAACCGTGGCTCTGTCTCATGAACTATGGAATGCAACTGGTCATGTCATGTCATAGATAGCCAATATAAATCAATTGATTAATTGTTGTTAGCTGCTTTTCCTCTTTCCTCAGTAAAGAACTCTGCAATCTCTTGTACCCAGAAAAAAATCACAATGTATTTATTATGAACTAGAGTATGCAGGACACTCACTTACTTTCTTTGTTGTAATTACTGCATACCTCAATGTGGATTTTATGTATGTTCCTATTTCTTTCTCATGGTAGAAAGAAAGCAACTTTAGCTTACAAGATGTAAACTGACAATTCAATATTTTCTTCCTTCTGAAAATCAGCAACAATCTCAGCGATTATAGATTCTCAAATCTTACCCTTTATCCCTTGTTCCATGAAGGAGATTTGGGTGCTAATTCTAAACAGCTTTCATTTAGATTCATTAGAACTTTTTTCTTAGGCTTGTTTGTCAGTCGATATGCTAGGCAGAATGGGCAACAGCTAATCCCTGATTTCCTAGAATGGATAAAGGTATCCTTGTGTTTTCTTTCTCTAGAAATTGTTTATATAAATTTATTCCCAGTTTAATTTGTAATGTGAGAAGAATCTAATTTCCAGTCATTTTTTTTTATCACCAGTGTAGATAAACAGCAGTGGGTAAGACATAAACAGACATGACAGTCCTGTGGATTTTATTAAAACATTTTTATTATTGCTTTTTCTCCATAGATTTTCATTAAATCCCTAGAACCATACTAAAACATATTAAACAAGTAAATGTAGGCTACTGTGATAAGAAGAAAGGAGAATTACTACAATAAACCAAAGACTTCTAAAACAAAAAAAAATGTGTGATTTCTGTTCTTTTACTGTGTCTTACAGATAATTTCCAGATGAGCAAAGCATAACAATAATCTTCATTGGACAATCAATACAAGACTGTGTTTATTAGCAGTTTTCAATTTTGGAACCAAGTTAATTGACCACACAGGGCATTTTGACATGGCAGGAGAACATCGTGAGTCAGAGCTCAACTTTATGGGTTCTTCTTTCGAGTCAAAAAGAGGACTTGTGGTGGTCTTTCGTTTAAGTGCATGAAGACCCTGTGTGGACAATGAGAATTGGTTTGCTTACACTGCAATAGTAGCAATGAATGATCTCTCGTTTGCTCTCTCTCTCCCTCCCTCCCTCCCTCCCTCCTTCCCTCCCTCCCTCCCTTCCTCCCTCCCTCCCTCCCTAAAGTATCTTCTGGAACCAGAAAAGGACAAGATGACTAAGGAAAACATTTCAGCCCATTGAACAAAATTAATATGTATTTTTATCACTCTCAATTTCTAACAGATTGCAAGAAATGACTGCATGAAAAGTCATTGCATCTTCAAAGAACAGAGAAAAGCAATAGTAGGCCCTGGTGAATTATTAGACATGGTTGAATAGAACTGATTTTATAAAGCTTTTTAATATCTACTTCTATGTTGCATGATTTCTAGTACATTCTATAAATGTAACGCATGAACTGAGCCAAGATGATCTACCCAAGAAAATATTATAAGGTACAGGGCGAAGAATAATTATACTCTTTTCAAAGTGAGTTTTGAGTAAACACATATTGTCTGGTATGAAATTTAAAAAAAAACAAACTATAAAATGCTGTTTTACTGAGGAATTTCTGTAGGTGATACTAGAATATGCCCATGTAGCAATGCATTTCTCAAGTAAGTACCATGTAGATAAGTTGATACTCTTAACTTCCTTAAAGATAATGAATTTGTGTCACATTTTGAATGAAAATGACAAATTCTTTCTATTGTGGCAAATTTGTTAGGATCTTCACGAGTCCTCATTATATCCCAGCTCCATCTGGCCTCTTTGATTTCACTGTTTCTTATACATATAAGCAGATTTTACTGTCAATATTAAACCCCAAGGATCTTAGAGAAGGCTTATTTTGTTTTGAGTTTTTCTTTTGTCCTGGTTTGTCTAAATGAAAGCCTACCTGCATGGTTGTGACTCATTCCCAGGTTTGGTACTGTGGGTTTCTTTTCCCTATTGACAGCATTTTTCAGAAGAAAATTTTGATCACAGATGTACCCACTTGTTAAAGTAGAACACACAAATAATTTTGGATAGTCTGATATCTTAAAAAAGACTCTCCTATTGAGCTGCTAATTTTATCATAAGCACATCATTAACATTCTCCATCTAATCCACTGCACAGTCTTGCCCACCTGGTGCAATTATTCTTTTCTGTTTATTTTTGAGATTGTAATTTGATTACATTTCCTTCCCTTGCCTTCATCTAAATCCTCCCATATAACACCCACACCAAGCTCTTTTGCAGTCCATTGCCTCTTGTTTCATTAATTGTAATTGCATGTGTATATGTATTTGAAGTTGTATGTGCACGCACACACACACACAGAGATGACCTGAGATTTGCTACCGCTTCAGTCTCCTGTTTATAAGTTCTTAGAGAAAGCTCATTGGTTATTTGTGCTGTGCACTTAGGTTTCTGGCTCTACAAAAGTTTAGGTATAGTGCAGTCATTGTCGTAGAAGACAGCAATCGGGGGCATGCTTGTTAGCAACACACTCCCTTTGTCTATAATTAAAGAAGCTTTATTCTCAGTGTTGCTAATGAAAATAAAGTGCTTTTTTCCAATTTTATTTAAGGTTACTCTGTCCTTGCAATACTAAAAATGAATGATGCTATGTGAAATAATACAGGAAAATGAGAAGATGTTTAGTTTACTGAGCCAACAACCAGTCTTTTTTTCTTTTTATTTAATCTATGTGTCTTTTGAATAATGTTTCTTAATCCCATTCATTTTCACATTCTTTTGCATCTGCCTTTTGCCCCTGTATCCCCCCAAATAAAACAAAATTCAAAGGAATAAAGAAATTCATTTTAAAAGAGGAAAAAATTAAAAATCTTGTCATGGAAGCTGCAGTGTGAGACACCAAGTCATAGTGTAAACCTCTTTGACTCTATATCTTTACTTGCAAATGTTCATTGCAAAAGCATTGGTTGGTTCAAGGCCTCTAGTTTCTACTACATTATTGATGCAGTCTTTTTAAAACTAGTGAATGAAGGGAGACATTGTCTGTTGTCTCCAGCACTATGTGGCCCATGAGACTGTTTGACAGAGATCCTTCATCCATACATTTTTCTTAAGCATGTTATGTGTGAAGGTTGACACATCTTTCAATGGGCACTCTGACTGGAGATTTTCATGAACACAGCCTTATAAAGAAAAACTCTATGAATCTTAAACCTATTTAGGTGAGATCATAATATCATTCTGAGGGGGAAATAGTGGCCATGGTCTCCTGTCATGACTTTGTTGCTTGTCTTAATAAAACCCATAATAATGTTTTATTTTCTAGATCTGAACTGAGAAATATTGGGTATTCTCTTACTCAGGAAATCTGGCAGCATTAACTGCTGAAATCCTTATTGTAACACAATTTAAGGACAAAAGTTCATTGGGTTAAATAGAAAAAACTGAGCTTTAAGCTTTGAGAGATTCTCAGTATGTCCTAAGACTATTTTCTGGTCAACTAAACCCGGTGTCTTCTGAGAGAGGCCAAAGTTTGTTTCCAGCTATGTCTTGACACATTTATGTAGTTTAGACACATAGCATGTCCTTTTTTCAGCTGGCAACTTATTTCAGCTGCCCCTTCTTCTGTCTCATCTTCTATAGTTTCTTATGACTCTTAAGGGTTGCTCTTATTTTCAGTATCTGAAGTCAGCAATTCCCGAGGCAATGTAACCTGTACTCCTGGCTTAAACTTTGAAGGCCCTGAAGGGCACATGAGAAGTGCAGCAACAACTGCAAACAGTGGTCTTTGCTTCTTTATCGGTCAGTACTCTGTTCAGATGCTGACGTGTCAGGAAGTGTCTATTTTTTTTTGAACAAAACCCTCCTGTTAGGATAATTACACATTCCATTTGGAATTGTGTGATACATTAAAAATATCAACTTAGTGTATGACACAGTATGTCTTTCGTAATAATTCTACTGTAAACATTATTGTTATCAGTTAAGACTTTACTTTCTATTACCTTGGGCCTCTTTCTTGGACTTGTCTATAATGAGCAATTAGATCCTTGAGTGGGGGCAATTATGGATCATGGGTCCTTCTTCAATGAGATGATTTGTGCCCATTCTCAGTAGGAACTGAATGTCCATATTGCATGTGTAATATCAAAACTATGATAACTTTTATTTTCATATGTTTTATTTTATTGTTTTTATCGAGCTATATATATTTCTCCACTCCCCTTTTTTACCCTACTCTCTTCCCTTTTATCCTTCTGCATGGTCCCTGTGCTCCCAATTTACCCAGGATATCCTCTCTTTTTCTACTTCCCATGTAGATTAGATCCATGTATGTCTTTCTTAGGGTCCTCTTTGTTATCTAGGTTCTCTGGAATTATGAATTGTAGGCTAGTTTTTCTTTGCTTTTTGTCTAAAAGCCATGTGTGAGTAAGTACATACATTTGTCTTTCTGAGTCTGGGTTACCTCGTTCAATATGATATTTTCTATATTCATCCATTTGTCTGAAAATTTTAATATCTCATTATTTTTCTCTCTGTGTAATACTCCATTGTGTAAATATACCACATTGTCTTTATCCATTCTTTGTTTGAGGAACATTTAGGTTATTTTCAGGTTCTGGCTATGGTAAACAATGCTGCTATGAACATAGTTGAGCACATGTCCTTGTGGTATAATTGAGCATTCTTTGAGTCTATTCTCAAAAGTGTTATTGCTTGTTCTTGAGGTAGGTTGCTTCATAATTTTCTGGGAAATTGTCATACTGATTTCTAAAGTGGCTGTAGCAGTTTGCACTCCCACAAGCAATGCAGGAGTGTTCCCTTTATCCCACTTCCTCTCCAATATAAGCTGTCATCAGTGTTTTTGATCTTGACCATTATGACGCATATAAGATGGTATCTCAGAGTTATTTTGGTTTGCGTTTTTCTGATGGCTAAGGATGTCAAGCATTTCCTTAAGAGTCTTTCAGCCATTTTAGATTCTTCTGATGAAAATTCTCTGTTTAGATCTGTACCCCATTTTTAAAATTGTTTTATTTGTTCTTTTGAGGACCAATTTCTGGAGTTCTTACATGTTTTGGAGTTCAGCCCTCTGTCTGATGTGTAGTTGGTGAAGATCTTTTCCCATTCTATAGGCTCCCATTTGTTTTCTTGTCTGTGTCCTTTGTTTCAAAGAAGTTTCTCAGTTTCAGGAGATCCCATTTATTAATGGTTACTATCAGTGTCTGTGCTAAAGGGGTTATATTTAGGAAGTGTTCTCCTGTGCCAATGAGCTCAGGTTTACTTCCCACTTTCTCTTTATGAGGTTCAGTGTGGTTGGCTTTATGTTGAGGTCTTTCATCCATTTGGACTTAAATTTTATGCATGACAATAAATATGGATCTATTTTCATTTTTCTACATGTTGATATCCAGTTAAGCCAGCACCACCTACTTGTTAAATATTCTTTCTTTCTATCCATTTTATATTTTTAGCTTCTTTGTCAATATTCAGGTGCTCATAGGTGAGTGGATTTATAACTGGATCTTTGATTTTTGTTCCATTGAATCTTCTGTCTGTTTTTATGCTAATACCAGGGTATTTTCAATATTGTAACTCTGTAGTAGAGTTTGAAGTCATGGACTGTGATGTCTCCAGAAATTCCTTTATTGTATAGGATTGTTTGGGCTATCCTGGGTTCCTGATTTTCTTATCTGCAACCTCAGATATGACAAAGCAAAGCAAAGTACATTTGCCTTAACTAATTCTGTGTGTTTTTCCAGCAAAACCCACCAACAAAATAAAAGGAATCACACACAAACATGTACGCACACGGACACACACACACACACACACTCAAAGTATTTAATTTTTGGTGATAGATTGTGATTAAATAATATTCTGATATTTCATGTGCGGTCATTGGGTTTAATGGAAGAATTTCTTCAAATCATAATAACTAAGATGCATGTGTGCCTGCGTGTGTGTGCATGCCCATGCAGAATGTATTATTTAAACTTTAAAGATACTTTTGTAAACCTAATTAACTTCCCATTATTAGAGAAGACAGAATATAGAAGTACTATAATGAGACAAAATTAATAAGCTTCTATCTGTATTCTAAGCAGTTATTTTTATACATAAAGGTAAGTGTGGCTATTATACTCATTTGTACACAAATATTTGGCAACAGATGGGGTGGCTACTAGAGAGGTCCAAAATTGGTCAAAATTCACAAACTAAGTTACAATGTATAGCCCTGGTCATTTTATCTACAAACCTAAGTCTCAAGAAACAATCCAGAGGAGGGAGTGGGAAGATTGAGAAAGTGGGTCAGGACAATTTCTGACAGATAACATCTAAAAATGATAGGGCAGTTGCATCCATAAAATTTCATCAGAGTAATTTCTTTAAAAAATACCTGCGTAAAGAGAACACCAGTAAACATGCCAATGATTATGAAAAATTTGACGTAGTCACAACCTTTAGATGAAGAGGTAGTCTGCTAGTGATCAGTGGTTGCTGAACTGAGGAGAATCATTTTCTTTTACCATGTAAGCATTCTGATTGGTTATTCAATTCTAAGTAAGTGGCAAATTCTAAATACAAATTGGACTCAATGGGGGTGTGTATGTGTGTATGTGAAAACAACAATAATTACAGAATAAGTGATCATGTATCTATGTGAAAGTTGCATGGGAATGGAAGAGTTGGAGGAATTGGAGTAGGAAGAGAGAAGGATAGAAACGACACAAATAGAGTGTGCTCTTGAAAGAGATCATTCTCAAAACACTAAACTATTTAAAACTGTAAAGATGATGCTCATTTCCCTAACTTAGAAATGTTAATAAACTAATGAGAGGGCATGAGTCCTTTGTACAGGATTGTGACTTCCTGGACCCAGAGAACTATAGACAGGGAGCTAAGGAATGCTGAAAGTTGAAGAAATAGTCTTCCCCAGGGAAGAGCACACCAGTTGTTCATCCTGTATCAAATGGAAATATCCATATAGAAGTAACATTATATAGGTTGAGCAGGTAAGTGGTGCTTATATATGTAGGAATCTATCTATCTATCTATCTATCTATCTATCTATCTATCTATCTATTAATTTGTGTATGTATGTATGCATTATGTATGTATCTACCTATGTTTATATTTTCTAGATAGAAATGTATTTAGGTATAAATATTCCTATATATAAGATTAAAAAACACCTAATTAATGAAAGAAAGAGGCCATGAATTTGCAAGACCATAAGGAGGAATATATGGGAGGGTTTAGAATGAGAAAACAGAAAGGAGAAAGATATAATTATTTTGAAATATCAAAAAATAATAGAAATATAAAAATCACCTTTTACTAAGAAGAATAGAAAGTATTGATTTTCACAAGAAAATTTAGTTTTTTTTCTTTTTTGGTGAGGTATTTTTGCTGTAATATTTGTTTATTTAAAAGCGGGTTTGACTATGTAGTCCAGGCCAGTTGGGTATTTATGATTGCTTGCCTCAGTCTTCCAAATGGTGAGTGCCACCATATCTAGATCAATAAAGTTACTATCATGTCTGAATGGATCATTTAGGGAATATATAAAATTAATCCCTTTTATTTACAACAACTGGTAGGAATTCAATTTTTTAGTGATCAGTTTATCACAGTGTGTTAGAAAAAGAACACGGGTGACGGAAAACAGGAGGACAGAGGACAGCTTCTCTACTTTGTAAAGTGTGAGATGCTTGCTTGGTGCCTGAACAAAGCCAGCCTGTGCTATACTGATGTTAATTTTGAAACAGTGTTGTACACATTTTGATTCAGCCTGTGGGCATTTCCTTGTTCCTCTTTCACTAGAAATACATCCATAAATTGATACAATATGAATTATTTTTTGGTTAGAATGCTTTGTTTAAACCCTTCCACTTATATCATAGAGAAATCAGTTTCTACCTATATTTGTATTCAATCAAAACTCTGTAGCTTTTCTGCAATGGTCTGATTGGCAGCGTTTGGAAGATGAGTCATCCAGGCAGTTCTATTTCAGTGTTAGTAATCCTTAGTTTTCTCTCCAAGAGCAGAGCTGGTCCTTTGGTAGTTCTTTGATAGATTTTCTTTTCAGGTCCTTTGCATTACTGAGGGTCTTTCTCTGACCTCATCCACCATCTTATCAGCGGTTCTCAAAAAATACAAAATAATTAATGGGACACCATCTTCAGGTGTTATCTGACCTCAGCAGCATACAGTAGAACAATGCTCATTATGTCAACGAAATCTGTACATTGATGAAGTCCAAGCTCATTTTCACATCATTATTACTTCTTGTTTCTAGGACGCTGTGTATGGATAATATTTAAGTCATGTTTCTCTCTTTACTATCTTATTAAGTTGTTTCTTTAGGCATAAATTTAATGTGTAAAATGTATCCCCATTCTTTTTTATCCTATCGATGATGAAGCCATTGATTTCTGAAGAAAAATAATGTTGATCTAGAGTCTTAATTTAAAACTTGGGTGACTCCGTCACTGATGGCAGATCTATAGTAACACAATATAGACAAAAATTTTCTCCTGGTGAAAAATACTACCTGACACTTTAAACAGGGCTAAATGTTTTCTTTAAATTACAAACATGGATATTTAAGTCATCATAAAACCTTTTTTTTCATTTAGTGAAAGGAAGACTATGCAAGGCTTTGAGAGTAGTTATCAAGTCACTGCTGTTCACATCTCAAAGTTCACTTTTTGCAGCAAACTACCTTGTGAAATGGTTAAAATGATAGTTTTCAAGCGATAAAATTAAAATTAATTCTCTTCCTTACTCTTTTAATGACATAAATATAAATACAAGAAGACTCTTCTTCTAACTCCAAACCCCTTGTTAAAAATAAGCGGCCAGGTTTGGCAACTGTTGTTCTAGTGTACTCATCCTTTTCTTTAAGATAATTAAAACTATCCTTGAAAGGTTTTGAGTTGCCATAGCTTGGCCTCAAACTTTCCTACAGTAGAAATGCAGTGACTTGGGTAGGCAGAGGATGACTGTGTATGTGTCTTAAATGGTTCTGCTTCTTCCTTAGTGCAATTCACAATCATCTTAAAAAAATAGAACAAATTCTTTGAATTTTCTTTTCATCTATCTATTGTAGGTTTATTTTTATAGGTAAACTTCATCAAGCAAGCAAACAAGCAACCAGCTAACAAGCCAACTATCTAGCCAAGTATTCACCCATACAGCAAAACAGCCAGCCAATTAGCTACACAACCATTCAACTAAGCAGCAAAGAAATCATCCAAACAACTATGCATCTACACAGTTAACCAACTAACTTCCAAATCAATCAACCTGTGACCAATAAATTAACTGACTAGTCAGTGATACAAACATAAAACAACCAGGCCTCCCAACCGAAAAAAAAAAAAAAAACAACCAGCAATCAATAAGCCAACCCAAGCCATTAGCAACATCTAAGTATTTAGGGGTGTAGCATTTATCTATTAATTTGTGAATATTTAAAATTGTTTTCTGACCACTATTGAAATGAAGCAAATGCTTACACAAAAGTTTACAGGACAATGGTGAAAATAAACAAGAGAAGAAATGTTTATAATTTGTGCATGGGTCTTTATTTGTTTACCTTGTAATCATAAATAAGAATTTTTGATTCTGAGACTGTGTTATAAGACTTCAGATTAAGTTCTAGATTGCAAATTTTGAAGAAATTAATCTGCATAGATTTAGAGCACTCTATTTTTTCAATCATTAGCACAGTACTCAAAGTGAAAATCAACAACTTTCCTTACGGAGTTACTCATGAACAACAGGAATAGGAACCTAGAAAAGAATCTAAAGGAAAAGCTACCAAAATGGAAAAATGCATGTAATGAAAAGGAAGACTATAGATCTTACTGTGAAGCTCAGTGCCATCTATCAACACACTAGGAATCCCTGCAATACTTCAAAAGCTACTTGACTGAATCCTTTGGCTCACGTGAATCTTGCCTTCATGTACTGACAGAGCAGATAAGTGCATCAGCGTTATTATCTTTATTGGAATTCACTCATTCTCTCCCTCTCACTCTGCTGCCCACTTTGGTTAAAAAACTCACTTTCAATTACACATTTATCATAACGTTTACACATTAGTTTCACTTGCCTCTGGTTAATAACTTGCCATATATTTAAACATCCATCAACATAAAATCAGCATAAGAACTTTTATGAATCCCTTTATCATCAGCACATTTGAAATGCTTATATAATCCACTCTGGATTCATATAGGAACTTGGTTAATAGCCCTTAAAGTTACTATAAACCTTGGCTGCTTTCAATCATAGGAGTATTATTCATGTTTTCAGACTGAGCACATTTTTGGTAATTGTTAAGGTTTAAAACCACTGGGATATAGACGAAGTTATCCCTATGATGTGTAAAAACACATACTTTTTTCCATAGTCAGGGAATCGTTAGAGATTTCATCTGTCCTATAAACACTAAGGATCTTTTATATCCATCTTAATTGTAGCTTGAAATTGTACATTCATATGAGCAAAGTGGTCTTTTTTTTTTTTCTCTTATTTTTGTACTGTAGTTTGGAGGCAGGCTCCCACTGAGCAAGTACTCTTAAAGGTTGGTAAGAAGAGAAAGTGAAGGCTGACCAATCAGGTGCATTCCCCACTCATTTGGGTCTGAGTCCATCCTTGATTGACGCTAGCTTTTTTTCATGGAATTCAGCAGTGATGAATACAGAAAGGATCTGAGCTATTTTAAAATAATTACATTCATTGGAAATAGCAATAAATATGACAACAATGATGAAAAATGAATTTCAGATGGCATAATTTTTCTGCCTGTCTCTAACATTTTCACTGTATGTGGACTATTCAAAGACCAAGACATAATTTAACAATGTCTGATTCCTATAATCAAGTGCAATATTTTCTTCTCAGCTTGGCCCACATCTTAAGATGACACTTGGAAATTGTACAGGAAGGAACAGAACAACATCAGGTGATCACGTTCTTTTTTTAATCATTTCTCACAGAAGGTGGTATAAACGCTGTGGACCCACAGTGTGCATACTTGAATTAACTTCTATTGTGCAGAAAGAGAAGTTGGTGCGAGGTCCTTATCCCCCAGGACTTTGTAGATTAGTCAAATGGTTATGAACCAGCCATTGCTGCAATCAATAAATACACTGAGTCTATTGGTCTTAAGTAGGGTAATGACCTAGACAAGTTACAACTCAGATTCGATTTCAAATTGTATAACCAATTCTATTCTGTTCTACCTGTGTTTAGATGATTTTGTGCTTTTCAATTCTAGTGACTACAGCAGGGGTTCTTAACTTCCTTAACGCTGTGACCCTTTATTACAGTGCCTGATGCTGTAGTGACCCCCAACCTGAAATTATTTAGCTGCTACTTCATAACTATAATTTTGCTACGGTTATAAATTGTAATATAAATATCTAATATTTTGAATATTTGTTATGTGACTCCAGAGGGGTCATGACCCACATGCTGCTCTGGGATAATGTTCAGAGGTTTCAAAAGATTAGGGAGACACTTAGACTCTTGCCATTGGATTATGTAGCTAGTTTGGTAGACAGGGCATATGATTTTTTTTGTTTGTTTGTTATGGAATGGATCCTTTTTTTCCCAGGTTCTATTTTGTTGATATCTCTTCCTATTCTTCTCCTAATCCTCCTTTTAGTTTTTCTTCTGTCATTCTTTTGCCCAGATGACAGAGTCTTTTGTTAACTAGACTGGTCTTGAATTTATAGCTAAAGCTGTCTTTTGCTGCCTAATCCTCTTGTTTCTACCAGTCAAGTACGAAGTGTATAAGAATGATTCTCCATTCAGGTTCCAACTGATATTCATTGATGTTATTGAACCAAATCACAATTTCTACAGTTATAAGGAACAGTGACCAATGATGACTGAAATAATTTAGGATCCCATATATCCTATTCACAATGATTGTGTTTTGGAATTTGGCAATCGCCTGTGTGCTCCTTGAATGTAACCCACGAGAGCAATACACATGATGTGTAGCTTTTGCAGCTGACTTAACCATGAAGATTCCATGATGTGTGTATGCCAAAGAATGAGGTCTAACATTGTGAACCATGTTTTTCTGAGTTTTTAAAGACCCCATTGTAAGCTTGCTTCACAAAATCCTTAGTAAGTTAATAGTATTCCCAGATACCAGATGAAGAAGTGAAAGCACTACTACTGTGTTAAAGTCTGTGTTGTGATAGATGGAGCTGAGTTTCACAATTCACTTATTGTATTTCTTTATTTTACTAATTTGCTGTGTGTGTGCGTGTGTGTGTGTGTGTGTGTGAGAGAGTGTGTGTGTGTATTTTCTGGGTGAGTGTTAATTTTCTCTTTGGAGATGGAATGTAATTATTTGAGTGCATTATTTCATTGTTTTATTGTTATGGCTTTATCATGTCAAATATGATGTGTGTGTATGTGTTTGTGAGTGTGTGTATGTGTGTGTGTGTGTGTATGTAGAACATGCATTTAATGGTACAAGCCATTAATATCTTTAATTTAATATTTAAATTTAATATCTTTAAATTGGATACTACAACCACTACTTTTGATAACAATAAAATACCTGTATTATGCTTATATATATCTATGCAGTTTTATATATATATATATATATATATTATTTCTTGGTAAATGATAGACTAGATCGATGTATATATGTATATGCATATGCATAGATACCATAGATACCTGCTTATATGTATAAGAATGCATGTGAGACTTTTCTTTGATCCGTAGGCCCACAAAGGTAATGGAGAAAATAACCAGTCTGCTGTGTGGGACTTCTGGCATAAATGTGCATTAGAGTTTGGTCATGTAACACCCTCTGGTTGTTCCCAGCACTGTGTGCTAGCATCTCCTTATCTGATGATGCCATCCTCCCATCACTCTGCACTCACGAAGTACCCATATTCCTTCATACCCCTTTCCGTAAAACACAAATTCATTCAAGATCAGATTTTTGTCCCTAGTTTTTTTTTTCCATGTCAACTTTTACTACCTCAAAGAGAATTTTGCAGAATGTCTGCCACAGCAATTACTCAGCTTTGGACCACAGACATTATTGCACCTAGACAGTATTTTTCCGTACTGATGGACAGTCCTTTTGTAGTTGCTCATAGAAAAGTAATATAACTCACTACAATTTGATTTTTATGCTGCTGTGGTTTGATAGAGGTGAGTGTCAGTCACCTTGCCTTCAGAACTGATCTGATCTCAATTGGTTTGCAATAGCTGGTGCTCTGAGAACAAAATAAGGCATATACATAGAATTCCTAAGTTTATGACAACAGACACTAAAATACATACCTGAACAATAGATAACAAAATCTCTCCAGTTTTGGGGAGCTTACTGATGTATCCATATAACTTGGCTAAAAGATGCTGTATTTTTTAAAGCTATTATCCTAAGAGATCACTTACTTTCCTGTGCACAAAATTGCTATTTTTACCATAAAAATATTGTGTCAGACACTATAAAGTATCAGTACCTGGTAATGAAAGTTTATTAAAACATAGTGATAATAGATAATTATTCTCATAAAGGTGAAAGATAACAGGAAAATGCCAGCACAGACCTGTTTGGTATAGAGCAACAGGTTCAGAGAAAAAGATATAAGGATTTCCTCATTCTCCTCCTTTAAGAGTGGAAGATTAACAGTTCTTCATGATAGATTAATACACCAGCCATCATCTGGCCTTTTTGAACTGCACCAAACTATTCTACTGTGCTTATGTTGCTAAAAAAAAAGCTGGGGTATTCAATTGATAAGAGAAAAGGTTTATTTTGCTCACAGTTTTAGGTATTTAGATGTTTCTGCTACTTCTCTGATTGGATGATTCTGTTGTTTTAGAGCCAGGCAATGGGGCCAAGTGGCTGTGGATAGGCAGCTCATCATCAAGGTGGCATACAGCAGCTTCTCCCATCACTTGAGAGCACACAACTACACACAGGGATGTGTCCCACAAGGTACTATTTTTTTGATATTTCCAAATCTTCGCCTTAGTCCATTAATGGAGAACACTCAATTGTCATTTATTGAGAGATCCAGGAAAGTACAATGAGAGGATCCAAGATTGTCTCTTGAATGCTGTCAAGATTTCAATCTCTGGTTAGCATGAAACTCCTTACTGACCTAACTGCTACCCAAGAAGACTAGACATTCCTAGAAAACTGGAACTCTGAAATGGTACAAGCATCCTTCACAAAAAGATGAGGATAGAAAGTCTAAGCCAATCGCCAGGACCAACCAATCTCTTCCCTTAGGAATAACTTATCCTTTTGATAGGAAGAGGAGTTGAAGGCATACACTGTTTAAAAAATAGCAGACAACATTATTGGGAAGATATGCCTTGTTTATATGCAAGGAATAAAAATAGTGGAAACAAAAGAAAAATGAGAAAACATTGAAATTCGCATCAAATTCATTTTTATAATCCTCTCCCTATGTTTTTTATAGCAATAAATAACTTATATCTTCATTTTCTTTTACCCAAATACAGCTACCTCTTTAGTATATATTATAATGTGATAGCCATGTGAGCACTCAACAGGGTGAGATGCCTGCAGGATAGTCTTCGGAAAAGAAGAAGCATTGGATACTCAGCAATGTGTATGTGTCTCAACAGGCTTTGAAGGAAGGCAATGCCATTTGGGCTAGTGTTGGTCCTTTTAGACCAGCTCGCTGTGCCTTCCTGAACACAGCCCCGATTTTAGTAGCAGGCTGTCTTGTCTCACAGATGCCTTCTGCATGAGAGAAGAACATTTACGTCCCTTCAGCCTGGAACATTAAAACAAATGCTGATAGTTCAAGGTTAATAGATGCATAAAACAAAAGTAATTCTGTGTCAAAGCTGAAATGACAGGCGATTTGACTTGAGGCAGCTTCACAATCACTCTTTCACATGTGCTACGTGCTGAGACCAGGCAAAGGCGTTATGTTTCTGACATTTACTTGTCAGGGAGGTATGACAATAGAGATTGTTTCTATCTCTTCAGCTCCCAGATGTTAACCTTCTAGCTTTAGTTAGTAATTGGGGCTCTTTGGAGCTTTAACATTTTCTATTGATTCAATAAAAGCGATAACATTTCCAATCATAAGACAGCATTATAGAAATATCAAGCAATTCACACATCAGAATGTTTGATAGCTGGGCTCACCGCATTAATTTCTGTCACCTTTGCCAGGAACCCTTTATCCTCCTTTTATACTGAAGGACACCTGGGGGTAGTTGCTGCCACTTTTATTGTTCAATAAAGTAGACAAAAGTTTCAATTAACAACCAAAGGGCCTCTAGGAAATTGTGAATGAGAATATATTTTACTCATTTACTGTATTTCTTTTTCTTAATGTGCCGTCTGTGGCTGCAAAGCTATATTTCACTCAGCATGTGCACGCATGCACATAGGTATACATGCTCAAACACACACACACACACACCCCACACACATTCATAGTTATCCTAATCTGATGTGATTTATATTGAAATATTTAACAAAGGAGGGAGAGCCAAATGGAGGCTGCCAAGAGACTTTGGAGACTCTGAAATGAGACATAAAAGCTCAGATGGGCAAGAAGAAGGCCTCTGGTCTCCAGATTGCAAAACAGAGGCAGAGGCTTTCATTCACTTTACTTCTTTGTCTGTGTCTCTGAGAATGATGGATCAGAGATTTCTCTTTCTTTATATAATGGATACTGCTTCAAAAATACGTATATGACATTATATACTCACACCCTTACTATTCTACTGGACATTTATATTATGGAATTGAACTTTTATGAGCATGATTTTGAAAATGTCAATAGGAAAATCAATGAGTTTCATGTGTAAAGAACAGAAGATGTCCCATAGACTGTGCAGACATCCTGCTTTGTCTTATTTCAGCCCAACATTTGCTCTTTTTTATGAATAATCTTTCTGTTTTCTCCACAGACTGTGGATGGTTTTGATTCCAAACATTTCCTGATGCTGTTTCTCTCAATCCTGTGGGATATAAACCGACATCATCTCGTGTCCACCCTTTCTGTGTCGCGACCTGGCATCTGTGCTTCTGTACAATGCAAAGCCTATCTTGATGATTTCCTCTCCTACTACATCTTTAATTGTATAAGGAGTTGTGATGTTAGAAGATTCAAACCCCCTAAAGAACAGATATTTTTAATCACAAAAATATGTACTAGGTTTTATAAGTTAGTACACTCTAGCTATATAATGTATGTAATCAGCCTTAATACAAACACAAAGCATTCATTTACTTTCAGTATGTGGTTTGTGCTAGACCATGTATCCATTTTTGCTATTCCTCCCCGTCTTGATGTTTTGTGAAGTATCTATAGTATCTCCATTATAAGATTCTCATACATGAATATAATTGCTAGATTTAAAATACAGACATGGTTCCAATTCTAGAACCTTCTATACCACATATTTTAATGTTTTAATGAAGGAAACATTGCCAGTGTTTATAGATCCCTGGACTTGTGAAGCTTATTTTCCAAGAAATTAGGTCATTTTCGTAACAGAGGCTTTGGGGGTTCTTCCTTGGTGGATACTTTAGTAGGCTTTCTAGATACACAAATTCCTGAGGTCTCAAAAACTGCCCGTTGGTCTCAGATCACTTTCAGGTTCTTGAAAGTAATTTCACACTTTTGAAGCCACTTGCAAGTCATCTCCTAAGTAATTACTTCAGAACTCTGTTTGATTCTTAGATTATTTGAATTGGTCTGTAGTTTACAGTAACTTATTTGTTTCTCACTTTAAAAGACATAGGAATAGAGAGACAGTTGAATGGCTTGCAGAGGCCTTGAGATCTTTTTTGCAGGCCCCATGCTGGGCAACTCACAGCATCCTGTAACTCCAGTTCCAGGGTCATCCACTACATTTGACTTCTGCAGGTTTCTGCATGCACATGTGCACACCCAAACACAGACACATAAGCAAGCAAATAATTAAAAAATAAAAACAAATAGCTTAATAAGGTAATGTCATTTCATCATATTTTTTTATTTAGGTGAATCAAGTTATGCCTAAGAAAAATTGGATTAATAAGCCATTTTATTCAGTCATGTTTTGATAATAATAATACTCCACAGAGTGAAGCAGAATGTTCACAGACGCAGGAATTGCAGCAAAGAAGATGGAGCATAGTTTCCACCTAGTCAGTTTACTGATGAAGTCATCTTCATGTCCTACCCACTGGGTTGGGAAACAGACAATAATTCTCTGCTGTTATTTGTAACATGGTCTAGTCTTTCACCCAGGATCATCAGTGAAGATGTGTCATTGCTATCGCCTGAGAGATAGTTAGAAATTCACCCATGTGTACCACCCAAGAAGGCTGAGATGGCAGTGACATTTTATCAAGAATACCCAAGATAATTATAACATCAATAAAATGTGAGAAGTGTTGGAACAGATGTGAGCTCTGTTGTAGACTTCTTTTCTTTCCTCTAAAGAAACTTGTAAACATGCATCCACCTCATTCATTTCTCAACTGACCAACAATAATACCTGCACTAGTAACTGGTAACTACCCGTTTAAAAAAAAGGAACTTGTTTCCCTTACTTTTCTGAAACTGTAAGAAACACCACGACCAAAAGAAAATTATAGAGCAAAAAGCTTTTTGTCTTATACTTTCTGTCTAGAGTCCATCATTTAGGAGTTTCAGGGCAGAAACTCACACAGAAAAGACTGAGGAATCATGGAGGAATACTGTCTACAGCCTTGTTCCCTAGTTTGTGGCCAGCTAGCTTTCATATGCTGTTCAGGACTCCTGCTTAGGAATAAGGCTTCCCACAGTAGTATGGGTTCTCTGTAATAATTAGTAATTTCAAAAGTTTCCCACAAGCATACCCTATGGGCCAACAAAGTATAGGAAATACCCCAACTGAGACTTTTTCAGATAACACTTGGTTGTGTCAAGTTGACAGCTGATGTTAGCTAGGAGACATGCTACTGTAGCCATTAGAAAACTCAAGGCACGTGATAAGCTACAGAAGAAAAACATTTCTTCATGTTGGTAATGTGGACCATTTTTAGGTTTCCTTGAGGACAGATCAATCACAAAATTAGAAGTTACTAATTTTCAAAAACTTATCAAATGCCTATCCCTATAAACATCTTAATATAATATTTTACACTCAATAAATATTTATGGAAAGAATTTGATAGGCAAAGGGAATTTTAACATAGTTGTGGAGATAAGCTATTATTTGGTAGATGGAAAGGTTATGTGGTTTTATTCTAGTCAGTTGTACTTAAATGGACTAAGGCCCTTTTTTCTTTATGTTCCATTCAGATGACCTCTTCTTCTTCCAAGGAGAAAGTCTCCCATCTCAGAGTCTCTGTCAGGCAGTAGACAGACATTTTTTTTCTCACTCACAGTGTAGAAGTCAGACACCAGTGTTAGGAAACCAAACAAATATGCAATTTGTCAGTCTACGGAGAGAGTGTTTCTGCCCTCGGATTCAAAATGGTTTTCATTTATTCATGTAAAAAAAAGAATATTTCAGCTATAGTTGTAATATTTACTTATCTGGTTTCCTCATGATGGATAACAAATGTATCCAGAAAAACTCCATGCATCAAAAAGATGCCACTTCATAAACTGGCAATATAATTCCATATTTCAATAAAAACAGACACAATTCAAACTGTCTCAAATAGCTCCAAAAGCAATTATGGCATTTCAGAAGTAAACATTATGTACAAGTTCATAACCACCCATCAAAATTATTTCACTAGGGCACGTTAAGAAAGCATCTGCTGCAATTTAAGCATTTTGAGTTTTCCTTCTGAGAACAAAGTGCTTCTAGCAAGCACTGCAGTCCAAGCTGGAGTCAAACAGTTTGCCATTTACCAAGGGAAATATATAACTTCTCTTAGCTGTGCTCAATTCTTTTGCTGTAATGAAGGAATACAATGCACATTTTCATCCCAAGCAACTAGACCTGACCAGGACCATCTGCAGGGGATGTGACTAAGATTAGCAGGCTCATTCCTTTACCTACAAGAATAGTGGCATAAGCTCCTTTTAAAGGCTGAAAAGGGTCATTCTTCATCACATGTCCAGAATAATGCTGAATTATTTCTCAACTACAAGGAGTGTTTCATAAATCACAAAAGGAATAAATCTTATTAAATCAGTTGCAGATTACAGGACGCCAAAGGCAAGGTCTGTTTTCTAAAGGACACCGCTGTCCTCACTAATTTTTTATCCTTTCACTTATTTAAGAAGAGACGATATTTTTTGGAGACCCAGTTAACAGAAATAAGAACATATTTTCCTTTTTCATGAAAGGTCAAATGGCCAATAATAATGATAGCCCAGCCATACACGGGAACTCAAATATCATAGCATAAGGCTTTTTATATGTATAGATAAGAGTAGTAACGTATGATGTATAACCAATGCCAATGCATAGGCTTTAAGTTTTATGTTAACATTTTGAAGAGATAAATTGTCATCCTTGCTAATTCCATTAAGAATACTCAAAAAGACAATGATATTTTGTATATTGCAAGGATATTGAAAAATATTACCATTAATTAAGACAAAATTTATTGTTACACAGTTAATTTTTTTTATACATCCAGAACGTCACTCTGAGGCTGAATAATGCTCATAGAACTCTAGTTTGTATTTTAGGAAAAAAATCCAACTAATTCTTATAGGGCACAGTAGAGAACATGAATGCAAAAACTATTAAAATCTATGTACATTACAAATAACACGTTCAACACGGTAGACACTTTACATCCTGCCTGGTGACAAAAGCCTCAATATGCATGTATGTATTGCATACATTTATAGTCACTCACTCTCAGCCTCTCACTCTCTTTCACATCCTTGTAAATAGCATGTTTCTCACTTAAGACACTGAGAAAATTTAAGCATTTGCCAGCATCACAGAGCAAGAAGAATGGGTGCACCCGCACCCTAGGAAGTCAGTCCTGGAGCAAGGAGTATGAAATGGAAAGAAGGTGTTCTGGGTCATAAACTGGAAAACATTCTAACTTTTTTCATTCAAAGTGGAGGTAAGAACTGGCTTCAAATTTTAAAGGTTTCATTATGCCTCATCCTGGCACAAAAGCAGAGCCATGCCATCCTTCTCTGAGGTGAGGTTCACCGAGACTATCCCCTTATTTTAGGATAGACTGCATCTAGTTGACAGACAGTTTTTCATAGCACACTGTAGCTTTTAACAATGCAGGTTGATAGTACAAAGCTGACATAAAGAAATCATTGTTATAAGGTTATTCACCATCTATGCAGCTGCCAGTTGTGCATAAAAATCATGGTAGTGGGAAAATATGAACTTTATTTTCCTTTGCTAATCCAAATAGGTCATTAGTTCTACACTGCTGGTCACTGTTTATTGCTCCAGAATGTTCTCTACATCTATCTGTGACCTATGGAAATGTTCCCATTTATATCTTCAACAAATATTTATTGTTTTCAGTCTCTGGGCTGCCTGCTAGGATATAATTTTAACAGGCTGAAAATACTTTCCTTTCCAGACACATTGTTTGTTTTCTTAAAGTGAGAGTCATGGAATCCAGGGCCTTTTTTCTGCTAGGTAAATCTCTACCGTGGAGCTGCACCACCAGCTCCTCACATAGCCTCTCTGTAATGACAGAATCATTGACGACAATATGCACAAATAGGCAGCAACAATATTGGTTAGTACAGCGGTGGGACAGGCATAAACGGACATGATGGTTGAAAAAAGAAGCAGCTAACAGACTTGGATAATGGAGGAAATCCTTAAAGAGAAGAGACACTAAGGATTAGAGATTGAATGAGAACTGGGGTAATCAAGACGAAAGAAAGAAACTCTCCCTGAGGGGTATTGCTAGCTCGTGTAAGAATCAGAAAGTTTAGCGAGATCTATTTCAACTGAGGAAGGAAAGAGTCTCATTAAGGGTGCAACCTTGCCAACAGATTAATGATGTAATATGGGGTGATGGAGCAGGGGCAGGGAAGAACTAAGGAAACTGATACAGAGTGTCTGAGTCAGTAGCGACAGCATTGAAGATGTAATCAAAATGACGGGTGTGCGACAGCTTTGTATTACTGTAGCAAAATATCAGACACAGGCTACCTATGGGATCAAGAGTCCTGAGTTTACACTTTTCAAGGTTCATATATCAGCGTTTTCTGGGGACATAGGCTGCAGTTATGCTTCTGTCTGTGCCCCAAGAAGTAGAAATGAACAAAGAGAGTGAGTTCCCACAGTGTCTTGCAGCTCTATGTCCTAAAGGACGATAACAGCTTAAAATACTGCTACTCTAAGGTCAAACCTGCATATACTGTCAAGGACATTGGTATCTGAACTATAGGATAGAGATTAAACAATGGGGTAATGTGGTTGCCATATGTTCAAAGGTATATGTCCATGTTTTCCTAAAGTAGAGACCAAATAAAGAAAATAAAAAGTGGGAAGCAAGTATAATAATCTGAGAAAATTTGGGGATAGCCTTAAGAGAACACAAGAAAATTGAGAAAAAGCAAGAAAAGCCTATATCCCTGGGATGTAATACTATGTCAGTAAAAAAACTATTAAGGGTCATTATGAAAGAGTGTCATGGGACAAGGAAACAGAAGCCATGAGTATTATAAATACAAGGGGAGAGACTGATCATTGGCATTTGCATATCCTTGTAGGTGTTCTTCAAGTCACTGCTTACTGTTCTGTGTTTTTCTCTTGATGTTTGACACTTACCTTTTACTGTGTAAATTCTCTAATGTTTGTAGAGATGGTGTCCTATATAGTGTAGGTTGGCCTCAAACGTGCTATAATGTTGCAGATAATAACTCTGATCCTTCTGCCTCGAGATCCAGAGTGCCATGCCTGCAAGTGTGCAACACTATAGCTGCTTTATGAAGTGTTGAGATTAATTGAAGGCTTCTAACATGCGAGGCAAGCTGCATCCCTAGAGCCTACCTGCTAATTTTAATTTTTTTCAGACACATGAATTAAAATGGGTATTGAGTATACTATTTCAAAGTGAAATTCTATGTCGTTTTTCTAGAAGTTGTTCACAAATGGTTAAGAGTCTTCTTAGGGCTGAAAATTAGAAAAACAAAATACAGTTATTGAGCCCTAATGTGGACTAAGTAAACTCTGTATGAACTGCCATGCTAGGGCGCTTTTACTCTCTATATCTTTTGCAAATAACAAAGAAGAGTATAAGTGTTGCATAGCCTATCCTTGAAGACTGAGTCATTACTGTGAGATGGAGAAAAGAAGAACATCGATTATTTTACTACAACCTGTTAGACATAGCCTTAGGTAGTCTTTGGTGGTCTCTTGCTAGACTCAAACCTTATAAGACAATGAAGAAGACATCAAAGGAAGGAGTGAATCTATCTCAAAAGTGGGAAGGCACAGATGCCAGTGGAATGTTTGATGGGCCTGAGCCCATTGTCTGCATAAGCAGAGAAACATGGTGGAGAGCTCCTTCCAATGGTGCTGAGAGGATCACACTCCTCACACACAATACAGTTACCACGGTAAAAATATGTCCACCACCAAATGCATTTGCTACTCAGGGCCCAGAGTCACACAAGTTCATTCTTGTAACGTAGACTCAGGATGTTTACTTACTATGATGCTGAGCACTGAGAATATACAAGGCTTAGCTCTTGTTTTATGTATGTTCTATATGCATTGAACTTTTGGTACTCTGGGAACAATTCTCTCTCTTTTAGACATGCACAGAGACTAAAGGACAAATGGGTGACATGAAAGGCTAGATTCAAGGGGACACTGCTTCATTAAAGTACTCCTATGTGATTGTGAATAAGAAATATTGTGGAATTTAAGGAGTGGCAACTGTGTTCTGTAGTTACAGTGGAAGCTGTCCTTAGAAGACATGGGTGCAAAGCACATGGGAATGATCAGTTCTGAGTTTAGAAATTCGTTATCTAAAATGTCTCACCAAATAGATAAAAGCAAGCTTTAAGGGAATAATAATATTTTTCAAAAGCCTAGCCACAAGGTACCTTCCTCAAGGAAGATGTCCTTACATCTCTGGAGGAGGCCATATTTCAAGGCAGGATGCCATATTTTGGGATAGAAATGGACATTTTTGGGTGTGGAACTATGAAATAGACAAGTCATGATTCTGAAATATCCTTCTAATTGGTGACCTTGATATATGTAGGCTTGTTCTTGGAGCTTGGTTTTTCCTCTAAGCTGGAAGGAGGTCAGGAAAACCATTGCCATTCGGGTATCTTCTAGTCACTGAAGTAAAGTAGAGACTGGGATAGCTCTCCTGGAACCTGTTGACTGACGTGTGTTGGTAGTGTCTCAAGGAGTCACTGGCCATACTAAGGACGTGACGGACAGTTTCACTACATGCTATTTTATTTTGACAGGAGATAGATCTATTCTGCATTAAGCAAACAGATTACTTGCAAAACCTGGATTTTTGTACAAGAATATTAATTGTAATTTTGACTAGATTCCGTTGTGATTTTTTTCTTTTATAACTTTTTTTCTTTTCCAATTTGAGGTTTGGCTTCTTATTGAGAAGCCAGCATAGAATTAGAAGTCTGAAATTCTTCTTCCATGAGAGATGTTTTTACAAGGTTCAGATGGGATCTCTGTGGGATGATCAATTTAGAACCAGTTTGGATACTTGTAAAGCAGTTTTCTCCTAAATTTGACTATTTGTTGTCTTCTTTCTTTCTTTCTTTCTTTCTTTCTTTCTTTCTTTCTTTCTTTCTTTCTTTCTTTCTTTCTCCTCTTCCTCTTCCTCTTCCTCTTCCTCTTCCTCTTCTTCTTCTTCTTCTTCTTCTTCTTCTTCTTCTTCTTCTTCTTCTTCCTCTCCTCCTCCTCCTTTTTCTTCTTCATTTGTCTGTTCATGAATTCTCAGTGAGTTTCTTTTCATGGTAGTTTCACAAACTTCCAGCAAGGTGGCAGAAATGTTTCTTGCCTGATCTGTATTCCAGTTTGTAACAAACTGTATTCTAGTGTGTCACTCCTGAAAGAAATGTTAATCACTCAGACCCTTGTTTGTTTTCTCTCCAGTGAAGGGTTTTTAGAGTGGAATGCTAAAAGAAAGTAAGAATGTTAAATATTTAATTGCATGTTTAATAAAAGTTCCTGAAAACTGTTGCTTCATTTTGCTTGCTAGCTTTATAATTTTTTGAAACAATTTCTTACAAAAATCCTAGAAAATTTGTTTCCTTAAATGTTTGTGTTTTAAAGTTTCTAAGTCCAAATTCAAAATGAATGAATATACACACGTAAATGGCTTCACTCAAAATGCTCCTCCAAGTTCTTATGCTCAAATATACTGTCTATGAGAGTATGAGTCAATACTTATTGCAAATTTCAAATCTCCATAATTGTAAGGAATAAAAGAAGTAGTCAAGTTGAGAAACTAATAAACATTACTGTGGGTTACTCAGATTATCTGAACTTTGGTGTACGTGAAACCTGATGCTTCAAATGTCTCATTGATTCTGGTCCTCTTTCAGAGTATTTAAGTTATTGAAAGAAAATCTTCAAGTTAATCGTATTTCCACACTAAAATACATGTTCTGTGTTTGAGCAAATGACAAAGTAATTTGACATTTTCAATAAAAGAGAAACTGACCAATGAAAATATAATTTAGCTGGTAGGGAGATCGAGAGGTGGAACACTTGATGGCTGGCAGAATGGATCAAGCATTGACAAGCATGGAAGGATGGAGCCCCAGTTCCACTGTTTCCTACCTGAGACATTGAGTAGGAGTTTGTCCTTTGTTAACTTTTATAAAAACTCTCTCTGCAAAACTTTAGCTACATTATCTGTTGTGAAGATTGCTGGGAAAATCCATGATTGATGAGACAGAAAATTAGCATATGGGGGAGGGGGATCAACATTTGTATCACGTTTTCTTGTTCAATTACTTACTCTCTTTAATGAACTAACCATACTGCTCTTGTTCAAGCATTTGATATATTAAATAATTAAATCCAGGTATTGTTTTACTGTAGGCCCAATCCTCCAAAGAAGGTAAGATAGCATTGGCTTTTTTAATTTCCAATTTCAAAACACTTCTCTTGGTTTTATTTCAATTAGATACACAAAATGAAAACTACTGATGTCAGGCTAGGATAGTAGCCTTATTTATAAATGCAATTCTCCTCAAAAGAGTATCTATCCAGAAAAATGGTGCTTTTGAAAGGCCTGACAACTGAAGGACCCATGAGAATGGAGACATATAGAAAGAAGACCATGAAAAGTGACCAGGAAGAATGCCAAGAGAAGGGGACATGAAAGTTGACTCAAGAGTTGATAGCATACTACTCAATGGCAAGGGAGTGTACAGGAATCCTAGCCAGGACCATCCTGTGAAGAAGTCTCAAAGTTTTATATATCTAACCTTCGTTAGGGCCTTCTTCAGTGTTGGCAATGTCTGAAGGCAATGTGCAGAATCCACAGCAGCAGTTTGTGGCTTATAGAGTCAGGCAGAAATCAGGTTCTGAAAGCAATGGGGCTCGGGGTGAAAATCACAGCTTTCTTTTAGAGAAATGCAATTGACGACTAAGAAGGACACCAGCGATAATCAAGGAACTACCACCATGGGCAGAAAGGTCCGTGAACAAACTCTTTGTCTCATAGACAAAATAATTTAAAAAAGAAACCCAGAGACAATAGATCACCCATCAGTTAAGAGTGCATACTTCTTTTGCAGAGGACCCAAGTTTGAATCTAAACATCTCACAGCTTCCTATGACTCAAGCTCTAGGAAATGCTAAGCCTTTAACTTCTACAGGCACCTCCACTCAAACACATATATCCACACAGACTCAGAGACATACATGCACATACCTTAAAACTAAAATAAATCTTAAAAGATATTGTCCCATAAGGGAACTTTAAAGGGTCTATTTATTAAGTTAGAGAAGAATACCACAGTGGGTAAGTTTGGGAAGCTAAATACCTATGCAACTTCTTGGAATCAAAAGTAGAAAGAGGAGAAAGAAAATTGGTTATGTTTTCCGAGGTACATCTAGAGAAAGCAGGCTGCCTCAGCAATAGAACCTTTCCAGAAGCTTTATGGATTGAAAGAAATATTCTAAACACATATCTCCTTAAGGGAATATATGTCATTTTCCACCCCTTATCCTTTCCTTGAATATGTATGTCTTGCATGTTCTGGCTTTAGATCACTACAATGTCATTTTCTCTTTTGGGCAAGAGGTCTCAGTTTGGTCTGTGCAGGGGAATCACCTGCTGTCTGTCTCAAAGTCTGTTATCATCACTGTCCAGTCCGTCTGTATAGAGTGTTAATGATTGTTGTGCACTAACCATGCAAATTGTTTGAGATGATGCTAGCATCTCAAGAAGGCTGTAATAGAGGAGCTATGCATATCTCCACAGGAAAGGATGTGGTATACCACAATTTATTCTCTAGGAAACTGACATGTTGATAGTTTGGCACCCCAAGTGGTTTCTGGGAAGATCGACCAACAAACGGTTGCTTTGCACTAACTTTCATCATAATCATCCTCCAAAGATAGAAGACCGGAAGACACTTAGTTAAAAATTGGGTTCTGGCACAGGGCTAAAAATGAGCAAGAAAAGTTTTGAGTATAGGACCAGAATCCTGACAAAAATGCAAAGAAGAGACTAGAAATAGTGACAGGCAACAGTGCGGGGAAAAGCTATTACACGATTGGAAATATTCCCATGAATGACTTGGCATGAGGCATGGCAGGGCTTATCATGTTGAATGTCCCTGTCGATCACTGCAGAAGAAGCAGGGGTGAGTTTTGACTGTTGTGACTTGATTGAATTGCATGTGTAGAAATTGTGGGACTGAGCCCTTTAGTGGTTAATGTTCAGTAGGTTTTCCCGTAAGCTCCTAAGATGTAGGGAGAGGATGGGACCAAAGATTTATCTCTAAGCTATCCCAGAAAAGAATGCTTTATCCCAAAGCCATACAGAAGTTTGTTGTCCAAAGTCATATATTCATGGTATTAACAGGTTGAAAACCAGTTCTTGGGAGGTGGCTTAGTTTGTAAGGTACTTATCCAGCAAACATGCTTACCTTGGTTCAGTCTTCAAAATTTATATAAAAATCAATGCTGTACACATGCAACCCCATTGTTGGGGAATTGGAAGCAGGTGAACCCCAGACTAATTGGCCAAACACGTTAAACTAATTGGTAAGCACTCAAGGACAATGACAGAAATTGTACCAAAAAATACAACATGGATAGACGCTGAGGAGGAATGTCATATAATGTTGACCTCTAGCCAACACAGATATGTGTATATGCACACACACACATGTGTACATACAAGCATACAGGAACACACAGACAGAGGATGAAAACCTAGCCTGATGATGTTATTGAGAAATAGAGCCTCTAGGAAGTGATAAAAGTCACATATCATTCATATGGTCCCATAGTGGAATCTTATAGCTTCAGAAGAAGAGGAATAACACCAGATTCACAGATGGACACAGGCTCCCCATCTCCTGCCACATGATATTCTGAGATATATAGGGTTACTTCAGGACTGCTACCAAATGCCATTGCCAGATGTGAACTAGACTAGATGTTTTCTTGTAGAAATATGAGCCTAAGTAGGTATATTAGCTATATAAACACAGTGCTTTAGTGTTAGAGTAATGAAAACCTGACTGTGTAAATGGAGGAATAGAAAGAATTTAATATGCCGATCATAAAGAGAGTTAGGTCAGCCACAGACATAGTTACCAAAGCAAGCAATGCCCAAACAAACTACTTAAGAGGCTCTGGGGAAAAGGAATGGACAGAAAATCTTGTTTTTATAGGAAAGCCAGAATGTGTCATTTGTGATGGGAGTTGGTATTAACTTGAGGCAGATAATTTCACAAGGAGGGCAGTGACTAAAATCCAGGTAGTCACTTTAAATAAGTGAATGAAGGAGACGAAGAATTTTGCTAACAAGGATGGCACGAGCCCAGGACTAGCTGAGACGATCTGACTGACAGTAGCACTCTGCTAGGATTTAGCTCACTTGTCTTATTGGGTACCATACAACAAATTCCCACCCAGAGCATAGAACTGCTCTAATGTTTGTCAGCAAGAAGGGTCAGAGAATAGTGGTAAAGTTCTGACATCGAATGGCAATCAGATGTTTGGGTCTCTGGTTTCCTGGCTCAGAGCTGTCAACTTGAGAGTGTTTGATGGGAACATTTAGGTTTCCAGCTGCAATCCCAGTTGAAATGTTCACATCTAAAAGAAGTTTGTCTTTCCAACTTTCTAAACTGTTCCCTTGGACTAGAAGGGTAAAATGCATTATCTCTTGCTATTTCATTTTTATTAAAACTGTTTGAACTTGAAAATGAGGCCTGATGGTCCCATTTTCAGAAGGCTGAAGGTCACTGGGTGTTTCTGTTCAAAAAGAGAAAACACAGTCTAACCCCTGTGGCACCATAATCGAAAGAAATAGTGTGGTGATTACAGCCCTGCACTGAGCTGGCGGCAGCTACAAATACTGGGACCGAGTTTGATAGGGTCTTGTAATACCTTGCAACACAGTATCATTCCTCACAGTTCCAAGGTCAATGTCTCTTTCTCAAATACCATTTCGGACCTGTAATTGTTCATCTCCATGCCAGCAATTACTGGGATTGATCAGCCCGTAATTAATGCCAGACTATTACACTTTTTAATTTGTAGATTATGCAGCTGCGAGCGTTCTCCCATTTTTAATTTGTATATTATACAGCCACAAATGTTTACAATGCCCTTTTTAATCTCCTTACACTACCCCTGCCATTATTCACTATAGATTAATGATCCCCAGGATGCAGGGGTTTATTTCATTTACCACACTTACCAGGAGAGCAGTTAACATTAGTGGGCTCTGTTACTTAATGTCTTCCTCCAGCTGCTGTTGAACACAGTTTACCCTTTAAAATAGTGCCAGCCAGTTATTTTCTTCCCTACTTTTTTAGCTCTCTTGTCACCAACAATATGACTCTGCGGTAATATTATACTTTATTTCCAAATTTATTTCAACCGGTTCTATTGGAGATACTTAAATAATTCATTTCAAATATCACAAATGACCTGGGTGCCCCTCCCCTTGCACCTCATCTGTCTTAGAGCCTATCTGGGGGTGAGGGTGCAGCGCTAAACTCCGCATTTCCCACGCCTGGTTTTAACTCCCAACAGCAAGTTAGGTAAATTATGAATGGTATTTGGAAGTAGCGGTAAACTCCCCTTTCATCAGCTAAGACTGGAGGCTCTCAGTGTTGGCTGGTAGTATGTCTGTATTCCTGGGTGCTTTGATGGAGCGGTTGCTGGTCAGTCATTGTGGAACAAACATTCCCCACTGTGTTGCAAGAGGACAATTCTAAAAAGTGTGTGTGTGTACGTGTGTGCGCTCATGCGCACTCATTAGTGTGCACGTGTGTGTGTGTGTGTGTGTGTGTGTGTGTGTGTGTGTGCCAGAAGCAAACCTTTCCTTTCCTTTAGCAGGCACAACATTTTCATTATTCCCATGGAGGCTGACAAGCATCAGGGTTTCTAAGTGTCCCTACTTAGAAATCTTAGAATCTGCCAGCACAAAAGTTTCTTTGTCATATTCTAGGAATTAAACTCAGGTCCCCAAACTTCTACTGAAGGCAACTAACTAACTGAGCTTCCTTTCTAGTTCTGTTTCTGTCTCCTTGGTAAGGCACTGGGGGACAACTTCAGTGTAGCATAATTACACAGCCCTAAGTCTGGGGGATTCACCAAATCCATATCTCAGAATTCTGTGCAGCAGATTGAGTGTGAAAGTACATTAATAACTAGTCAGGCTGAACAGGAGTAAAAGAGAAACACTCTATAATCAAACTACTTATTTTCCTCTGTGTAGTCAAGAGAAAATAAATGTACAAAATCAACAATAACCTACGTAAAACTGAATACAGGAATCAACTGACTACGGGCCCAATGAGAAGGAGGTTTGAGGTGTGTGCAACTGTACACGGCTTCAATGTGATCAAAGATTTGGTGAGCATGGTGAAAGGGAATTCAAGAGGAGAAACCAGAACTGGGCTCCTAAAGAAGGGGGCAACAAGGTTGCAGGCAGAGGGAAGCTGCCTGAGCGATACAAAAGAAAGGGCGGTTGCTTGGCCCATTTTACAGTGTGTTCAAGGGGCAATAAGAGAAGAACATGTCTCCAAGGTCATTCTAGGTAGAGAATAGTTAGACCCAAAGCTGTAAGGACCAAAATATATAAAGTAATATTCCTAATAAGGCAAGGAATCCACTCTGGCTGACAGTCTTCTTAGGGTGTTTTTTCGGTTTTTGGTTCCATTTTGATGTTGTTTTTGATGAGCGCTCATTTTAATACAGGAGCACTAAAATTGAAATAAATATTAAGAGGAGGAAAATGCAGACACCAATACTAGATCATTGTGGAGGTACATGAACTAAGTCAGGTGAGACCATAGACAGTTTTCCTTGCTTGGTCTTCCACCTGTTAGGTACACTTCTGTGTTCTTGGTTTGCATGTCCTGTCCTCACCTTAACAGCTTCTTCTCATTTTCTATGGTCTGTCAGATGGTTGAAATCACAGGAGACACACAGTAAATAAGACTGAGTCAAACAGGTTTGCAATACTATCTGTATTAGTAAATTGTTACATAGAGTTATTTTTGATATGTTCAAATATCAATAAAAGAAATAGCCTAAAAACAGTGAAATGGCTGAAAGGAATTTGAAAAAAGAGCATGATTTTTAATGTTGGTAATTAGGGTAAGGTTCATAGAATGGATCTTGAGAACTGATACATTGCAAATTGATGAAGGAGGGTTAACTGTCTATGTGTTACTTTCATTGGTTAATAAAGAAACTGCCTTGGCTTTTGATAGGACAGCAGCTTAGATAGGTGGCTTAGACAGAACAGAATGCTGGGAGGAAGAAAGCAGTGAGGCAGTCGCCATGATTCCCCTTCCGAGACGGATGCTGGCTAGACTCATACTGGTAAGCCATGACCTCTTGGTGGCATACAGATTATTAAAAATGGGTTAGATCAGTATGTAAGAGTTAGCCAATAAGAGGCTATGAATAATAGGCCAGGCAGTGTTTAAAAGAATACAGTTTCCATGTAATTATTTCGGCTATAAACTAGCTGGGGATCCGACTGCAAAACACAGCCCTCCGCTCCTTTTACAGAGCTAGGTTTTTAAGTGGATTTAGTTACCACGTTGGGCACCACTCTGTAAAAGGAGCGGGCTGTGTCCCGCCACCTAGCTCCTAGCTAGCTTTATCCAAAATAATTACACGGAAACTGTATTCTTTTTAAACATTGTTTGGCCCATTAGTTTCAGCCTCTTATTGGCTAACTCTCATATCTTGATTAACCCATTTTTAATAATCTGTGTAGCACCACAAGGTGGTGGCTTACCGGGAGGATTCTAACCTGTGGCTGTCTGGGAGAGGAGATTCATGGTGACTGCCTCACTGCCTTCTTCCTCCCAGCATTCTGTTCTGTCTAAGCCACCTATCTAAGCTGCTGTCCTATCAAAAGCCAAGGCAGTTTCTTTATTAACCAATGAAAGTAACACATAGACAGTTAACCCTCCTCCATCAGCAAATGACATCCAAATTTCTTTTTATCTAAATCTAGTAGTAAAACCAACCTGGGTAACAATATATCTCACTCAAACTTCAGAACAATAGAACACTTTTTTTTCTATTGACTTATAGTTATATTTAAATTATCCACTTGTTATTCACTTTTTCAATTTAATCTGATTCAGAAATTATTCAGAAGTAAAGTAAGAGGCTTTAAAATTAAAGAAAAACATAGATAATCTAACTCTTCTGAGAAGTAGCTATTGTAGGTAAGACCTCATAAGACACCAAAGACTCAAAGTCACAAGACAAAATAGACAAGAAATTAGGATAATATGAATGTTGTTAAGAAGTGTAAATGCAAGTTAAAATAGAAAAGGTATTTCAGGTAGATTGCAGGACACAAAATGATTGAGAAACGTAAAGTCTGACTCAGCACATTCAGGTCTTTTGTTATATCCTAGACACATTCATACTGGTAACCTGAACACAGGCTTCTGAAGCCCGCTGAGTCTGCTTATCTGAGAAGGGCTTCTGAGATACTAACAAATGACTGGAATGTTCCTGACTTCTCCTGTTACTGGTCTTCTGGGAGGATGGTGTGAAATTTATCCCATTTTGGGTAGGAATAGAGAATGATTCTCTGGCAGTGGAAAGCCCAGGCAAGGAGCAGCTTTGGGCAGGGTGCGGGGAGGACCCAGAGGATAAGAAATGTTGTCCTAGTCTTTAGTAATCACGCACCCAACATGATGTCCCACATTCATCACAGCTGTAGCTTTTGCTTGTAGGTAACCTGACTTGATCAATATTGGGTCGTGAGTGGGATTTTCCAAAGTCATTCAAGAACAGCCAAAATCTTGAGTAAGTTGTTAAATCTTTCTGTATTTATGAAAAAGAAAAAAGAATAATGGTAAGAAATTAAGTTTGTATTTTCTTGATGTAAAGTCTATTTAATTTTTAAGATTGTCTTTCATCCTAAGATGATATTATTCCTCTATGTTTTCATTATTACCATATTCATTTCATTAAAAATTACTAGAGTGTCAATAATTTTATGTGTTTTCAAATTAAACAGCACTCTGTCTTTCTGTTTTAAAATATTTCACACATTCAAAAGCTGTACTTCAAGAGACAAAGGAAATAGAGTGTTTCCTCTTATAAATTAGCTTCTAAATAGAGACATAAAACAGAATTGATGGATAAGGAAGGTTTTATTCCTTGATATCTAACTTTCCTCCTAAACCTAAGTACTGGAACAATAGAAGACAAATATCTAGAAATGAGAGAGAACATTCTAGATAGAATTAGCCTAAAAAGAAAACTGGAAAAGAGGGGCTTTTCATGTTTAGAACTAAGGTGTTCCTATCTTGTTCTAACATTCTCCTCTCCTTGGAGAAAGAAAGGAGAGTGAAAAGGGAAGTGAAATCATGCTAACTGGAGAAGAAATGAGCAAATGTCAGGATTCTAAGCTTGTTAGGTTTAGAAAGGAATAATCGTGGTTCAGGGGTGTCAGTCAGTCAAAGGGGAGCTGGCCAGTCTGCAGAGAGGAGTCTGCCATCAAAAAGATATTTGTGCAGGCCAGCCACTTCTGTTCTGAGCCCTGCCTGAAAAGGAAATCTCAGACATTTTCAACTTCAACATGAACTGAAGTCACATCCACTGTGTGACTAACAACAAGCAAAGATCCTGTAGGATTAGTGAAAGGTTGATATGACCACCGCAGCACTACTGAAAACAACATCTGTGAGGATTCAGAATTACAACACCTTAGTGGTGCCCCCGGTAAAATTAAAAACATTGTGTCCTCTTGCTAGCACTGATCTAACCTGTCATTTCTCCCATCCCTTATTTAAATCAAGTTCTTTTGAGTTTATGACTGCCTAGTTATTTTCTGATTGTTGTGAAGAGGGACCATGACCAAGGCATGTTATAAAAGAAAGCTTTTGATTGGGTCCTTTCTTACAGTTTCAGAGGGTGAGTGCATGATCATTATGGTTGGGAGCATGGCAGCATGGAGGCAGACCTGTCTGATGCTGAAACTTGGGCAGTAGACGAGGGTTTATATTTGATCCATAAGCAAGATGCAGAGAGAGCTGATGGGGAATGGTGTGGGCTTTTGAGAACTCCAAGCCTTCCTCCAGTGACATACCTCTTCCAGTAAAAGGACACCTCCTCCAACAATGTCACACCTAGTACAGTCTAATCATTTAATCAACTGGGAAACAAACATTGAATTATGTATTTTTTTATGGGAGTCATTCTCATTCAAATCACCACAATGGCTCCAAACTTTATGGTTCTTTTTTAAGGAATTAAGAAAATTAGCCACAGTAGAGGACAAATATTGAAGGCTTTTGTTAGTCTTTAATGAAAGACACTGAGTCACCATTTGTCCCTGAAATCAGTTCATAGAGAAATGTATTTACCTATACAAATTTTATCTTTTCCTGCAATGTGCAAAGTTTCCGCTATGATTCATATCAAGTACCTGATATTTGGGACATCCCTGAACCCCTAAATTGGTTTCTTCTCACCATCTTCCATTACATCTGTCTTTTCCAACTGAGATTAGGGAACGAATAAAATATAGTCTGCTACTGCAAGGAGGGATTACTGCTCTATATTGTCCCTCACAGCTCATTAACCTCGAAACCCTGCTAACTAAGAAAATCCCCTCTAATGAGGTTTCCCTTGACTGCACCGAAGAACAAAAGGTCTGAAAGTTTTCCCTATTACCAATGTTCATCAAATTATTGCACTGTAATTAAAATGTAACGTTGAGGCCAAAGAAGTAAAGCGCAATAAAATACTTTATATTTGGTTTAAACTCTAAAGAGACCCCTTGGGGAATTCTGTTTTGTTTGGTTGCAGTGAAGCCACTGAGACCCACTCAGCTTGGGAAGATGACATTCTTCATTCCACTGCTTTGCTTCTGGTACCAACCAGGAAAGAGAGGTGGAGTCAGATGCTATAAAAATAAATAAATGTGCAATATTTACTCTTCCAAAAAACTCTGCCTTCTCACCTCAACAATAAAACCCTCTTCTTCCGGTACTGTTACGTCCTATGAAATGGTTCCATCTCTTCTCATTGGTTGAGAGAAACCACTCTAATAAGAACTGTGTTTAGTAGTGCAAAGGGTCCTGGCTTATTTCTATTCGGAACCCCAGAGTCAGGGTTATTTGTATGGTGCTATCGCAGAAATGTTAAGGAGATGAGTTACTTGTAAAACAAACAGAAGAAGCAACAGTCCCTAGGGAAATTTATAATCTGGCGAAGGAGTTACAATTAAGTATGCTTACCTCTGAGCTTTGAGTTTTTAAATGCCCAAAATGCAAATAATAATTACCTCTTTTAGCTTTCTTGGAAGCCTGATTTATGTGTGGAGCATGTCCTCAGAGGTGCAGAGCAAGGAGGTAGGGACTTGTACATTTCAAAGTGAAGGCTGAGAAGGGAATCTGACTGCTGCTTCCATATGATGAAGGGTATCCACTGGAGGCAGTGCAACCTTGACCACAGAATCCTGGAAGACTAATTAAGAAGCCTAACATTTCTAAAAATTCAAATGATTTATGTCTAAGACATTAAAGATAAGTCTAATTCCACAAAGAAAGATTAAGCACATGACACTCACTAGGCTAAATACCAGTACAATTTGAAAGGCATAAAGATTCTGAACTTGGTGAACACTTCCAAGATATGGTTCCATTGGTGTTAAAGTATTTAGGCATACCTTCTCTCTTCAGGGGCTTTACATCAAAAAGAAAAAATATCATGGACCATTACATAGTACAACAGAAAAGTACAAGGTTGTGAGCTACATTGCATTTATTTATATTGATGCCTCTCACATTCTATTTGAAACAGCAAAAATGTCTGTTAAAGAGAATGCTAAAATGTCTTCTCTGTGTAGCCAGCATAGGAAGAGGGAACAGATCAAATGAAGGGTAAACATGCAAAGTTGTGATAGTGGGAACTGGCTTCATTTTCTAGGGCACTCAGCATCCACACCCTACAATGCCCACAAACTTTATCTGAAGACCTGAGCTCGAATTCCAGAGCACTGCATGTTACCAGACACAGTGCTTTTATGGTCTATGTGCAATTCCCTGCTCTTATGAAAGCACAACAGTCTCCTTATAGAAAAGGAAAGCTTTAAATATTTTCCCAGTGTAGCTCCTCAACACCTGAGTACCAAATTAGTATATCATTGGGTGTTATTGTGTTAGAATTCCTTATTTTTAAAATAGTTGTTGAAATTGATGGTTTTAATTTCATAAAATTGCTCAAATCAGTTTGATGATGAACAAAAAATGATTTTCAGCAGACTCTGAAATATTTCTTAAACACACTCCTAAAAATTTGTATTGGGAAATGGTATTCTCAGCATTTCTAATTTTCAGATCAAAGTATCAATCAAGTTGGAAAAATTCTCAAGAAGTTCTAAATCCTACAGTTTCAAATATTCAGCAAAGGTTGAAATTTTCATGTAAAAACAAGTGCTTTCATCTTGTTAGAATGCAAATTTGCTCTCAATTCCAATAAATTGTAAATTTTTATGAATACAAAGATATTTCAAAATAATTGTTTCATGAATCATTATTAATGTTATTGCAAACAAAAGAATTTATTTTTTTCCTAAAACAGAATCTTTAAATGAGAACACAAAAGACTTTTTGATTAAGAATAACAAAATCATAAACATTTTTAATTTCCACCAATATCAATGCTTCTGGAAAAAAAATTGCAAAAAAGATTGATAATTTCCATATACCATTGACTAAAAGCATTTCTGAACCCTTTTCTCTTGCTCAATACAAAACCAGAGATTTTGCAGGTCTCTTTTGTGTGTTGGAGTTAGTTCTTCATCTTTTTATCGGATTGACAAATACATTAGTCCTTAAATCTTTTTCTGGGTCTGGATTATCTCACCCATGATGGCTTTTCCTAGTTCCATCCATTTATTTGCATGCAAATTTCAGGATGTCATTGTTTTTTTACTGCTGAGTAATACTTCAATGTGTACTCACTCCTAAGTGGATACTAGCTGTAAAGCTAGTTTCTTCTCTAATACAATCCCTCTTGATCAGTTTCCTATCCTCCTCTCCTCCCAGCTCCCTCTCACCTCCTCTCTCCCCCAGATAAGTTCTTCATCTGTTTTCTCCACAGACATTAGTAAGCTTCCAAGAGACTAGTGAAACAGGATAAGCTAGATGCATCAAGACAAGGCAAAAACCATCATATCAAGGTTTGACAAGGAAATCCAATAGAAGAAAAAGAGTGCCAAGAACAGACAAAATGTCAAAGATACATGGATTTGCACAGTTAGGAGTATCACAAAACATCCATCTATCAGGTATAACATACAGAGGATCTGATGCAGATCTGTGCAGTCACTGTGCTTGACACTTTAGTCTTTGTGATCCCTGCTTTGTAGATTTGGTGGGGCATGTTCTTCAGGTGTCCTTCATCCCCTCTGAGTTCTTGATCCAAAGAAACTTGCTTAACTGATAGACATTAATTTTATAAAAATCTCAAATGGCACTAAGCAATCTCCTTTTTTGGTAGTTACTTTATTAAAAGTGTAACAATTGATTATATATGTCATATATACAGACATACACACACACACACACACACACACACACACAATCATGGGGTTTAGTCTGGAAACCATATTTGACCTGATTCTTTTTTTGTCCACTGGCATGAAAGAAAATCTTCTCCTTAGTCAGTCAATCAAGTCCCCACTTGGACATCTTTCTCAGACAGAGGACAATGGCATCTTATAATAATTTGCGTAGCTAGAAATGAAATTATATCCCGCAGTTCTAAGAGGAGCACGGGACACATTAGTTGCCTCACTTCTCATCTTCCAAAGACCATTTCCAGTGAAGCTCACGTTGGAGGTAGGAAACATTCTAGTTTTCAGAAGACAGAAAATAATTATTGTAGGACATGAGGAGCTGGTACTGATAAGAGGCCTCTAGGTGTGTCTCTGTTGCTACCTGGGATTATCCATTCCCAGACAACAGACTCTGTAGGTCTCTTTACCTTGATCTAGTTTCAGAAAACAAGATTTCCCGTTTGATTTTCAAAACACACTTGGTGTTTCAAATGGTGTCATGCCCCCAGCTGGATGCTTCATAGAATGAACATACTGCTGAGAGCACTCTGTTTAGACTCATCTTAGGAGTACTCATCATGTCTGCCTTTGTGTAGACTCCTATGACTTTCATCATGTTGGTCTATACTACTTGTCATGTATCATGAGTCTTAAAATGACAATAGTATAGTAGACCTGATTAACATGGGATGGTACATTCAACTAACATTTGAGCTATGCCTTAATTTTTTTCAAGGCAGTAGGGTATGCCAAGTGTTCAACAACGAGTAAGTGTTCTGGGACATTGCCACCTCCTAGCATTCTGTGTGCTGTGGTCTAGACATTAACTCTGAGAGAAGCAGACACAGAAGGACACATAGAGATGCTACTTGATGGCAGTATCTTTATTTTCTTTATCCTCTAATGAGAACTAACTTGAAAAATTATTGTACTTCTTTTCCAAGGCTATGCTAAATTTGCTAGTTTTTTCCCCATCAGTCTTAATATCAGAGCCTTGATAAAATAGTTATAATGAAGTTATTACTACTAGGTACACTGCAGTGACCTGTAGATTACATGAAGAACTGAAAAATGGACCTTCCCCATCTGAAAAGAATCCTTGAGTTACGAAGCATCTCACAGGCTCTGTCAGCACTGCAGCACTTCTGGGTCTGCCTTTCCTTCATTCTCCAAATTGGACAAAGGTTATAGAAGGTTACACATTTATTTTCTCTTGGAACATTCTACCTAGTCTAAATATATTTCTGGATTTTAGTGGGTCAATAATCTAATAAAATTTTCTGGATAAACTGAGGTTAAAGACAAAAGAAATCAATAGCATCTGAAAACATGACTTTGGTCAAGCAATATATAAACAAACATAACACCCAAATATATGATACCTGAAAACAAAGAAATATAGACACACATATGTTGTAGCAAGGGAAATATTCTCAGCTCTACAGTATTTTCTTAGCTATATTGTGATCATTCTCAAGTATATAAAATAGACAGTGAAAGTTGATGAAGAAAGTTGAGAAGCCTTATTGGAAGGTAGAGAAATGTAAAAGAAATATGCCTTTTTAGACTACATTGTAAATGTGGCTGCTGTCAAATCTGTAAGGGATGGAGGAAATTGAAAGAATTATCCTGTCATCTTTTAAGGAATAAATATGGGCAAATTAAGAAAAGCAATTAAGATACAAAAACTGCATACTTGATGCTTCTAAAGCAAGAGATACAAATAAAATGCTGGGAGAAGAGACAGAAAGAACTTTTAGCTTGCAGCAAAAAAAAAATCGTATAAAGTCTTCTATCCTTTGCAGTCACTAATAGGATGTAAAAGCACACACACACACAAACACACACACACACACACACAAAAGACTATCACAGAAAATGAATGTAGACCTTCACTGTAGGAAGATTGGAAATCTTTCCTCATAATTGATGAGAACAGAGAAAGAAAAAGATGGAAAACCATGGTATATCAAGGATACATTTTTAGCCAAAGTTCTGGAATTGTAAAACTTGAATTTTTCCAAATTTCCAATATTCTTATTGAAGAGTTTCTTCAATGATAAGCCAAGTTTCTTGGTGGGGGGGGCGGTAAAAAAGTTTAAACATTTAAATGGATGATTGTCTCTTACTTATCAAAAGACTAAAAAATACATAATCAAATTCACTGCTGTTAAGGAAGGTTGTGTGTGATCATAGATACTTCATCAGTTTTGTAAAAGCATGCATATTAACTTATCATAGAGACAGATTTCTTTGCCCTTTGAAAAACATAGTCTTAGTCCCTGTCTTATGGTTTCTCTTGCTGCAAAGAAACACCATGGCCATACCAACTCTTATAAAGGAAAACATGTATTTGGGACTGGCTGACAGCTTCAGAGGTTTAGCCCATTATCGTCAAGGTAGACAGCATGATGGCATACCTGCAGACATGGTTCTTGAGAGGTAGCTGAGAGTTCTATATATGGATCAGCAGGCCTCAGGAATAGACTGTCATATCAGGCATAGCTTGAGCATCTGAGACCTCAAAGCCTGCCCCAATGACCACTTTATCTAGCAAGGACATGCCTACTCCAACAAGGCCATACTTCTTAATAGTGTCATTCTCTATGGGTTTATTGAGCCCATTTTCTTTCAAACCACCACAGTTACTTTTCTTCAATCTTGTCAATATGCATGGCTGTGTGACCATGAGGATATATCAAATGAATTTCAAATCAGGTTTCTTGGTTGATTCCCTAAGGAACATAAATTTATATTTTTTGTTTCTCTGACTACCTACCACAGGACTTTTGAAGTACACAGTGATTATTTTTAAGTTTTGAGATGCCTGAACTCAAGGGAAAGGGCAGACTCAATTCAACTGGTTTTTCCAGTTATTGGGTCCTCTGACAAATCACAATGGTGAAACCCCTTGCTAACATCGAACAAAACTGACTGCTAGCTAAATGTTGCCAGAGAACCAAGGTTACCAAGGCAGAAAATTTTAGGATAAAATAAAATCAATATTTTCTGAATTCATCACAAT
Organism: Myodes glareolus; assembly: GCF_982192425.1. NCBI lineage: Eukaryota > Metazoa > Chordata > Mammalia > Rodentia > Cricetidae > Myodes > Myodes glareolus. Next base: position 57,923,864 of record NC_142038.1, read on the forward strand.
TTTAGATTCTTTTATACTGGGCAAGAGGCAGCCAAAATATATTTGTTTCATAAATATGAATACTACTTTTTGATAATCAAAAGTTTGTGAGAGAACAGAGGACCGAGTTCTCTCTACCAATGGAGACTAGAGGGTGGAGGGTCTTCTCTAGCAATGGGAACTAAAAGGAGTAAGATCTTCTCTACCTATGCAAACCAGTAGACAGAGTAGTAACAACGTGAGTGAACCCTTTGTAAATGAATGCTCTGCCTTCACTGGAGGATATTAACCTGATATCAGGTGAAGCTCCTAGTGATCATTATTGAACAAAATAGTACATCACCATTCATTTTTCTAGACTCATTCAGTTTTCATACAACTACATGGACAGATTTATGATGGAGAGTAAAGAATGGATCAACTCTTAACCCTGCCTGGGCTTTATGGCAACAAACCAAATAAACTATGATTATGAAAATGGAAAAGTATCCTCACTGACAGTGAAATCCAGAGTACAAAATACTAAAGGATGAATGAATGTGTTTGTCTCAGTGCAAACTACATACAAGCTTCTATGCATGTTGCTGGCAAGCTCCATAACACCCTCCATGCATAGAAACTGCAGACTCAATGACAGCAACCATGAACATGAATTATACTAGAAATAAAAATCAGCAAGTTTCTTTCAAAATTTCCTAAGGCTCATTGAAGATAAAAGACATAACTTACACAAGTAAAAAATGACCACATTACTTGTGCTGCTTTATCCCTGAAAATCTGATTATCTATAGATAAGACCATTAATATTTGATTCAATAAAAGTAAAAATGCCCCTAGATAGAGAACATATGGTCTTTATCAAAACAAGGAGAGAGAACAACAAACAAAACATACTCGAATAAAAAAAATCTAAAACTGATTTACAGAAGGGAATGGTGTTATAAGAAATCCTAGTATCAATTTGCATTAGGTGGTATGTAGAAAAATTATCTTTTCCTTGAAAAAGACCATTCCCTTAGGTAGAAGATAAGGGATGCTAGCTAAGAGAAACTGTTCAACTTTGTTCTTCAACATCCTGGAGGTTTTCAAGTTCTTGAAATAGAGCAGTGTACAGGTCTACACCTTGGGTGACGCTAAGGGACTATCAATACTTGAGAATTTAAAGAATAGGCATTGAAGAGCATCTGCAATTGAGTTCTTGGGAGATGTTTTGACAAGTGCTGACAGCTTCAGAGAACAGAATAAAACAAAACAAGCCACAATCTCAACCACTCTCATTACAGTGATGAATCATTCTCATTGGCTTGATCATGGAGAATTTCAATGAAAATATTCTGACTTTGGGGTCAGGATTTTTCTATTTGGAAGAAATGCCCTATCTCCACAAAGCTCCTAAGTTAATTTTCTTAGAGAAGTGGACATAATTTTACTACATAATCTGAATATTTGAAGTGATGAATGAGGAACATGTTTTTTGATAGCAAAACATTTAAATTCACTAAAGTACAGCAAGGACAGTAAATGTAAGCATGGAGCATGCACCAAGACAATGTCCACTTAGCCTTTTAGGGGTCTTTTGGAATAACACGCTGCCAATATATCCTCTCATCACAGCACCCACACCTTTGTATTTTTAACAACAGTTGCGTACAAAAGGCATTCAGTTCAGTCATAATGTAAGACTTGATTGCTGAGATAAAATGAATGAGGACTGACTAGCTTTAGAGAAACATACAATGTGCTGCTTGGTTTAAATATGAAAGCTAGAAGAATCTGGAGTTCTGTGGCGTATTTTTTATAAAAGGTAAATTATTAATAATAGGGATTAGAGAGATGGCTCAGTGGTTAAGAACATGAAAAGTGATGACATTTTTGAGATGTGAGAAAATTGAAGACATATGGGAATCTGTTTCTCAAAGAGATGTAGAAGAAACCCTGCAATACTAGGATATAAGAAAGAATGGCAACTTCTTCCCATAGTGTATTCAAATGTAGAGTTGTGCCCTGTGTGCAATGAGGTGTAGGGTCTTGCTCAATATATTTTAAAATGTTCATCCTTGTAAAATTTGAAACTATGGATTAAAGCTCCAATAAAATATTGTTATTTTGAAAGGTAATTGTTTTCAGGGATGATCATGAGAGTACTCCAAGGTGCTGTCACAATGAGGGGCTCATTATGGATGATAATCAATGCCAAAAGAATTGCATTGTCTCAAAGCTGATGTCAGATATGGTACATGTCTTTAAAAAGAATAATGAAGTCGTGTTAATTATACTAACCACAGCCTTCAAAGGTGGATGGACAAAAAGTCAAGCCATTAAAAAGAAATGTCAGACTTTGAATACTCAGAAATCAATACAGAATTTGAATATATGTGGGATATATATATATATATTTGAATATATATAATATGATATGGGGCCTGGGCTCCATACTCTGTTAACTGGTGGCCATTTAACTCTCACTCAATTTGCCACAGAATCTTTCTCTCTCTCTCTCTCTCTCTCTCTCTCTCTCTCTCTCCCTCCCTCCATCCCTTCCTTTCTTTCTTTCAATAAAAATATTTTGCTAATTGAAAACAAAATTTTCTGGAGGCAGGCTGACCTCTGTGTTCAAGGACAGCCTCATCTACAGAAAGAGCACCAGGACAGTGAAGACTATATAGAGAAACCCTGCCCTGGGAGGGGGAAAAAGAGAAATGCTTTTCTTTATAAAACTTGTCATGATCATACTGGTTTTTTTTTCACAGCAATGAAAACCCTAAGACATACTATGTTGCTAAAATCAAATCATGGAAGTTAAAAGATAATTGTTCTCGCTCTGTGTCTCTCCCTCTCTCTGTCTCTCCCTGTCTCTGTCTCTGTCTCTCTCTCTTTCTCTCTTAATTAGCTTATGAAATAATGGGTTTCTTTCAGTATCTTCAGGCTGACTTTGCTTATGTTGATTCCTTGTTCCCCATCCCACTGAACTCTTTGCCTACCTTATCTACTCTATTCTTTTCCTCCACAGTTTCCCTTTCTACTTTGTTAACTTGTTTCCTACCCCTTACCCGCCTGACCATCCCTCCCGCAGCCTCTTTTTTCTTGTTCTATGGTCTTCTTTAGAGTTTCCTGTTATTTGTCTATATTTTTTCCTTCTCCAGTACACATATTTAGCAGCCAGAAGCTAGGAATTGTGTATAAGAGAAGACGTAGTAGTTGTTTTTCTTAACCCGATTCAGAATTTTATTCTCCACATTCTTATTTTTTTCTTTTTTTAAAAAATATTTATTTATTTATTATGTATGCAATATTCTGTCTGTGTGCATGTGTACACGCCAGAAGAGAAGACCCCATTGCAGAGTGTTGTGAGCCACCATGTGGTTGCTGGGAATTGAACTCAGGACCTTTGGAAGAGCAGGCAATACTCTTAACCTCTGAGCCATCTCTCCAGCACCGTTATTTTTTTTTCTTATGAAACTTCACCTCTGTTCATATTTTTCAATAGGTCTTGGGAGAATTCAACAGTGTAGCCCATTTCAATGAGAGTTACATGTCAGGATGTTAACAATTTTTAATATAATTAATTTCTTTCAGACCCACAAAGGGAGGCAATGAGTCTTAGGTTCTCAGCGAAGCAGAATGCTGCCTGGTCTCCAACTTCTGTATTCTTAAGAAGAGCCTGGTATTTGTACCCAGAGAAGACTAATCTCAGAAAAGTCTACAGAGACCCAGTCTTTGTGGCTCAGAATAAGGTGTACTAGCCCTCTGTTCCCATTCTCCAGAGTGGCAATTGTCATTATCAATTGGGTGATGTGATGCCTATGTACTCTACCTGCATGAAACAGTCCCTGTTGGGGAGGAAAGTGTAAGCTAGGGCTGCTTTATCTCAGATATGACAGTGCTCTGAAATTCCAAGAGGTAGGGGATTTTTGAATGACTCAGCTTACAAATTAGAAGGAATGTGAATCAAAATCAGAAAGGTTTTACCTACCAAGCAGAACATTTTTTATTTTTGTCCTGAAAATGAAATAGAGAAAAACATTAATGTGGACTGGCAAGAAATATTTAAATATCTCTAAGAAATTAAAGGCTACCATCTGCTACACATTGCCTAGGGAAAATTATATCATACAAAGACCGTAGAATTGATGGTTGCTGCCAAAACAACGGTACTGGGAAAATAGACCTAGGCTAGAATCAGCCACAGTAACTATTTTTTGAATATGTTTAAGAGGAAATCATTCTTCAGTTTTCGTGACAATGGAGCACAAGAAGTCAAAAGGGAATAAATAGGAGAATTCCAGAATGGACAATAAATAAGTCTGGGATGCAAGTCAAAGATGCCATCACTAATGAGATGTTCCAGTTCCAGAAGAGAGACATTTCGTGCCAGGACAGGAAACTCCCTTGGACATAAAAGAGAAGAGATTGGAACACTGTTAGACTATTCTGTGTAAAAGAGAGCAGACCAGAAGAATCTCAGCACTGTTCCCCACAGGAAGGGTGCTCTTCCTGTGAGCTCTTAGAGAAAAAAAAAAAAACTACTTACAAACTGTTTCTTTTGAGGTATGCCAAGGCTAGATAGATTTCATATGACAAAAGGATGTGTGTATGTGTGTGTGTGTGTGTGTGTGTGTGTGTGTGTGTGTGTGTGTATGAGAGAGGGAGAGGGAGAGGGAGAGGAAGACAGAGAGAGAGAGAGAGAAGACTGAATAAACAAGCATGAAGACTTCAGTTCAAAGCCCTAGTGTTGGTAGAGGCTGCAAGTTCATTTCCTGACCTCCCTGACTCTAAATAATCACACAGAAGCTATATCATTTGCAATACTGTTTGGCCAATAGCTTAAATATATTTCTGGCTAACTCTTATATCTTAAATTAATCTATCTCTATTAATCTGTCTATTGCCTCATGGTTCTGACTAACCAGCAGGGTTCTGGTGGGTTCCTGTGGGTGGCTGAATGGCTTCTCACTGACTCTGCCTTTCTCTCTCTCTCTCTCTCTCTCTCTCTCTCTCTCTCTCTCTCTCTCTCTCTCTCTCTGTGTGTGTGTGTGTGTGTGTATATATACACACACACACATATACATATATAGCCCAGTCTGACTATATTCTGTTAAGCCATTGTCCAAAAGCAGTTTCTTTATTAATCAATAAAAGTAACACATATACAGAAGGACTGGGAGTCTGGAAGAAGCCATGTAGTCCTGATAGAAACAGACGCTGGACAGAACTTTACCTGGTAAGCCACAGCTATGTGACGATACAAGATTAATAGAAATGGGTTAATTTAAGATATAAGAGATAGCTAGCAATAGGCTTAAGTGATTGGCCAGGTAGTTATTTAAATAATATAATTTTTGTGTGGTTATTTCAAGTCTGAGCAGTCTCTGCCAATACCCTAGAACCCATGTAAATAGTCAGGCATGCCCACGTGTGCTTGTAACCCCCATGGGAGTTACAATTTTAGAAAGTATTTCAGGAACTTATGGGCTGTCACTCGGTGTCCAGAAAAAAAAACTTGTTTCAAAGGAGTAAGATGGACAGTGTTAGAAAAAATACACCCAGAACCATCTTTTCACATATATCCCCAAGTATATATACACAAGTAACACAAAGAGAACACAAAACATTTTTTTCTCAGTTTTTAGTACTTACTCAACATCCTAATATGTGAACACACAGACTTTGAGGAAGTTCATGTTGACTCTTTTTCCAATTGTATAGAGAAAAGCAAATTATCGAGACACAATTGAGGAGATTCCCCATCAGAGTTGGATTCTGATAATTAAGAGCGGCATATAAACACTACCGTTCAGTCCCACACAGTCAGTATCGACTGTGAGATGCCGCAGAATACTAGCCACAGGAATATCAGAAAGTGAGAAATAGCCATACTTATTATCCCTAACCATCATGAATCATCACCTACAATATTAATGTTTCATCTATCCCCATTCTTTCCTTTCAGTATAAACTAGTCCAACAACTTAGGAGACCAATGTCATTTTGTTTTTTCAAGGAAAAATGCTAACCAAAAAGTTAGACAAGCTTCCAATCTTTGTTAATTTTTGGAAGAAGTTAGCCTAGGTTAGGTGTTAGGCAGTGGTGGGTGAGAGTCAGATCTTTCCAGATGGTGAAAATTAAATGTGATCAATATTTCCAGGTCTTAATCATCAAATTGGTGAGCTGAGAGCCACAAAAATGTGGTACTCATACCTCAGTATTTTTTCCATAAAATGTACCCATCCATCCACCACATATCCACCACGTATTTGCCAGCATACAATTGATGGGATGTCTATCTGAGAAGCAATTAAAAACTTAAAGTAAAAGTAAGACCATTGATGACAGAAAATATCACATCAATAATTAAGAGGAATAGTCAGTATATATTCTATTCAAGAAAAGTAAGGTAATTAACTAATAAATAAAATGAAAATAACCACCCATATCATGACTTTTAATATTCTGTATCCATGCTATTTGTTCAATGTAAGAACCATAAAACAGAAGGAATCTTCTGTTCTGGCAGATTGGGAGCCTAACTCACATATATATATATATATAATGTGAGTTATATATATATATATATACAACAAGAGAAAGAAATAAAGAATGAGTTTCTATGTATTGTATGCTCCTTTTGGAGCTTTAAAAGCATATGCAATGATGTTCATCTTAAATAAGATATAGTTCACACTCGCTGAATTATTTGACTTTACCAATGTCCAGCGTTTTCAATTTCTTTGACTTTAAATTATGCCATTACTTAACTAGCATAGAACAGTGTTGCATTTCCATTTGCTTTTTCTGCTTTTGGTGAGAGGAACCAAGTAGTGTTTATTAGCATCCAAATGTTTTCCTAGAAGGCAAGTTTTCCTATGTCATTCTTTGTCTATTTTCTTTTCTTAGATAGAGTGAAGCAATGAACTCCCCCACCTTTTGCTTTTCTTGTCCCGCACATGCTCGGTTTCACTAAGGTTCCGCACTGCTTGTCCACCAGATGTTCAGTGTTATCTTCCTGCAGAAGGTGGTGACAGAACCCAAGAGAATAAGATAACAGCAATCTGTCATCCAGTCATCATTGCAGACTTCCTTTGTTTCCATTATTTTCCACCTTATGTCACTGTTTTGAGTGTGCAGTTGCTTATTGCTTATTTCTGCTCAATTCTTCCATCATTATTTTTTACTTTTAATGACATTCATCTGTTGAGCATATTCTTCAGAGAAAATATACACTTTCTTTAATTGAAAAGAAAGATGAGATTACTTTGAGAAGTCTAGAGGGACATGGGGTTTGGATATCAACAGCAGTAAGTATGATGGATGACCTGGTGTACATTTTAATACTGTCAGATTGTTGCCAAAGACTGTGATACAAAAGTTCATTACTAATAAAACATTGAGAATTTTATTAAGAAAAGCTGAATATGGAGCATTCAACCAGTAACTAGAAGTATGATTGAGAGCTAGGAAGTATGTATGACTAATCACAAGTGCATTTTTCTTCTCTTTGGCATGTTTCTTCTTATTCTAATATAAGTCAGTCTAGTTCATGAATAAAATAAATGGCAGATAATCAAATAAGGATAATTCCAATAAACTCCTTAAATTTCTTAGCAGAGAGTGTGCCTCAAGAATGTTAGAAGCAAAATTCTTTATAATGAAATAAAATTACAGATACAGTAATGATACAATCATGATGCTTCCAGAAAACAGAAGAGGGAAAAACATATTTTCATCAAAACCAGAAAGTAGTTAAATAATTGTGATTTTATGCATGGACATTGAGTTATGAAAACACATTTTCTACTATATGAATTAAGAGAGATGTCCCATGAACAAGGTCAAATATGTTTAACAATTGGATGCTGGTCTGATCAAAAAGGACAGAAAAGATTAGTAGCATGGTTAGAGATAAGGAAGCGATTTCAAATGATCAATTGTAAAAGGAAATGCAGTTTTAATTTTCAGAAAAGAACCTAATAGGAGTTTCAACCATGCTGGAAGGAAGTTCCTTTATTTTCCTTATTTGTGTGTTGAGCTCCATGATAGAGTGATATTTTATTACAATCTGGTATATGTTCTAAATTTTAAATAAAAATTAGAATATCTTATTGAATAGAAACTCAATTTATAGAACAAATATCTGTATTTCTTTGCATCTTACTTCACATTTTACTCAGTTATGAAGTGTGATTATGCACACGCAAATCTCCTGTATTTCTTACCAGCTGCTCAGAAGTCTGGCCACATGTTAGTAAGAAAGTTAATTCAGTCTTTAAAACTAGATGCAATTACTTATTGCTTCTGTTTGGGTATCAGAAATCGTAGGTTCTGAGTGGTTATGTAAATTGCATCCCCACCTCCAGACAATGTCAAACACTGTAAGTAAATTCAAATCAAATTTCCTTGGACCCTAAGACTAAATTTATTCAAATTAATCTGAATCTGTTTATTCATTCGTTTAGGTGTTGAGAGTCAATGAATATAGTGAGAATGATCTCTTTAACTGTATGTATAATAGTAATCAAAAGATTATTAAACATAACCAGACTATATATTTATTTATTTATAAAAAATTTCCACCTCTTCCCTGCCTCCCTTTTCCCTCCCTCTCCCCAAATCCCCTTCCCTCTCTAGTCCTAAGAGCAGTCAGGTTTCCCTACCCCGTGGGAAGTCCAAGGTCTTCCCCCCCTCCATCCAGGTCTATAAAGGTAAACATCCAAACAAACCAGGCTCCCACAAATTCAGTCCATGCAGTAGAATTGAAACCCAATGCCATTGTTCCTGGCCTCTCAGTCAGCCTTCATTGCCAGCCACATTAAGAGTGTCCAGTTTGATCACATGCTCCATCACTCCCAGTCCAGCTGGCCTTGGTGAGCTCCCATTAGATCAGTTCCAATGTCTCAGTGGGTGGATGCATCCCTCGTGGTCCTGACTTCCTTGCTCATGTTCTCCCTTCTTCTGCTCCTCATTTTGACGTTGGGAGCTAAGACCAGTGCTCCAATGTGGGTCTCTGTCTCTATCTCCATCCATTGCCAGATGAAGGTTCTATGGTGATATGCAAGATATTCATCAGTGTGGCTATGGGACAAGGCCAGTTCAGGCACCCTCTCCTCTGCTGCCCAAGGAACATAACCAGACTTTTACTAATCCAACACTCCAATGTAGATTAGACAGAATTTAAGTGACATAATATTTGCTTCCTTTTTTTTGAAAAATTAAAGATGTTCTCCCTATACAGTCAAAAGTTTCATAAAGCTTTTTCCCTTTAATTAGAAAAAAATGTATTTGTATAGATTCATAAAATCTACCCATCTGATGAAATTATAACCATTTGATTTGATTAATACTAAAATTTTGAATTCATTTTTATCCATAGGTAAACTTTTTTTACCAGTGAATAGTATTGCTTTTTAAGTGAAGACACTAATTTTTGTATTGCACCAACACACAGTTAATTAAAGAATTACATGAAGGAGGGTCCTGCCTAGCAAATACTACCTTTCCACAGAAATTCACAATATGAGTTCTTTATTTAGAAAGTAGGCTTACATATAAATGTCTAACTTTGGTCTACATTTTATTATTATGTATATGAGGCACCTGTACCTATGATAATATATACCACAACATATCATAACATATGAAACATATATTATAACAAATTATATATATTCAAATATATACATTTTATATATAATCATAACACAGATACAGATGATGATAACTAAATAGAAATTAGATGACTAAAAAGGCATTTGATAGATGATAAATAGATACATAGAGGTGTACATAGATTGATAGATACATAGATGGACAATGAATAGTATATAACTAGATGACAGATTTATAAATAGGTCATAAATGATAAAAAAATATGTTCACAAGTTTAAATCTTGATCAATTAAAATACTCAAGTGATGGTTCAACATTCTATTTTCCAAGAACCACTTCTCAGGGATCATTGTCTTTTAAAAAAGTTATCATTGGTACGCTATCAGAAGGTACCATATTCATGGCTGTCCATCTCAGTTTCCTGTGGTTTTATAAATATCTCGGTATTCTGCTGAGGACAAGAACTTGTAAATAGCCGTTAGAGTGTGGGAACAAAATGCATTTTCCCAGGAGATGACTTGTGTGGTTGATCACCACACACAAGATTCAGGATTTACGGACCCTGCTGCATAATACACGGGATGCAGGAATGCAGATCTGCCGGGGAACTCGACATGGGATAAAAATGAAGTGTCCTCACTAAGCTCAGTTCTAATCAACTTCCACTGTCCCTTTCTGAAGCTTATTTGTTTATGATACTCCTGAAATTTGTTTCTTCAGAAGCAGCAGCTCTCCTCTAAAGAACCGAAAGGATAAAATGTCAGAGTACAAGCTCTAATCCAACAGCAATCAGGATTCTGCCTTTTAAAGGCATTGAAATGATAGGTCCTAGTGCTTATAATGGAAACCTTACTTTGGGTGGGCATCACTTCGTATGATGTCTGCAGTGAAAGCTTCTTGCTTCCATCCGCAGAGATAACCCCAACCATGAAATCAGGTTACGTTAATTCTATTTCATGATCATCGTCAGGAAGGACATGGAGTGTTCCTCTCCTATCTGGACTCCTCAGACTCATTCGCATGCATTAACCTTCATGGTATTTGTTGAGGTATTCGACTCTTTGTATATCATGAATAATTTCATTAAACATTAAGAATTTACCCACACTGTATCTTTGTGTATTTTTAAATATTTACAATTTGTAATACTGAATAAATATGTAATAGGTGGGTAAGGGTTTCTCCAGAATTTAATATTGCTTAAACCTGTCATGTACAATAACCTTATGGGCTTTATATAATATTCAGCTTCTTAATTCAGTGTTAGAGCTGTTATCATATGTTGGTGGGAAAATAAAAGCCATGTTGGGGCTCTCTAGTTGCTAATAATTCCTATTTTGATTTGATTAGCATATAAATTTTCCTAGATTTATGCAGTGTCAGGGGAAAATGTATTAAAAAATACTCCTCAGGGTTCCCTTTCTCTTATTTTAATCAGGCAAGCGAGAAAGAATCATGTCATGCATGAAGTCTATCTTCAAATCCTTGATTTATAGAAATTTCTAGAAAAAAACTTGACAAACGATGACAACAAAGGAGACTTTGCTTCACAATGTGTGAGCAGGGGGTCATTGGGGAAGCAGCCCTTCCCTTCAGTGTGTCGTTTCTGGGCTGTTTATAATGTGGGGGAAGTTTAGAGGATGATGCTTCTCAATCATCACTATGGAGTTCTGCCTTAACCTGCTAATAGACAGCAGAGTGTCTCTCGTGCTATGGACGGTGCTCCTTTCTACTGGCATTTCGAGATGTCACAAAAGCTCTGCTACAGTGTTAAAGGGATATCCCCCAAGAGCTTTCAACCATTGTTGTTCAGCAAAAGACTGAACCTGAAAACTCACAACAGTGCCTAAAGGACTTTAGTTGAACACCAAAGCTCCACTTTACTCTACCGTCATGATGTGGTCATACTCCAACTTGGAAGCAAACATACTAACTCAGAGCTCGGACACTGTACACACATGCAGCTCTCAAGGGGGAACACTACCCAGAACCCAAGCACTGCAAATATATAATGAAATGTAAATTAATATCCATATAAAGATAAATACATATAATAAATTCAATAAAATACATTAGTTCAAAAGATAAATAACAGAAAAGACAAAAGAAGAAAATAAATATTAAAGTTAGTAATCATGTCTAGAATAGTTAGTCACTGAGAAGTCCTGGTTAGAAAAAGCTTTCTTAACATAATTTCTATTATAATTGCATCATATTCCACTGCCCTTACCTCTTTCCAAATTCTCCTGTGCACACTCACCTTCTTCTCTTTCATATCCAAGACTTCTTTTCATCTATTTGTTGTTATGTTATACAGATAAACCATATATATTGTCCCAATTACTTTTACATTTTTCAGTGTCCTTTTGTAATTGCTGACTGATTTCAAAATTGCCGCCTTCTAACCATATTTCTTTGGTCTGAGTTTGGAGGCCTGAGAGCTTACTTTTTGTCTCTTAAATAATTTTATTTTATTTTATTTTATTTATTTATTAAAAATTTCAACCTCCTCCCCGCCTCCCTTTTCCGTCCCCCTCTCCACCTCCCTCTCTCTCTCTAGTACTAAGAGCAGTCAGGGTTCTCTGCCCCGTGGAAAGTCCAAGGTACTCCTGCCTCCATCCAGGTCTATAAAGATGAGCATCCAAACAAACCAAGCTCCCACAAAGTCAGTTCATGCAGTACAATCAAAACCCAGTGCCATTGTCCTTGGCTTCTCAGTCAGCCTTCATTGCCAGCCACATTCAGAGTGTCAAGTTTGATCACATGCTTCATCACTCCCAGTCCTGCTGGCGTTGGTGAGCTCCCATTAGATCAGTCCCAATGTCTCAGTGGGTGGATGCACCCCTCGTGGTCCTGACTTCCTTGCTCATGTTCTCCCTCCTTCTGCTCCTCATTTTGACGTTGGGAGCTAAGTCCAGTGCTCCAGTGTGGGCCTCTGTCTCTATCTCCATCCATTTCCAGAGAAGGTTCTATGGTGCTATGCAAGATATTCATCAGTGTGGCTATGGGACAAGGCCAGTTCAGGCACCCTCTCCTCTGCTGCCCAAGGAACAATCTGGGGACCTCTCCTTGTATCTGGGAACCCCTCTAGAGTCAAGACTCTTGCAAACCCTAAAATGGCTCCCTTGTTTAAGTTATTTACTTCCCTGTTCCCATATCCACCCTTCCTCCATCCCACCCATCCCATTCCCCCAAGCTCTTCCAAATCCTCCCCTTCTCTCTCTCTTCTCTCTACCCATCTCCCCTTACATCCACCCCCCCACACACACACCCATGCACCCAAGTTTTGCCTGACAATCTTGTCTACTTCCAGTATCCAGGAGGATAACTATATGAATTTCTTTGGGTTCATCTTCTTATTTAGCTTCTCTTGGATCATCAATTATAGGCTCAATGTCTTTTAATTATGGCTAGAATCCACTTATGCATGAGTACATACCACATTCCTCTTTTTGGGTCTGAGTTACCTCACTTAGTAAAGCATTTCCTATTTCAATCCATTTGCATGCAAAATTCAAGATGTCATTGTTTTTTACTGCTGAGTAAAATTCCAATGTGTATATGCTCCACACCTTCTTTAACCATTCTTCTATTGAGAGGCACCTAGGTTGTTTCCAGGTTCTGGGTATTACAAATAGTGCTGCTATGAACATAGATGAATAAATGTTTTTGTAGTATGATAGGACATCTCTTGGATATATTCCAAAGAGTGGAATTGCTGGGTCCTGAGGGAGGTTGACTCTTAGTTTTCTGAGAAACCACCACACTGATTTCCACAGTGGCTGCACAAGTTTGCATTCTCACCAACAACGGATGAGTGTTCCCCTTACTCCACATTCTCTCCAGGATAGGCTATCATTGGTGTTTTTAATTTTAGCTATTCTGACAGGTGTAAGATGGTATCTCAAAGTTGTTTTGATTTGCATTTCCCTGATTGCTAAGGAGGTTGAGCATGACCTTAAGTGTCTTTTGGCCATTCGAAGTTCTTCTGTTGAGAATTCTCTGTTCAGATCAGATCTCCATTTTTTAATTGGGTTAATTAGAGTTTTAGAGTCTAGTTTCTTGAGTTCTTCATATATTTTGGAGATCAGACCTTTGTCTGATGAGGGATTGGTGAAGATCTTCTCCCAATCAGTAGATTGCCTTTTTGTCTTAATGACAGTGTCCTTTGCTTTACAAAAACTTCTCAGTTTCACTATTATATATTATAGTTTGATCTTATATTTTTCTCATTCACAGGTCCCTACCAGCTTCTTCTGATCTCCATATCCACCCAATTTTATGCCCTTTTCCTTTTTCATTCTAAACCATACACGAAAACAAACAAATAAATAAACAAAAGCACACACACACACACACACACACAAACGAAAACAAAAATCCCAATAAGATGAAAAATACCAAAACAAAAGCATATCCAAAACATGGAATTTATGTTTTTGGCCATCTACTCTTGGCCATGAAGACTATTCTGGAGTGGATTTGATATACTCAATGACTCCATTAGAGAAAACTGATTTTCCCTTTCCCAGCAGGCATCAATACAAATATTGGTTGGGGTGGGACTTAGTGTTGAATTCTCCTTCTTAGTGTTGAGGTTTCATCAACTTGAGTCTATCCAGGTCTGTGCATGCTGTCACAGTCTCTTATGAGTGTATACCAGCTCCGTTGAATCTGGAGGATGATGCTTTCTTGGATTCCCCCACTATCTCTGGCTCTCCCAATCTTTCTGTCTCCTCTTCCACAGAGATCTCGGAACCTCCAGTGGCAGCTGTGTGATACAAACATCCTATTTAGAGAAAATCTTGTTTAAAAATATTTGATTTGTTTTCCCTTAAAAACATAAATTCCTCTTCATCATAATATTTAAAATGTGATTTCTCAACAAGTGACACAATATTCTGAAATTGATAACTCAGGGTTTCAATAGAATATTTTTTTTGCTTTCTTTTGCCACACTAAAATCATGTTCAATTGTTTGCCCTTCATTTGAACTAACTGAAGCTTGTCTTGTTATGTTTAGAAACATTTCGCCCTCCTATCACCTTCCAGCAGATTGCATACCACATTCTCTCAATTTCTGTCTTTCATTTTCCACCAATGGAGGTCTTTATAATCAGTGTTAGAGACCTAGTACCTCTGAAATTCTTTTGCTTTTCTGAAATATGAGATTGCCCAGAAGGATATTAACATATCAAATTAACCAGGATTCATCCATCAACCTAATCTGCACAGTAAGCAGACATTTCACAAATATTTACTTCAAGGAATTATGAAGATATAAGCCAACCTTTTATAACTTGAAAGGCACAGAAATCGTAAATCAGCATGACTACAGTTAAGCTACATAGGGAAATGTAACCTAAATTCCATTGTGTCCAGCTGATTCACCTCACATTCTACAACTCACCTAAAACCTGCCACTCTCTGTTGTAGTTAGATGCACTTCCAGAGATACTGAGCAGTGCCTATACACTGAAGTTCTTGATGCATAGCTTCAGAGAAGGTAGGAGCTCAGAGAGAAGGCAGAAGCTCTTTAAAATTTGCCAGTGCATTAGAAAAAAAGATAAACTCTTAGACCCTAGGAAAGGATATGAATAAATGTATTAAGCATAATATATTGCAGAATCTCAGCATACTAAGAAAAGGCAAACAAAAAGATCAAGAATGACTAAGAGCTGGAGAGACAGCTTAGGAGGTAAGAGCCCTAAATGTTCTCACAGGATATGATTGGCTTATTAGTTAGTGTTTCTATTGTTGTCACAAAACATCATGAATAAAAGCAACTTAGGAAGGAAAGGGTTTATTCAGTTTACACTTCTACAGCACTGTTCATCGTGGAAGAAAGTAGGACCAGAACAGGACAGAAACCTGGAGGCAGGAGCAGATGCAGAGGCTATGGAGGGGTACTGCTTACTGACTTGCTCTCCATGTCCTGCTCTGCTTGTTTTTTAAAGATTGAACCCAGAACCACTAGCTCAGGAATAGTACCACTTACAATGAGCTGGGACCTCACCCATTGATCACTAATTAAGAAAATGCTGTAGTCACATCTCATGGAGGCATTTTATCAGTTGAGGTCCCTCATTTCAAATAAGTTTAGCTTCTGTGTCAAGCTGAGATAAAACTAGCACATTTGGTTTGTTCCATCTATATTGGACAGCATACCACTGCCTATATGTAAGCTATTGATATAAGGGACCTATTTTGTCCTCCACAAACACTGCCTTCATGTATCAATACCCATTTGCAAGCACACACACACACCTCTGAAAATAAAATGAACTTATTATTTTATTTTATTTTACTTTATTTGGATAACAGAGAAAACCTTAAAATTCAAAGAAAATGTCATTGTCCTAAAAAAAGAAAAATCTGTTCAAATGAGTCAAAGGACACAGTAAACAACAATGAATTGACTTAACTGATGTAACAGTTTGATGGTACAGTGAGAAAAAGAATAAATTAAGTAATAGAAGACAAACATATCATGGACACACAGACACACACAAACGAAATAAATGATTGTAAGTGTTTTTAAAGAGAAATTTTTTGAAATGTAAGCAGTTATTGAAAATTTCCAAGAAATAATCAGGGTTAATATATTTAAGATAAATATAATTTGTTGGAGTATAAATAACACAAACAGCATATAGTATAGGAAAAACATGTTCCATATTAAAAATTAACTTTTGACAAAAATTATAACAAATAAACTATGATCTTTTAAAACAATGTGGTGAATAAATCAAGTGTACATGTAAGACAAGCCTAAAATCTGACCTCTATTTGACACCATAAGCCCATTCTGGATGAATTCTGGTTCTGAAAGTGAAACACAAATCAATAGTTCTTCTAGTAGATAATCCAGGGTTTTGTCTGATATTGACATAGATAAAAATTTCTTAGCAGTATCCATCAAACATGAACATCTGGAGAGATATAAATTAAACTACAAAGAAGCTGGGGAATTCTCTGTATTAGGAAAAATATGAAAGGAAACATAGAGTAAAGAATATTTTCAGTATGCATAGCCAACAAAGGACTGTGCTCAAACAAGCAAACAAAAAAACTTGTATAAATCAATGAAACAAAGGAAACAGTAATAGAAATAACTTCCCTTCTACTATGTTAAAAAAAGACTTCAATATTAATAAATCAGGGATTTGATTAACAGGCAGTGCTGACCAGTGCATAAGGCAATGAATATATTTAATTAGCATCTTTAAATAAATAACCAGAGACTGAGCACTACAATGTACAGGCAGGTGAAGAGTCCAAACATGGACATTGGCTGTCACTTATTTCCAGGTAGGTTCAGGGAGATTTCTGAATACTTTATTCTACAATGTTGGCTGAAGGTAGGGAGAACATCAAAGTCAACATCCACAGAGACCAACTCCCATCTTCTCAAGAGACAATTGGCTTGAAAAAGTACTTGAAAAGACAAAACAAACATGAAACAGGAACAGTGTGAGCACCAGCAGAACCAGCTGCAGGTGACTCAGGGACAAGAGAACCATCATCAAAGTCTTGAGTACTCTCTAAGAAACAAAATGCCTTTCTCAGTGGTTAGAGGCATTAAAACCTGCAACAGGTGAGTCCTGGAAACACAATGCAGTGAGTGACAAGTGAACAGATGCATTGTTTCTCTGAGAAAGGTACAATGATAGCTGCTACGACTTGGCTGTGAATCAACAGGAAGAGCACATTAGACCATGATCCTGAAAATCAGATTTACAGTACCTACCAAAGACATGGAGAATACAGGTTAAGAGTCTACTTCTTAGTATTTACTCAAGGAGAAGTAAATCTGGACTTTACGTTGGACTATTTTAAAACACTCTCTAGTAGCCACAAATGGTAAGACCAATGTTAAGTGTGACTCCTCTAAGCTCCAACAGAAAACAGACTCTAATTACAGATCAACTTCTAACTAGAGCAACATGTTTGTTAACAATAATGCCTGGAAAAATGTATATTTCATCTCTAAACCTAATGTTATCTAAATTATATCACAACACACATATATATGTATGTATGCCTAGAAATGAATATGTATGTATATGTATGCATATACATTCAGAAGTTAAGAAACACATTCATTGCAAAGAAAACTATAATATAATGGGGACACATCATTCATCAGACTTCAATTAATAAATAACTTGGGAGTTGGAATCATCACAAATGGAGTTTAAGCAATGTTGGCCAGCAGGGAATCTGTGGAAAGTAGTTTCAGCATACAGAAGAAAGAAGCAAGGAAGAAGTGTTTGAGGTTGCTAGAGATGAATTAAGCAATGCTGAAGATGGTCTTCTGTGGGCTTAGTGGATGATCTTAGATAGTGAATCTAAGAACTAATGAATTGAAATGTAGTTCATCAATAGCAGGCTCTAACAGAAATAGAAATATGAATGGAGTAAGGAAATGAAAGAAAATCTCCAATTTGTGAAATCAGAGATCTGGCATGTATGACTGGTTCTCACATGGAGAAAGAGCAAAGCGGGTATATTCGATGAACAATGACTAGTATCTTCCCAAAGCTGTCAGTCAATGTAAGAATCTGACAGAACAACAAGAAGCTAAAGGAGTAAATAAACTGAATGGGAAAGGCCTACAATCTTTTTTGTTGGTCCAAAAAGAGAAAAAAATTAAGAAACATTAAGATAGCCAGAGGGAATAATTTCAAATCACTGTGCAAAACAGGAAGAATTTCTAGCAGATTGCCAACATAAACCATTAAGGCAAGACAATAATAGAGTAACAATTTAAAACTCTTAAAGAAGAAAATGAAAATGGAGTCCAGAATTCTACACCATTATAAATATCCTCTAAGAGTCAAGAAATAAAGACTTTCTGAGCAGTCAATATTGGTGAAATCATTTCTAGTAGACTTCTATTGAGTAATGTTCAGTAAAGCATTTTGCATCAATAGAACAGAAGTGAGACACTGGTTTTAGGAACATCAAAATTGGGATATTTTAAATAGCATGCTTATTTTTCTTAACTTTAATTTCTTCACAAGACAACAGGCTATTCTAGGTTGAACTTTATTACTCTTATGAAAATGCATGCAACAAAATAGATGAAAATACTAGAAATATAACCTCATAGAAACATCCAGGAAATGCACAAAGAGAATCAGAATGATGAAGTCAACAACCTGAATAGGCCCACAACCAAAAGAATGTTAAAATAGCAATAAAAAGCCTACCAGCTAAAAGTGTCCCAAGATTAGATGAATTCAGAGAAGAATTCTACCAGACTTTCAAAGAATTATAGCTAATCCTTCTTTAACTCTTTTATAAACTAGAAACAGAAGGAACATTTCCAAACTCCTTAATCAAAGGCAGTAACCTGATTCCAATACCAAGTAAAGATTCTACAACAACAAAAGAAAACTGCAGGTCAATATCCCTGATGAATATAGACCCAAAATTTCTCAAGAAAACAAGTGCAAATAGAATATAGGTATATCTCAAAAAGAGTACCCACCATGTCCAAATTGGTTATGTTCATTATATGTAGGAATAATTCAACATACACAGATAATAATGTAAAAACCTACATGAATAAACATGAAGACAAAGATCTCATTATTATCTCAATGGATGAAGAAAAAGCTTTAACATAAACCACCATATCTTTATAATAAAAGTCCTAGAAATTGTAGGGTTAGAGGAACTATATCTCAAAACAATAAAAACCCAGAGCAATATTTTTCTAAGTGGAGAAAAACTTAAAATTATCCCACTGAAATCAGGAATGAGACAGAGATGTCCACTAGCCCCACTCCAATTTAATATTGTGATTGAAATACTAGCTAAAGCAATAAGACAAAAGAAGAAATTTACAAGGATATAACTAGGGAAAGGAGTCAAATTACCCCATCTACAGATGGCATGATACTATCTATTAGAAAACCTAAAATTGATGCCAGAAAATTTCTAGAAATGATAAACAAATTCAGGAACATGGCAGAAGACAGAAGCATATTTCATAAATCAATAGATTTCTATACACCAACAATAAACAATCATAAATAGAGAAAATAGATACAATCTCATCAACAATAACCAAAAAATCTGTAAGTAACCAAGAAAGTGAAGGACAACAATGAAAATTTTAAACCTCTGTAGAAAAATCTAGTGGACAATATTAGAAAATAAGAAGATATCCTATGTTCATGGGTTGGTAGATTTAATTTCATGAAAGTGATTCTACCAAAAGGTTTTTCAGATTCAGTGCAATTCCAACCAAAATATTCACCTCATTCATTAGAGAATAATCTACCCTAAAATTGATATAGAATCACAAAGCACCCTGGAAAAGACAATCTTAAATGAACAAAACAAAACAGAACAACTAATAATAATATGCTAGAGGGATCACAATTATAGATCTTAAGATATATTACAGAGCCATAGTATTAAAAACAATATTGTACTTGCACTCACGAAAGAAGTGAGTATATGAATTGATCATATAAACACATTTAAAGAACCAAGCATGAATATACATTACTTAAGACTACTGAATATTTGACAAAAAACATAGAAATAATAATCTGGATTTAAAAAAGCATCTTCAGAAATTATGCTGGGAAACTGGATGTACACAAACTGAAAAATGAAATTATATCCACATCTAGCAACTTGCACAAAACCAATTCCAAATGAATCAAAGATCCAAAATTGAAACTTAAAACTTGAAATTGCTAGAAGGAAACTTGGATAGTGCACTACATGATTTAGGTAAATTTGAGCAGTGCCCTATATGATATAGGTTGAGGAAAGGACTTTGTGAATAGGACATTTACCCACAAACTAATTGACAAGTGATATTTCATAAAGCAAAAATCTTTGTACCTATGTACAGCTAAAGATATCAACCAGGTGAAGACAAAGCTCACAGGATGGGAAAGAGTCTTCACCAAGACTGTGAAAGAGAATTATTATCTAGCATATATAAATAACTCAAGACAAAACAATACAAAAAAACAGAAAATAAAAGAACAAACAAACAAAAAACTCAGAGTCTAAATACCAAACAAATCATTCTCCCTAGTAATTAAAGACATGTAAGTACAAATAACTTTGAGATATCATCTGACCTCAGTCAGAATGATAATCAAAACAATTCACAACAAATGCTATAGGAGTTGTGGGGGGGGAAGGAGCCTTCATTCACTATTATGTGATTACAAATCATTATAGGCATTGCATAAGTAAGTATGAAGAATTCTCAAAATAGCTCAAAATATTTGTACCATATAACCCAGCTGTATCATTGCTTGTAAATGACCAAAGACTTCAACATCCTACTTCATAGAACCTAGTCCAGCCATATTCAATGCTGCTCTGTTCACAATAGTTAGGAAATGTAAACAACTAAGTTTCTTTCATTAATTAATGGATAATGAAATGTGGTGCATATACACTTTGAAATACTACTCTGCTATAAAAAAGATGAAATTATGAACTTTTCAGATAAATGGATGAACTAGAAAAGATCATATAGAGTGAGAGAACCCAGACTCAAAGACAATCTCACTTGATCATCCTAGGCTCCTAGCTCCAAGTCTTCACATGCGACTAAATAGCCTGGAGTAACTGCAAAAAATAAGCAAGTAAAGGATACTGTTCCCTCTGTACTGTTGCCTCTGTGTGTGTGCTTGTGTGTGAATGTGTGTATGTGTGTGCAACAGGAAGGGGAATAGCAAAGTACCATGGTATCATATGGAATCATACTACTATTTATTTAAAAATTAATACTTGTAATTCTGCATAAAACGTATAGATATAAATGAAAATTTTTCATCTTGCCTGACAATACTCTCCCCAAGAGCCAAAGAACACCTAAGAAAAACACTAAGCACGAGAGAGAAACATTCTTTTGAATTGTTGGCCATGGTTGCCCATGAGACACTTAAAAATATACAACTTAATGCTATTGTGATCTACATGGCTACTCCACAGAGGAAGAAGGTAAGTCTCTATTGATGAAGATACTATCTATTTTAGACACAGGGTCCATGGACTCTTCAACTGGAAGAGACATTAATGCTCCATTCCCTTCCTTCCAAAGGAGGGAGGAAATTAGCAGCCTTACCCAGCTATGAGGCCTATGAAACTTAACAACCAGCAGGACAAGATAACTCAAGGGGACAGCAGTGACAAGCATATCTTAGTTTTACCAATATTTCTCTAATTGATGTTACTATATTCTCAACAAGAGGGAAACCGTGTCTATTTCTGGAAATATAGCAAACAGTTTAGGCCTAGTGAAGTCAGGAATCCTGGAGGAGAACCTATAACCACCACGTTATGAAAAGAGTATAGGCCCTAGATACATTATCAGCATCTGTCTTTGTTCCCATATATAAGTGTAGTCTTCATCCTCATCAAGGGAACTTCTCTTCCAAACTCTACAAAGACAGTTACAGAAAACCACAACCAATCAAAGTGTAGAGATATGGAGTCCAATCCCAGGGGTTATATCTACGAAACACTTCTGTACCTAAGGGTCAGGGAACATTGAAGAAGAAGCAGTGAGAAAATTGTAAGAACCTCAGGATCAAGAAGTTTGTTGTGAGACTGTGTCTTCTAGTAATGTTGGAGTCTACACTCACCAACTCTAACCAACATGAGAGCTTAGGCATGGGCTGGGTAAGGATGAGAGCATTAGACATGCTAAAATAAAAGAAAGAAATCCCATAAGGCTTCAAGCAGACAAAGAGTATTTGAGGCAAGTGGGGAATGCTGAGAGTGGGGGAAGTGGTCTTCTCCAGGTAAAATTCATACACTCCAGTTGGTTGTACTTTATCAAGAGGTCATCCCTGAAAGTATACATATGAGTGGTACTGTTAAATTGTTAAATTGAGCAATTTTTATTTAGGGACAAACACACACATATGCTGTATATATATATATATATATATATATATACACACATGTATATACATACATGTATATATATATACTTAAATATATGTATAGGTAACAACAATTTAAAAAATGAGTGACTATGAACTTAAAAGAGCAAGAAAAGGTAGATCAAGGAGTTGGAAAGAGGATTGGAGTGAGGAAAGTGAAGGGAAAAATTATGTAATTACATTATAATCTCAAAAACAAATTAAGAAGAATAAGTGTAGTATGAGGACTTACTTATTGGGGTTTCTTTCCTGCCCACTTTTCACAGCCATTTAGTCCCAAATAATCACACAGAAGTCTACATTAGATATAAACTGATTGGCCCATTAGCTCAGGCTCCATATTAGCTCTTATAATATATATGAGCCCATTATTCTAGCATACATTAGCCACATGGATCACTATCTTTTTCAACAGGGTAGGTCACATCTTGCTTCTTCTATGATCTGGGAAGGACTGGGGAGAAATGGGCTTTTTCCTTTTGAGAATTCTCCTGTTCTTATTGCCCTGCCTCTACTTCCTGTCTGATTGTCCCACCTATACTTTCTGCTTGGCTACTGACCAATCAGCATTTATTTAAAACATAATTGACAAATATAGAATTGTTCTCCTGTACCACTTCCCCCTCTTTTTTTAAACAAAGGAAAAGAGCCATAGTCCATATAAACTATATTATTTAATTTTATTTCTTCCTGTTTTAGCAAAAGTCATTTAGTCAATAACATTTAGTCTCTTATTTTTTTGTAACCAAACAAATTTATAGCAAGCCACATTGTCAACTAATTGAAGATTATGTTCCCAACTTCCTTGTTGCAATGGATGACCATGTGATTGTGAGGAGGTCAACAATTCAGAACTGTGGGTGAGTTTTCAGGAGCATGACCTAAGTGGACCATGGTGGTGCTCAGACCCTTTCCACTCCCTGTTGCTTGTAATAGAGACCACAATTGGTCATGAAGTTTGAAGTCACATGAAGGAACCATTGAGCCGACCTAGATGGCTTCAGAGAGCTGTCACATGAAATTGCAACAGTCTTCCAATTACTTATCTTTGGGAGAAGAATCTCTTTTAATTAGGCCAGTACTATCTTAATATTTTTGCTTTCATAGCAAGAATAAATCTAGTGGAATAGTATTTCTTTCTTCTTTAATACTTTCTTTAAAATTTTTATTTTCTTTCTTCTTAACTAATGTCCTGCATAAACTCTCCCATGTCATTTTTGTATCTCTTATACTGAAAAAAAATTTCAGATCCTAAGTTCTACTATGAAAAGATAATTTCCCTCCTGTTTCACATACTTCCAGGCAAAATGTTGAAAATTGTTTCAGGGTATTATTGGGGAGTCTGTAACTCATTTACATTGAGTCTATCTGTGCAGTGTACTCCACTGGTCCTTAGGTAAAGTGAAAATCTGTGCCTTAGATTCACACAGTGAAAGTTTAACTCCACATCAACTTCTCTGTTAAGAATTCAAGTTATCCAAGTCCCTGTTCATATATTGATACAGCAATGTTTATTGATTCCCCAGCTCTGTTTATCACTATGACATTAATCCTGATTAACACTAATGTAGCTTACCAGAAGTCCAATTAAGATTCTTAGGGATAAAAATGAGATTGGGACAATTCTTATTTCTGCTTAAACCAGCTTGTCCATTCCCATTTGTTGTACTTTCCCTATTCATTTGTTAAAACTATTGCCTTTCATTAACTCTGTATAGTAATGTGTCGTTTTGATAGAATGGAGCCTCAGAAAATCAAATTTGTATTTTTAAAAATTTATTTAGTAAAAATGAAGAAAAATGAGCCCATGAAAAATCAAACATTGTTATTAATGTTATTAATAACAATACCCATCTTTGAGAATTTCCCTTGCATCTAGTATTTTAAAGTTTCATATTCTGTTAACTGAAAATTCTTACTTGTTACTAAGTGGAAGCCGTCGACCTTTGGAATCTTGGGGTGAAATACAAATAGCTTGTTTAGATCAAAAGTGTTACTCCATATTCAGCTTTTCATCCAATCAACTCATAGGAATTATATTTATTAGTCAGTGGTGATGGGGTTCTTTTGAATTTATGCTTAACTAAAATGTACCTCTTTATTATCCTTGTCCAACAATTTGCCTTTCTCATGATTGCATTGCTGTACCTTTATGTCTGGCAGCCACTCCCACTTGTTTATAAGAACATTATCAGAAAACATTCAGGGAACAGTCACGAGCACCTTATGACATATTCAGTGTCATTAGTTGATAGGGAATTTTCTTATTCTCCTTATTATCTTACAGGACAGACTATCCATGCAGTCCATTGTGGACTGACTTGGAAGTATAGAATATCATAAATAAGTACACAGCATTCTGTAACTTAGAGATGAAAATTTGAAGTACATTTTAATTTGTTAAAATTACAATAAATTAAGGAAAAACAAAATCGGTGTATATTTTAAAGTCATCTATTTCTAATTATTTATTTTATTACTGTTTTTGCTTTGACCTTCATGATTTAAATACTACATAATGAGCTATCATGCATCAACAGCTCATACATTTGGTAATTTCACATTCAGAGCTTTAGTCAGGCATGGTAGTAGATACCATTAATCCAAGATAGTTGAAAGACAGAAGCCTAACAATTACAAATTCTATTTCTGTTCAGGTTGTAAAGTGAGTTCAAGGTCATCTGGGGCAAGTTGGCATGTCTAACCAGAATAAAAAGTAGGGCCTGCAAAGGAACCATCTGTGTAGTGTAATATTTGCTGTGTGTATGGAAGGTTTGGGTCCAGTTTCCAGTATCTGGAAATAATGTATGACTTAGAATTTACTTCCATGGGAACATGTGAACTGAGGCAAACACTAGCACCCAGGGTTGCTCTGTCCTGTGAGGCACTATTGTCAACTCTGCATATGATTGTCACACACATGTTCACATCTCTGTCTGTGTATATACTCCATGCATGGACATATATGATGGCATTTATGTGCATGTGTCAGTACACAGAGGTATTTATGTACATAAGTTGATGTACATGTTGATATACATATATCTATCAGTGTTTACACATTAGAGCAGGTTCTTATTTCTTGGTTCCTTTTAACTTTTAGGGTTTTATATGTTTCAGTAATTCTGGTGTCACGGAACAATTCTATTATTTCAGAAACTTTCATTCTGTTAATATTTTTAATTATATAATTCCTTTATTTATTGGCCTTCCCCTGATTACTTACGGAAATTAGTAAGTGTCCTGTGCTAAACCTATTTTCCTCTTCTTTTTCCCTTTGCTTGTGATCTGAGCATTCTCTGCTTTTCCTTTGCTTTCCTTTCAATTGTACCAGGGCTGCTCACTTCTTAAAGATTTGTTACAACCCTTTTTGCTTTCTTGAAACTTGGGCCTATCTTTCTTATTTGTTTGCTTTGTTTTCAGCGTAGGAGATGGGAGTGGAGTCGTATATCACCGGGCCGTTTTCTCTCTTACGTTGTTGAATTGGACTGTTTACGTTTGATTTTCTGGGTTCAGCTTTAATAATTTTATATTTATCATGAAAATGGCTCACTTCATGAGCGTTTTCCTACCAGTCTAAAAAAGCAGCCGATTGCCATCACAGCAGACTGTGCCATGCTGAGCCCCCAGGGGATTCTGAAGTCATCAACTTCATTCTTTGCGTGGGGCCTTTGAGCTTGTAATGCAGCCTGGCAATGCCAGGCAGCTAATGACCAGCTGCTGGGATCAGTTCAGAAGCAGAGGTGGGCAGAAGCTTGTGTGTATGCCCCAGGACCCTGACACAGTGAGCGGGTTGGTGCCCAGCATGTGTTCTGGAGTCGTTTTCAGATGACCTTCAGTTTCCTCTCCATGGTGACAGCTCTAATGATGACTCCTGTTTGTGAACTGTTTTGTCTTTGCTTCCCTCACTGTCTTCTAGTGTTCTGAGCTGGCAAAATGAAGTATTGTGCTTTGTCTAAAGGTCAGCTTTTGGGTGGAAAATAACATATACACATTTCTTAGCTTTGAATCTGTTTCTATTTCTCAAAATTCATTCTTACTTTAAAAGATTTTTTTTGATCTTAGTTTGGATTTTTATTGTTATGATAATGTAACATGACCCAAGCCATAGAAGGGCCCAGGCCCTCACTCAAATCCTTGCTTAGGCAGCCAAGACAGACTATAGAAAGGATCCGGTAGGATGTAGACCCCTGACTTAGCAGGATGGCAGAATGTGCTCCTGACATTGCCCTAGCTACCGGAAAAAACCACAAGATGCCCCCTTATGGTGGAGAACCAATCAGAAGTTATGGTGGTAAGCTCCACACGGGCCTTACTGATAAAGATGGAATGCAGGAACTGCAGTGACAGCCACCAGATGTAGTGACTTCCCCACAGCTGTAGCTAGCCAATCAGCTCAGAATAGGGAATCCCAACCTAGAAGCCCAGGAGTACACCAATACTGTGCAACCTGCAGGCTCCCCTGACCCCGCCCCCCACCATGTTTTACATTCAATAAATGCCCTGTCCTAGTGCTGCTCTCACTTTTTCTATTCCAACAAGAGACTCGAGTACCAAGGAACATGCCCCCCCCTCCCCACACACACACACAAAAGTACTCTGCTCCTGCATAGGATCTGGTCTCTTGGTGGTCTCTGGGTTTTCAGATTTGGCACAACACAACTTGGAAAAGAATGGGCTTATTTGGTTTATACTTTGACATTGCAGTTCACCATTAAAGGAAGTCAAGACAGGAACCCAGGCAGGGCAGTAACGGGGAAACAAGGGCTGATACACAGGTATGAGAGGGATGCTTCTGGCTGGCTTGTTCCACATCACTGGCTCAGCCCCCCCCCCCCCCTCAGCTCCTGTATGTAATAATTCTCATTCTTGGGAGTCAGTTCTACAGAGATGGGTTTTCTCTTAATTACTTCTGTCACGGCATTTCATCGGTGAGCTTTTGGTCTATTTCCCCTTTTCTGTGTTCCATCTTGTTGCAGGCATGATAGAATTATATGTGTGAGTCACCTTATTGGGTTTTCTTATATTTGTTTCAGGGATTAAACTCAGGTTCCTGGCCTGCAGGAACATTTATCAGTTGAGACTAGTAATAGCCTAGAACTTTTCTCTAGTAATAGCCAAGAACTTTTCCCTTTCAAATCAAGTTTCTATTGCTTGTTGGTTGGCTCAGGATTAAGTCTACAAACTTCTTCAGAACAGACTGTGACCATTACATTGACTGAAAGAGTAGGTTTCTGTTGTTTTTGTTTCTGTCTTTCTGGTTGAACTATTCCTTGCTTGCTTGTGTGTGAAATTTTCACTGAACTCAATTTTCAGAAAGTTATTTTAGATGCTCTCCATCATCTTACAAGATAAGCACCCTGTGGGCTCTTCACCTTTGCTCCTTTGTTTTCTCTGTTTCCCTATCAAGATACTCAAAGAAGTTTTCTTTGCCTCTTAACTCATTGATTTCATGTGAACTGTAACTTGCTCCGAGCTTTGTGTCAAATTAATCTGGAATAAATTATATGTACTAATTATAAAATATATTTGTAATGTATTGATTCTGATATGTTATAAACCATAAAAGCCTTGAAACCTAAACCAATGTTATTACTGTCCACAAGCTACATATTAGGGTGACACAGTATTTAACCTTCTTGTTAAAAGTGACTGTACTTGGCTTGTTCTTTGGGCCGCCAACGAGCTCCAATATAAAGACGCAGAGACTTACTATTAATTGTGAATGCTTGACCTTAGTTTAGGTTTGTCCCACTAGCTTTTTAAATTTAATTTTGCCTGTTTCTGTTTCTGTTTTACCTTCGGGCCTTTTACCTTTCTTTCATTCTGTATATCCTGCTTTCTTGCTTCCTCCATGTCTTACTGACTAGCCCCTGGCATCTCCCTGGCTTCTTTTTTCTTTCTTCCAGCTCCCTAAATTCCTCCTCATACTTATTCTCCCTATGCAGAAGTCCCACCTATACCCCTCCCTCATTACTGGCTGCTCAACTTTTTATTATATCAATCATGTGCCTCAGGAAGGCAGGGTAAAACAGGAACACATTGTTACATAATCAAACAAATGTAACACATCTTTACATAGGTAAACAACTATTCTACACATAAACAAATGCAACATTATCTTTACATGGTTAAATAAATGCAACACATATTTGTATAGTTAAACAATTATTCTACAAGTAACAGCCCTGTTTTGACAAATATTGCAGACGAGTACAAATCCCAGGTTCTGATTAATAATGTAAAGGACCAAGACCTAATACAGACTGTGCTGTTTTTTCACTTTGGCTTTGTTCGTGTGAGGGGCATTAAGGTCTGGTTTACAATGTTACTAAGATCAAAATAAATGTACCAGTGAGTGTGCATGTCTGGGGGCATACATTGGAAGATTTTTCATTTTATATTATTTGAAATATAGCATGTAGGCATCCATTCAACTATAACCCCTGCTACTGTTGCTGTCATTAAAACAGGTCTTGGAGGATTCCTAGGAAGGTTTCCTTGTGTTGGATGGTGTACTGATACACCATGTATGATTGTGGCTTGAGTCACTGTTCAAGTCAGAAATATATGCTTCTGGGTATTGTGAGCTGTCCTGTTCATATCTTATCCTTGAAACAAAAGGAGAGGAACATGTGTGGAAAGCTGACTTGCTCATATTACTTATTGATGTGTGTGTGACTCTCTCATATGCACCAAGTGACCTAGGTAGTGAGTTTATTTTTATAAATGAATTTGATAAATAATTGAACATGGATGTGGCCCAGCCATTATGTCCTTGCATTTGCAGGTCATTAAGAATTCATGCCTTTGTGGACCTGCCAGCTTCTACTTCTATTCCAAGTACTGGGTGATAGCTGGGAGAATTGTGCACCCTCTGAATTGTCCTTCTGTTGTGTAAATGTTGACCCGAGGAAGCCTCTGGACTCATTTTCATTAGAAATCTAAACATACTTGAAAAATAGGGTAGAGACTGGGCAGCAGATTCTCTGATGCTCAGTGTGGCACAGGACACTCACTATCACTGCCCACTGAAGATTTAACTTCTTGAGTAAGGACTAGACCTGAATCCACAGACCTGACCTATGCTTTTATCAGGTTCCTGGTGATCATCAGTCAGGGCCAACTTTGCACTTATTAATCACTAAAGGAAGAGCTGAGCCTTTTGTTAACATCTTCTGTCCCCTCTCCATTTAGTTTAATCTGTATTAGCATGCATTTTTGGCTGTGTGTAGATAGGAATGCTAGCTTACTTTGATAACACTGAATAAAATCTTGTTTTTTAGTAACTATTGTATATTTTATACTTAATTCCACAGAAACTAAACTCTCATAGCTTAAGTGTTAAAAGTAAAAAGTCTGTTTTATTGATGGAGAGTGCCCAGAAATAATGTCTTAGAGGCAGAGTACAGGTTCAACTCTGATAAAGCCCCTTAGTAGTAAGCTTCAAACCCAGAGAAAATAGCTGAGTCGTTCACTTAAGACATGAATGCCATTGTCACAAAATCTTCAGTACTTTTAGACATCTCATTTATAAAGTGAACTTTGATCATATTCACTCCCATTATTGTCTTACAACTCCACACCTCTTGTGTATCCTTCATCTTCCAAACAATGTCCCCTCCATCTTTCATGTGTGTGTGTGTGTGTGTGTGTGTGTGTGTGTGTGTGGTGTAGTGTGTTTCTGCATCTCTCTGTGTGATCTACTACATTTATCTATAGTTCCTTGCATGACCATGCTTGAGTGTTACTGCTAAAACAGGGACTACTTAAAACTGGTTAGACCACTAAGAAATTGACCTCCCCAAGCTCAGCAATCGTATCAGTCTACAATCACTTCTTTGGTTTTTAAAGATAGGAATCATATGGAAAAACCATAGGATATAATATGGGCTCCAGGCATAAATGTGATCAGCCTAAGAGTTTTTCCATGAGAGTCAGTATTGACCTGGACATTGCAAACGGTACAGGGAGAAAGCAGTATCATTTCCAGGGATTTTCCCCTCATTTGCTGAAGAGGAAAAGCTCCCTTCACCTAGTTCCCACACAAGAGGTCAGTAGTCCTTTCTCTACAACAATGTCTGTTATTTCCTCTTACTTCAATCCATAAACTTTTCTAAAAAAATGATAACACAATAAAATGAAAAAGTTTCAAGTTCAATTGAATATCAATCGTAATAATCTCCAAGTCATTTCTGGGACCCTTGGGGAGGATGATGCCTCATCTTGGGTAGGGCTATTCAACAGTGACAGTTATGTTCTCAATATTTCTCATTCTTCCAGACAGCTTCGCTTCCTGGGCCTCCCATCTGCCTCTGCTGCTGTCTGCCTGCACATCTCTAAGCTCCAACATTATCACAACTTCTCTCCCTTATTCTATCTTTCTCTCATTGTTTTTTTTCAACCATGAAAGAAAAAACAACCACATTTCTCCTGTAGCTATTGTTTATTTTGATGGACATGAAAGTGAGGTTTCACTTTGTTGAAAGTAGTTAAGTCTCCTTGGTTCAACACAAAAGTTAAGGGGAAAAGCATAGTCGACAGAGGGTCAACTTGAGCAAATTCATATTTAGTTATGGTGGAAAACACCAGATCAAAGTTGTTATAAGGAAAATAAGTCTATTTTCTTAATTGTTATATTACTTACTTTTCTCATTTCTTTGACCAAAATGTCTGGCAGGAAGTAATTTAATGAGGACAGATTTATTTTGGCTCAGTTTGAAGTCATGCAGTTCATTGTGGAAGCAAAGTCACAGCAACAGCAGTAGAGGAAGAAGCAGTCGGTCCCATAACATTCTCAGGTGGCTTTAGGGAAGTGGAGGTACATGAATGCCTGTACTCAGCTTTGCTTACGTCTTGTTATTCAGTTGAGAACTCAAGCTCACGGAGTGGTGTCACCAACATTCAGAATGTGTCTTTCCATCTTTGTTATCTGTTAGCCTAATCTAAAAATTTCCTCTCAGACATCGTCCACAGACTTGTTCCCATGGTAATCATCAAGATTAATTCTCATAATTATTGTACATGTTTAAAGTGTACGACAAATGTTCTGATACACGCTTTCCTTGTCACAGAATTGAGCAAGTCAATTTGTTTGTCACCTCATTTCCTTCTTTGTGTGTGAAAGTGAAATTTGTCTCAGCAAGACTGTCACACGTGGTACAGTAACACCAGCTGTCTCCTCTCCTGAAGATTGCATCTTTTGACTTACCCACCTGCACCTGAAAATTTGAACATTTTGTTATGCATTTCTCCTTTCCTCCCTTTTCTTTTGCCTTTTACACCAAGGATTATACTCTACATCATGTAATTTCCTTCCTTACATTTCACAAAATGTGGTATCATGGGATATTTTTCTTTCTATGTCTAGCTTATTCCCACTCAGTGCATGATCCTCCAGGATCATCTGTACTACTGCAAATGGAGGTGACTTATATTTCAATATGAGTAATATGGAACTATAAACAGGAAACTGAAAAGTAAAGCAGGAAAGACATCAGTGTACACACTACAATTTCACCCACATCTACCCACTGATGGACACATTTCTGTCTTTGTCAGCATGATAAATGCTCAGTGGGATTTGGGACATGCTGATCTCATTCTGTTCCAACATAGCCAAAACTGAGGCTCCTACAGCTTGTATTTGGTCTAGATTTTATTTTATTGAGGACTTTGACTCTAGTTCCACAACTACTTGCAGCAATGTAATTTTTCCCTATGCCACACAAAAGCCATTTCTCTCCATACACTGCCAACACTTGCATTCTTTTATCTTTTTGAGAGAGGCTATACAAGGAGTTGTCAGTCTCCCTCTCCCATAACCTATGCTTTACATATATGTGCATCTTTAGGTATGTGAACATATGAGCTTGTGTATGCTTGTTCATGCACACATGGAGTCCACAAGTTTATTTGGGGGTGTCTTCTTCCATTGCTCTTCATCTGATTTTTTTTTGATATTTCATGAAACTGGAGGTTATCAATACAGCAAAGCTCTCTCTGGCCATTTGGCCAAAAGCAAGAAGATCCACATGTTTCCACTCTCTTCAACATGAAGGTTACAGGCACATTCTATCACACCAGTGTTTTTAATGTGGGTTTTCAAGATCTGAACTCAGCTCCTCATCATCGATTGTCAAACACTTTACAAATTAAGCCATTTTTCTAATCCCAGGATAGTAAACATTTTTATGTGAACCTAATAGAAATCTTAATGTCATCAGTGTAAAAAAAAATGTGTATTGTGAGTTCTTTGCCCTTTTTAATTAGGTTGTTATTACTTGCTCTTGAGTGAAATGAGTGCAACACAAATTTAGAAACTAGATCCCTATTATTTGCATGACTTGCAATCTTTTTACAATAAATTCAATGACTATTTGCTTTGCTGTGTAAAAGGTGTTATGCTTATTTTAATTCTTCTTTATTTTGTTTCCATTGCTCTTTTTGGGGTCTGATTGTCAAAAGCTCATTACCATGGCCAATGGCCAAGAGATTTCCCATTCGTTTTGTTCTAAGAATTCTCAGAAATATACAGAGTAAATCTGGTTCTCACATTTTGTTTTTACTGTGCCTGGTTATTTCAGGATACTAAAAGATTATTTATATTTCTTGTGGCATTCACAATGTATACTACTCCTGTGAGTTAGGCATCTTTATTAACGGCATGTATCAGGTGTGGAGCCACAGGTTGAGAAGTTTAGAGCACTTGCCCAAGGTCACACAGTGATTGCTCAGCAGTGCTGGGATGAGAACCCAAGCCCACCTGAGTTGAACCATCACTCCCTACTGGATGCTGCTGGTTCCTGAGCTGAGATGATGCCAATCTGCTTGCCAGTAGGCCTGGCTTCTTCTCACTTTGGCATCCTCTCCTCACCTCTCTACATCCTTTGAGTCTTCATCATGGCTAAGATTCCATAAATTTTTGGGATTTCTCCCAAGTAATATGGAGAAGGCCAAAAAAATTTGAAATCACATTTCCTGCTTCCGGGATTTTTAATTTTATTGGCAGAGTTACGTGTCAGACACATAGGTATTTATAAAGAACAAAGGGCACTGCATCTGAATGCAATGGGAGTAACTTGGTTGTGTGATAAGTGAAGTCATGTTTTTAATTAAATAATATTAATATTAGAATAGAGTCCTCATTGGGGCAGGCAGTAGCAGTGCAGAGCAATGCCAGGGACACATGTTCCTGATCCTGACTACTATCCAGCAGACTGGAAATGTTATGAGGCATGTACTGTTTGGAGAATCTCTTGGGAGAGGAACATCATGCAATTTAAAGTACAACATTGGGTTAAGGAGCTCTTATGTGTGCCATAAGAGCAAATACGTAGCAGGCAACTACACTGCCTACCCATGCAGCATTCAGTGTCTCAGAACCCATGCTGCAAGCTAGTATATTAGAATTCAAGATGTCCTGAGTAAATTGGGAACATGGGAACTTTGGGGGAGAGTTGAAGGGGAGAGGGCAGAAGCAGGGAGGGGAGTAGAGAAAAATGTAGAGCTCAATAAAAATCAATAAAAAAGAGAGAAGAAAAAATAAAATGCATAATAGTATTTAAAAAAAAGAATTCAAAGAACCCATAACAATAACACAATTGGAAAGACACTTAAAATAACAGTGAATAACCCTGTCTTGAAAAACCAAAAAAAAAAAGGAACACTGAATATAATATAAAAATAAGCTAGAAAGAAAAATCCTAAGTACCAAGTTGAAGTGAGCAATGAGTAGTGGCTTTAATGAAAAGTCGATGTGACAAAGAAAATGTGTACAGCACAGACCATAAAGATTCTAACACAGAGACACCAGCT
This sequence comes from Myodes glareolus, assembly GCF_982192425.1. Classification (NCBI taxonomy): domain Eukaryota; kingdom Metazoa; phylum Chordata; class Mammalia; order Rodentia; family Cricetidae; genus Myodes; species Myodes glareolus. The sequence goes on from NC_142038.1 coordinate 57,958,198, forward strand.
CAGGGGAATGTCCTTATGAGTGTTAAAAGAAGAAAAAAACAAACTGTGATTGTATAATAGTCCCTAACTTTTAAAAGTATTCCAGTATTCCCAATCTAGTAACACACTATTTTATATGATAACTATGTGCTGTAATCACTAAGGCAAATAAAAATTCTTAAACTTCCAAGGAGTGAAGATATAGTGTTAAAATTGCATTTGAGAATAATCTTGAATAAAATATCATCGGTATGTATTAAGATCCCATGTTGACAGTGCATGCCAAATAGTTCTGATATGGTTTCCATGATAGGTTGTATCTATATAAAGTGTCAAATTTTATGTTGCATTAGAGGAAATTTGTTTCTAATGATATATGTGTGTGTTTACTGAATTAATGACAGAAAAACTCCCACTAGCCTGAATATCCTTAGCTAATGACACCATATTTAAGTAGAAATTATGCTATTGGGTTTCTTTAAAATGTGATTGAACCAGCTACCTAGGACAGAGTGGGCCTGAGGAAGTACAACATTTGGAATTCAATCTATGAGAAGAAAACAGCTGAATAAGCAAGTTAGACCTAGACACTGTTTTAGTATGTATTTGGTAATTTTTGACACACTTGAATTTTTCATAGTAACAATTAAAAATTAGACAACTGAATAAAGAAAAATTTGGAACACCAATTTCTCCCTAAATTTCTCTCATACTATAGTTAAATTTTATTTGGAGTATGAATCATAGGTCTAAATAGAAAATTGAAAATACAGTAGTATTAGAGACAAAAGAGATTTATACAATAGTCTCTGACAGAAAAAAACAATAACATAAACTCAACAAGGAAAAAGAGAGAAAGAAAGAATGCTGCTGTGCTTTCTTTTAAAATGAAACCATTTCATGAAGTAAAATCAGTGATCTTAGACTATGAAGAAAGAAGGAAAACAGCAGAAGGTGTGCACAACTCTATCTGAATTAAGTATCATCTTTACATGACCAAACTTCTATGCATGGAAGTGATGTTAAAAACCTAGCAAGTGTTGTGCAAGCCATTTTTATGGTTTATAGAATGTAAACTCTGTGGGGAAATGACACCAACAAACAGACTCTAAAAAACCACAGTAAGACATGATCTTCTGCCTACAGTGGTATATGAAAATAAAATGGCTTTAAGTGTTGGTTCTTTGAGAAGATGAACAAGTCATTGCCAATTTAACTATGGAGATAAGATGAGTAAAAGATTTAATTGAGTGGACTAGGAATGAAAGCAACTACTTCATTGCAAATACAAAGAAAACCCAAAGGTTAGAAGGGAATTCAGTGACCAGCAACACTCAAAATTATGGAACAAGTCTTGGCAGGAAATGTTAAGCTATGGTTATTTTGGGAGTGATGCACATTTTATAATTGACTATATATTTTTGAGTTGTAAAATACACTCAATTATTGTATATTTTTTAAGTTGTACCTTAACAAAAGAACTTGAAGTAAATATAACAAAATATTTGTGGTTTGTTAAGCAGTTAAGTGAGTTGTATGTTCTTACAGGGGACCTGAATTTAATTGCTAGCATGTGACTCAGGAAGCTCACAATCACCTACAACTCCAGCTCCAGGAGATCTCATGACCTCTTCTGGTCTCTACGGGCAACTGCACTCACAGGCACATACTCAGAAACAAGACACACATACATACAAAAATATGCATAAAAGGTGACTATAATGTAATTTAATATACTCTTCTATATTTCTAAAATACATTATGACTATAATGTGAAAATAATCATTTTAATTTCTGATACTTCCGTATGAACACAGGTACGTGATGATTTGGAGAACTTCCTCTCCTCATTTACAGTTATATAAGCAGTCAACACAGTCAGAAATAACATACCGAACTCTTTATGATCATTTCTTTTCCTCTGAAATAATTATCAGCTACATTAATAGGAAGTGCAAAAGCTCTGGAGAGAAGTATTTTCTGTTATACTCTTTACCATTCACACACCTTAATCTGGTTTGTAAAACTAGTTCAGTGCAGTGAGAGGAGCTCATGGGAGGTCAGAAGGATGAACTAAAGTATTAGCTATAAAAACGCCAGGCCCATGAGCAACTTCATTGCCAAACAGTGTACTCCATGAAATGTTGAAATATGGAAAAATGTTGAAAGAAAACTACCTTAGCTATATTTTCATTATTGTATCAAATGTCTTGACAGAAGAAAAAAAAGGAGAGGGGAGAAAAGGTTTAGTTTGGCTTACTGTTCTAGGGATAACAGTCTATCATAGTGAGTAAGACAAAGCAAGAGGCAGGCAAAGCAAGGTGGCAAGAGTGAGAAGAATTGGCCACAGTCGATCTACTCACTCATGAAGCAAGGATCGAACAGGAAGTGGGGCTAGGGTATACATTCTCCAGGCCTGTGACCTACTCCCTCCAGCAAGGGTTCTTTTTTTAATGCTTCTACAACCTCTCCAAACATAACCACTATCTGGAAAATGAATACTCTTTCAATGGGGAACAGTTCACATTAAAACCACCGCAACTGCTTTCTTTTAACTTTTGCTAAAATTATGTTGGAGTTCATAACCAAAAGCTTTTAGCATTGTTAAAGTGCAGGAATTAACATAGAAAGGCCCTTAAGGGAAAGAACAGCAGCAGTATAGGACATGGGTGCAACCTACTTGGGAGAGGAATATTTGAAATTCATTTCTATAGCATTCCCTGTTTAGCTTTTACTCTGGTGGGAAGAACAACTTACTTCAAACACTTAGTTTGGATATTAGTTCAGTAAACCAGTTTTACAAGAGTTACTTCGGAATGCAAATTTTAAAGTTTATAGAAATTATTTGTAGAAAATATGTAATCTTGCCATGAAATGTCAATAGGGATTTGTGTGTGTATGTGTACCTGTATATGTGATTCTTCTTTTTTAAGTGCTACCAGCACAACTGTGATCCTGCAAAACAGAAGAACTCTATTAAATTTCCATTTGCAGATGTTCTTAAGATCAGAGATTTACTTAAAGGTTTGAAGCAAAGATGGGAATTTCAGCATCCATCGCAAGTATCATTGCTTGTGCAGAAGGCATTTTGTTTATGTGCTTATCATTTCTCTCTATAAATCTGAAAAAGTGGTTTTTGTTTGTTTGTTCTCTGTTGATTTACATCCCTGGATTCCTTCCTTGGTTGTTGGATACTGATCTCAAAATGGAAACTACTATTAAGTTAAGCTTTATATATCACAAAAGTTTTGTGCCATTTTTTTTCAATTTTGTAAAAGGATTCTTAGCAAATCCCAATGTGGATGCTAGTCTTTACAAAGGAAATAGTGAAACGTAGCAAAACCATGACAACTTTTTTCAAACTTAAGGAATTATGTCTGCCTATAGCTGTCTTCAGAGCTTGTCAACAGGAATGAGGCATCTTTCCTATGTGGAACAATCCCCCATTTTATAATTTCCATGCTCTCCAGAGGAAAACAAAGCAACAAAGTGACATGAAACTATGCATGACCATTAAAGTCAAATAAGAAGAAATCACTGGGATGGGGGTAGGTGGTCAAGAGATGTGTTCTGAACTCCAGAGAAGGGACCAGACAGAAGCTAGTTTATTGAAGGGCATTTTTTGTCTGGGGTACAGAGCTGTCATCTATGAAAGTTTATTGTGTTGTGTCTGAAGTTGTTATCAGGTGACATGAGGCCAGAGTGCCCTACAGCGATAGCCAAATTCCCTGCAGTTTGCTGACTCTCAGGTCTCTCCTTAAACTGTGCATGTGCATATGTATAAAACAGTAGGCTGCATGGAGGATGTTACAGTGCTTTGAAATGGTGCCTACTTGTTAAGTGTTTCTAGAAGTCTGGATATCTTATCTCTGTGATTTAACTTCTGTCCTAGTCATGGTTTATTGAAGCTGGAGGGCATTGTTTTGACATCCCTGCACACGTAGGGCACCATGACTCTGACTCCCCATTACATGGTAAATAAATCTTAAATATTGGGAAGGTTTATCACACAGTAGCTTTGAAAAGAAAATATTTTTGAAAAAAAAAAGTACTCTAGATTCCTGCTGAATTTTAATTTTTTTATGACAGATGAAAAAATAACACATATTCTGGAAATAAGATGGGGTTTTATTTTAACTGTTTTGGGAAAGAAGTACGTCTTATGAATTTAAAAGTTGGGGATCATTTTTTTTCCAATTTATTTAACTGGCTCTTCTTTTTTCAGCAGTTTATCTATAATGTTAGTGCTAAAATTTTCTTTATCTTATATCAAAAGCAGCCTTACATAATCTACATACATGAATATATTCAAGGTGCTCAATGATTCTAATAGGTCAAAGTATAGATACTGCATGATGCATGGTCAACCTGATGAACCTTAGGAAGCTGAAAATACCTTAATTTGAAAACATACTGAACTCCCCTAAGTTTGAAGCAGTTTTCAGTGTCAATCGTGAACTACATCTAGTTGGGAACTGTCTTTCGGTTTCTTCCTTGAAAAACATCACAGAAATGGTAGCCAAGGATGAAGTCAGAATTTGAAACAGAATGTGCTACTTCTCAGGGCTATAAAACCATAACAAATCCATAAAGCCCTAAGCTAGGCTATCCTAAGTGTATATTATTCTATCTTCTACATAGGGAAATGGTTACAAATAACAAGGCCCAAGTCATTATAATCTGAAGATATAGACAATACAAACACAATTGCCTCTTTATATTATTTGGATTTCATTGTATTTTTCAATTATGTGTATATATGAGGTGGGGTATGGAGAAGGTTGTCTACGTTAATGGAGAAAAGTACATTGGGTCCAATTGAGTTAGAGTTTCGAATGATCATGACCCATCCTATGTGGGTGCCAGGAATTGAACTTGTATCCTCTACAAAAGCAATATGTGTTTATTTTTAACGATTAAGCCAACTTTCAGTCCTCAAATCTCCTTCTTCTAAAAAGTTGAAATGTTGTCATGATATGGACTCTTTGAAAGAAGCACTGTGCCAGCTATGTGATGGTGCTGGAAGGAACAGTCCGGCTGTGTATGGAACACTGAAAGAGAGATGGAGTCCCTCGTCTTCCAGGTTGTAGTCTTTTAAAGAACACTATATGCTGTAACTGCCTTATTCTTACAAAAAATATTGCTCTAGACTTATATTTAAAACATGTTCTGGTTCTTTTTTATTTTTTATTTTTTGTCAACTTGACACAAGGTAGAGTCATGTGGGAAGAGTGAACACAAATTGAGGAATTGCTTTCATCTTATTGGCCTATAGATAAATCATTGAAAGAAATTTTTTGAGTAATGATTGACGTAGGATGGTTCAGTCCTCTCGGGACAGTGCCATCCCTGGGCAGGTGGTCCTGTGTTATATGAGAAAGCAGACTTAGCAAGCCATGATAATCAGGGCAGTAATCTGCATTCCTCCCTTGTGTCTGCTTTTGTTCCTGCCTCCAGATTCCTACCTAGACTTGCATCAAGATGTATATATTTACTGTAAGATGAAATAAATCCTCCACAGGGTATTTTTTCTCATGGTGTTTATCACAGCAATAGATAACAAAAGAGTCCAGGACTTGACCTTGCCTCAAAAGAAGTGGCTCTGTTATCCACCCAGAAATGAAAGCCCACCAAGACAAAGCTGGAAACGTTCTCCATCTCTCATCTGCAGCATGTCTTGCCCCATCATCCACATCAGTAGGATACACAGGCAGCATGCACAAATTCAACTTCTCTGACCTCAGTCTTAGGAAGAAGAGCAGCTAATGAGAAGTGATAAATGCAGATGCTGGACAAGCCTGCATGGCCACTGATCTCCCTACTCTGATCAACAAAACAGTAAAGTCTGTCTGAGGTGGAGAGGTCAGTGTTACTCTTGATCTCTGAAGCCCTTAGCTTCCATCCCAAGCCTGCCATGATGTATAAACACCATTATTCAATATAAAATTGCCAAGCCTTTCTTCAATGTAGCCCTGCAGTGTTGATTCTGTGATCTGTTCTTAAAGTGACACTTAGGTCTTGGCCACATGCTGTGTGTCGAGAATATTATTTCTCTTTATTTGTTAAAGTTATTTAGGTCATTAACCTCTTTCATAACCCTTTGATCTGTCCTGCCACTGGCTTCAGTATAAAGACAGAAATAATTGACCCATTGTCCAGAACCATTCTAATAAGAAACCCCACAGTGATGCCTTCTTGGAAACAGTTTCCCTAGTTATGTGTCAGCTATCTTGATGAAATGCTTCCTTAATGTCCTACACCCTAGAGGCTAATTCAAGGATGCAAACTGCCTAACTGCTTCACAAACTGTTCCACAGTTTTCTACAGCTTAGAAAAATAATCACACATTGAGAATCCTGAACTGAGCTACTGACCAAGGTTTTTGGATCAAGAAGTAACAATAGTGTAAAAACTATGCCATATCTGTCTTTCAAAACTCCTGCCTGAGAAAAAGACTGCACAGAAAGGAAATATATACTATATAGAGCCAGTGATATTCATAGACTGCTTAATCAATAACAGGAGTCCAGATAACTGCAGTCCATAGTGGACACCATAGCTTTTGAAAGTCTAAAAATCTGCAAAAATCTTTTCAAAGTGTATGCACAGGAAACTTAGCAAAAGCACAGCATCTTCTTAAGTTTTCTGACCCCGTCTGCTCCATTCTGTGTGGGCAGCATAAGAAAAGTTCCCCCACCACTACTTACTGATTTGTGATGTAAACATATTTCTATCCTTCTAGAAAGTTTAGGTCATTGAAAGGCCTGGCGCCTTTATTTCTCAAATTCTGAAGATACATGAAAGTCATTGAGTCTCACCACACAGACATCTGAGCCCACTGAATTAACATGGGCATCACCATTAAGTTTGTTAGAAATGTCCACCCCAGGAATAGGGAAATAATTTAATTGGTAATGGTTTTTGCCATAAACACAAGCATGAAAACCTACATCTGAAACCTAGAACCCATGAAAGAAAGTCTAGAGACGGTAGGTCGTTCCTGCAATGCTAGTACTGGGGAGGCATAGACTTAAGAAACCCTTCAGCTTCCCAAGAAGCCATCCCATCAAACTTCACGCCAGTGAGAGACGCTGTCTTAAAAAAGGAAGGCGTATGACATCTATAGAACAGCAACTGAAATGTCACACTGGTTTCTTGGAAAATATTACCTCCACAGACACACATGCAGTGGTTTCTGCCGGGCGAGATCATGTAAGGCAGAAACACTGGGACTGTCCCTTTACCACATTAGTCCAGAATCTAATCTGCTTCTATAAAACACTACACCTTACCCCCTTGTGTCAGCCTACTCTTCGACACCTCAAATACCTGCTTCCAAGTTAATAGTTACTTCCAAATATTGTTCTTGTCCAGCCAGTAATACCAGATGTCCCTTGCCCCCAGGGAAATCAGGATAACCGTGTTCATAAGTAAGGTGTGCATGTTACATGAGAACTTTCTGTGTTCCTGTAGCGATGGTGACAGCGGCATATCTCTGTAGCTGTAGTCATGGTGACATTGAAGAACTTTTTATATTGAACAGATTACATATAATTAGTATTCAGCTACTCTGATTTCTGATGGATTCAGTCCATAACCAATCTGAATTTTAAAAGTCTACTTTTTACCTATGCATTTTCTTCAGTTCCTAAATAATGGCCAGGTGCTGGGCTCTGAGGCACACTGAGACACTTCTGCCTTACCCTTGGGTTCTATAAACCATCTGGCATTATTGAACTAGCAAGACAGAATCTCACACCTACCTTTAAGGGCACTTCAGGGTGGCCAATGCATTTGCGCTGTCCATAGGCCATGAAGCAGACCCATCCTTTTTGTCTAGGGAGAGTTTTTATGAGCCTGTCTCCATTCAGATGTTGGTTGATAATCGCTTTAGAGTGTCTGAAAATTGGACGCTGAAGAAACTTTGAAAGGAAGATGGAGGTTTGCACAGATTTTACTGCCTCTTAAACTTCATGAAGGAAGACGGTGTTTCCAGCTATTCCAACGCCACAAAAGATCATTTCTTTTAAAGAAAAAATCCCAGTGTGAAGTATGTGTGTACTCATTTGTCTTTGGCAAAAGAAAAATAAAACTGTAAACTTGTAATTAAAGTGATTTTAGTAAGAAAGAGTAAAGAAATCTATATGACACAAAGGCCAGAGAGGGAGGATTTTCACCAGGAAGGGAGTGGAGGCATTCAGAGGGGTCAGGCATGGGAGAGGACTGGGAAGAAGGGGTAAGAGAGAATACAGCATGCTGGCATATTTATATGCTAATTTAATGCAAGTTTTAAAGGTCATGCTCAGTTCTCTTCCATGTGCTATTTCAGCACACTCTTTACTCTGCTGTACTCCTACAAGCCACGGGGAACTCCTGAAATCCCTGGTTTCCATTTCCTCTGCTTCCACTGTACCACAGTTAGTAGCGGCTTTTCTCCTGCTTGTTTCTTCTCAGATGGATCAAGGTTTTCCTTTATTTCAGTAGCCATTTTGCTAACCTTTCATACATTAATATTAAACATACATACATTCATACATACATACATATTTATAATTTCCTTTTGTAGCATTTATAGATTCCACTTTCTATAGTAATAGTCTTTCAATATAGGAAGAACCAGAGAACTAGTCAGAGTGTCTGACTACCACTGCAAGGAGAATCATACTCCTACCAAAGAGAAAGGCTAAGCAAATTCTTAGCACGGAGAATAATGTCAGCTGTGTAAAGAATCATGAAATCAAACTCTCAGAATGAGGTCAAAACTGTGAGAGAGCAAATCAAGTAAGATAGCTGGGTGGGACAGGATATACACTTTGCAACATAGAGGAGACAGGATGAAGAGCTACAAACAGGGGTTCCAGATTGCAGGCCGCCGCCCAGAGTGCCCATCTCACGTCGTGTGCTTGAGAGGGCAGCCAGGGCACTTGAAGCGCTGACACGTTTGGATTGCGCAGTTCTTTGGGTTTCTGGTAGAAGGCGGCAGACAAAGTTATAATGGAGGAAGGCTTGAGACTTGTTAGGAGCATGAGGCAAGGGTACAGATGAAGCGCAAAGTCTCACAAAGATGGCTGCCCGGAGCTCTGACCACAGTGCAGGCAGGAGTTGCCTTTTTTTTTTTTTTTTTCTTTTTAGATGCAGTGTTTAGAAAGCTGCGTTTCTAAACTATTTGGTTTGTTGCTCAACAGTAAAATGAGTGAGCTGTGTTCCATAGAATTGGCCTTTTGGAGGAAGACTCTTTACCACTGAACTGCCCTAACTCAGCTGGGTGCGTTGCTAATGGTGCGGTTCTATTTAGGGCATATTAGGGCAGGTGTCCTTTATAATCCCTCAAACAACGGCCCAGCATGGGCCGAGGCACTATTTAATGCTCAGTAACTCACTTAACCAAATCCAGACTGTTCCTCTTCTATATGGCAGACAGAGGCTAATTATGCCGCTGGATGACTGCTTATTCACTGAGAAATAAACAGCAAAATGTCAGATTACAAACATGATGGAACAGAGAGAGCTTTTCAAAATCAGAAAATAAAATGAGGATTTTTTTTCTTTTAGTTTGCTTTTCTTTGGTGCACCAGGATAGTGCTAGTATAGCCTCTTATTGGCCTTATGGGTCTTGCTTTTCTCTACCGCTCTGGCCAGGCGATGACCAGGGATGCATTCAGTTGGGTAGCAGCTCGCCCAGAAAGAATCAGACCCTGTTAACTTCAGTTGACCTTCCTATCACTTTCAAAACAACCAGAATAACAACAGCAGCCACAGTAACAGCAGCCATAAACACCCCCTGCCCTGGCCTGCCTTCCCTCGCTTTTATTATACTCCCCTTTGATGGCAGTCGACGCAAAGGACAAATCTGTCATTAACTATTTGCAAATGATCAGTTACTCACCGCAGCTGTTTGCTGGCCCGATGGCCATGCCAAACACAGCTGCTCAGATACACTAGCCCAGTCTAGCTGGGCAGCTCCCCGCACATCTGCAACTTCCCCCAATTGCCTCAGGAAGAACCAGACAACTGAACCTCAAGTCGGCAGAGTAAGTGTGGTTTTCTGCGACTGCAGGCTTCCTACATCTCCACTTCTTCTTTCAGCATCGCATGGAAAGACAGGCTGACAGGTTGTCGGGTGCCAAACAAGTAGCCTTGCCTCCTGTAGATGCCGCTACTCTGAGAACAGAGGGGAGGAAACCCTGACTAGGTTTCAGGGTGGTTACTGAGGAAATCAGCACCACGGCTGCCTGGGTCCTCTGCATTTTACAAAGAGCATCCAGCTTCATGCTTCCACTTATTAATTTCCCCCAGCTTCGAAAGGTCAATGACCTGGCTAGCCGAGATTCACAAATAACAGGTGCAGAGCCTCCACTGCCTGCCTCCATGGGACATCTCTCTGTCACTTTTATTTACTGAATCAATCCACCAGTGTCCAGCAGGAGAACAACAGCTAAATGGCCATTAATTGTGGGCTGATGTGCAGATGAAACAAACCTCCAAAGGGACTATAAACCTTTGTTCCTTCCCCTCCTCCTGCTCTCACTGCGGGATCGGCAGTAAATCATATTGAAATTCATCCCCTTATTAAAAACGTACCCTGAGGGCCGTCTCAGGAGAGCAACGCTAACCTCTCACCATCCTTTCCCCCAGTCCTCTCTCCCTCCACCTGTCCCTCTTTTCTTTCTTTTTTTGTTTCTTTTTGATTAATCCTTTTCATCTTTCCCTCTTTGGTTTTTCTGTCTCTCTTTATTCTCCCTCATCTGTGTGCATTCATCCCTGGAGATAATGGCCTTGGATTGGTTATGTCAGGTCCCAGGCAACATTATCTTGTTTTCTCTTCCCCATGTTTTTATGGTGTGAGTAGACCTACAGCTGATGATTCTATGGGAAACAAGATGGGAAAGGGAGGAAAAATTCTCCCCAAAAAAGGAATACTAGCTTTTTGCTTCCACTTTTTCATTATTCTCTAGAAAAGCTCGTTAACTCCTCAGAGTGCAAAAGGAGCTTAATTAAAGTGTAAAAGGGAATTTTAAAGTAAGCAGTAGACAAAGAAGGATTCCATTGGACCTGTGCTTTGGGGAAAGCCCTAGGGAACACACTGTAAGACTATGGCATTGTCTCTAGGACATGTACACTATGCTGCCTTGGTCTCTGGCAGCCAGCGGTTGATGTCATTTGGCCCAGGGGCCACTAGGGAGTCAGCCTCCTGCTCAGTACTAAATCCCTAAGCTGGTCTCTACAAGATCCCAAGTCCATAGTGGATTTTAATAATATTTTTATATTAAGTATGATCTTTTCTCCTTTTCAAAATGATAGATGTTTTATGTTAATTGATAAATAATTTTAACATAAATAATATTTTTCTGTAGTCTCGGAAGGATTGGATGTGTAGAGGAATATGCTGAATGGATGATACAGACACAGTTATGGAAATCATAAAAGAGACATTTCCTCAGCCGGGCAGTGGTGAAGGGGAGATGGAAGGTGGATGTGACCAAATCAATCGTATTCTACAGTTAGGATAAGGAAAAACCCTGGCATTCATTAGAGTAATCTGTCTGCCTAGTTGGGATAAGAGCAATACAACTCACACTTGCTCAGACCCTATCTCCACTGACTGACTAGCAGTCGGCATCTTTGTGGGCCCGTGACACAGTATGGAGTGGTCCACAAGGACTCAGCCACACTTACTTGTGACATCTAATGAAATATTGATAGCTAAGAATATTCACAGACGATGTTGTCTAGTCACTCAAAACTCCAGAATACCTCAAAAAAAAGTTTCAAAAACTTAATATTGGAAATATGAGGTCAATGGTATTCATCTTGTAATATTTGTAAAATGTTTTGAAGAGAAAATAATGTTATTTTAGGGATACAATCTTTACATAATAGCCCAGAATTCATATCTAAGCTCTTCCATGCTGATGAGACTCTGGGTGTGTTAAACTTTCCTTTATCTGCTCAATGAGCCCAAAGTACAGGGTTTGTAGAATTACAACAAAGAGCAAGAAGTAGCACAGTCTCTTCCTTTATGAAGCTAAGTATGAGCTTGAAAAGTGCTGATATAGCAAGGCTGGAGACAGGGTGTGATGTGGATTGTCCTTCTATATGCTGTGAATATGTATTCCTCCCATTGCTTAATAAAGAACCTGCTTTGGCCTATGACAGGATAGAATATAGCTAGGCGGGAAATCCAAACAGAGATAGAGAGAGAAAGAAGACGGAGGTAGAAGAGATGTCAGTGAGCCACTCATAGGACAGGATGCCAGAACACCTGAGTTAATGCCATGGCCACATGTTGATATACAGACTATTAGAAATGGGTTTATTTGCAATTGAGAGCTAGCCAGTAATAGCTTAAGCCACTGGTCAAACAATTATATTAATATTAACCTCTGAGTGACTGAGTTTGGAGTAAGGAGACCAGCATGTAGTATGGCCTGCCTCCTCCTGGTTTGACCTTCTCCAAGTAGTATGAAAAGTCAACATCAGGGAACTATGGAGCAGAGAGAAGTAGAGTAGGAAAGAAGGAAGGCAACACTCTGAGGATGCAGGCTGCTGTGGAGGCCCCCCTCCCAATAAAGACTGCTCAGCTCAATAGTAAACATTCTATTAAACACATGCACAGAGGCCTTTTAATTGTTTTTACATTCTTTTTTTGTTTGCTTCTTTTGGTTTTTTGAGACGAGGTTTCTCTGTAGTTTTGAAGCCTATCCTGAAACTAAGTCTTGTAGATAAGACTGGTCTCGAACTCACAGAGATCTACCTGCCTCTACCTCCTGAGTGCTGGGATTAATGGTGTGCGTCACCACTGTCCGGCTCTTGCTTTCACATTATTATAGCCCACGGATGTCATGGAAGAGCATATGTGTTCTCTTATCAGCTCAACTACTAGATCATCCTTTGAGCTTTAGTAAATCAGGTAACAATTTCAGTTTTCATGCCCCTCGTCTCCAATATCAGAGATTCTAAATGAATTTTATTTCAACAGCTTTCAGTTCACCATTCTGATTATGAAAGTTAATATTAAAAATACACAGTGTCAACTAATCTCCATTGTTGACTTGACTAGACTTGGAATAACCTAAGATACACTTGGGGTGTAACCTTAAGGAAAGCCTCATCATTGTCCTGCGCTACCGTCTCGCCAGCAAGAACCACGCGGTACACATAGGATACTTCTGCAGTAAAGCTTTAATGCCCCTTGGGAGAGCGGGCATCAGCCAACATGGCGGAGACCCCGATAAGATGGAACCCATCCCTTATATAGGAAACAGACCCTGCTTTGGACGTGTCACTCTTTGATTGGTCAACTGCTCCCAGTCCCAGGTGATACCTTGGGAGTAGTGGAAAAATACCAACACGTGTGAGCTTTCTAGCTCACCTGGCGGTGCAGCGCCATCTATGGTGGAGAGTGTGGTTGCAGCCTTCTACATCTCCCCCTAATTTTACTTCTTTGCCGAAAGGCAACTCCCTAGGAAGGTAAAGATAGAGGTCGCACTTCCCAAAATGAAAACATTAAAATGGGCTTACACGGAATCTGTCCCTAGGCTCATGACACCTGGAACCTATCCGGCCTGCCCTCTGCCATTTTTCTGGGAAAGGGGAATATACGGCAGGAAACCCTTATGCAGAGCGACTTATCTCTCAGAGAGGGCCATTCTCTGTGCGATGCTCTTCAGCTCGACAACCTTCAGGGCTAGCTAAGCCAAGCACTCCACCCTGTGCAATGGACCATAGTCCTTGGGGTGCAGGAGCTGGTTGGCTTAAACCTTACTGCTTTAACATAGATAACCACATATCAGTAGAAGCTCCCTGTTCCAGGGCAGCCAGCGCTGTGCAAAAACCACTTTGTCCCTATGGCTTTGGGATTTGAGTCAGCAGACCATCCAGAGGAGAAACACTATTTCATAGCAGGACCGTTCCAAACATTCCAACCCCCACCCATTCTTTGAAGTAGGAGATGAAGGACACAATCCAGGACTGGAATCCTTTGGCCAGGCTTATGTCCACTCGCATGGAGTTGATTGTCACGATGGACCGTCTCAAGGAGGACAGCAAATCATCAAAATTTTCCTGCAAGATACAAAGACAATTCTCGGGACAAGTTAGCCACTTTTATAAAGTTCTCATATGGTACATTGGTCACACATAAGGCTGGAGTTTTTCCATTCACAGCCCAACTGGGCAAGCTGCCATAAGATATCCACCTGTTCTTTATTCTACCTCTAATAGATGTATCTATGGTAGCCTGCTGATCCAGGGCTGTAGCCACTGTGGTAGATAACTGATTGAGGGTCTTTGTTTTTTATGATATAGGCCGTGCTGTCCCAGTGGCGCCTAGGAAAAACCCAGGCCCTGTTTGTTGATATTAGGTGGCCTTGGGTTCCAGAGCCCACCCCTCCAGTCTCCGAGGCCCTGGGCCTGTTTGCTGTGTGGCTCCGCCTGTCCCGGGTCAGGAAGTGGTGGCTCCACCCCCAGGCGCCCCAGCCTTCCCCGCGGGGCTAGCCTAGTTCTCTGAGGCTGTGTTGGTGGCGGAGTGTGGCGGGAGCCGACACTCAGACCGAGGCGGCACAGGCCGGCAATATCTCAAGGTCCGCGCCAGAGCCTGCGGCTCAAGGGGCCGATGGGAGAGGCGGCGAACAGGGCCGCTTCCCTACTAGCAAACTCTCAACACCTGTGCCACAGCAAAAGCTGCTGTAAACTCTCACAGATCCAGCCAACGACCCAATCACTCCAAAATCCAAGGGCCCTTCGCATCCATCTCCCTGCGGATCCTGAAACACCAGACAAGCCAAGCATATACACAGCAATCTTTTAGGAGGACTTGAGTTCTTAAAATGCTAAGCAGTTCTTAAAAACTTAAGTCACACTATGTAGATGTAATACGGTACTGCCTGTTTACTGCATTTAAACCTTAATTGCGCTTTTATTATGATAAATACGACCAGCCCTGCCTGAAGTCAGCATCCTTTAGCATAGCCAAATGGAATCAGAGCCATTTTACCCTCAGAGACCCTCACAGTTTTAGGTACATTGTAAGCCTTCTGGCCCGGCTGCCTGTGGCACTGCTCTCACTCTTGGCATTGCTGTGACATCCTCCAGGCCAGGCACCAACCGAGCCGCACCAATTGAGCCGGCGCAACGTGCTCCCCACCATAGCCACAGAGCAAAGCTCCGTTCCAGCCGCCCTCCAGCCCCAGCTGCACCCACTCCGTGCCCAAACTGGTGTACGGAGCAAAGCTGAATTCAGAGAAGCAGGCTTGCAGATCTGCGATCACTGAAAGGACCTCATTTAATCTTTTAGAGAATTTGGGCGTCGTTTAGTCTCTTTGGCTGCTTCCTGCTGTTATTGGGCCGCTGAATTTTAGGGGTATACACTACAACATTTCAGGAGGTCTCGGTGATTCAAACCACATAAATCCCAAGTACACCCTTAGGCTCTCCTTTTCTGTGGAGACGAAAACAGAACCTCTTTCCCAAAACATCATATCCTTAGCAGTTTCTAAGTTTAAATATCTTTCTCCTATCCAGTACACAAAAGACAACACATATAACATAACATAAAGCTTTTGACCTTGTAAATCAGCCTTCTCCCCCATTTTTACTTTTTTTAAAATCACTGGGAGGTCCTTTTTAACTTATTTTCTTTTCTGTCTCCCCCATTCTTTACCGGAGGGTCCTTTTTAACTTATCTGGGTGCGCGCACAACCTCCCACTGCTGCTCAGTTTCTGATATGCTCTCTGGACTTTAGAGCGTACCTTTCTGAGCACGCATGCCTGCAGTTCTGAATCCTCCTTGTGTCCAAGGGGTCTCCGGCGGTGCAAAGTTCTTCTTTTTCTTCTTCTTCTTCCCGGGTATGGCACCAGATGTCCCGCGCTACCGTCTCGCCAGCAAGAACCACGCGGTACACATAGGATACTTCTGCAGTAAAGCTTTAATGCCCCTTGGGAGAGCGGGCATCAGCCAACATGGCGGAGACCCCGATAAGATGGAACCCATCCCTTATATAGGAAACAGACCCTGCTTTGGACGTGTCACTCTTTGATTGGTCAACTGCTCCCAGTCCCAGGTGATACCTTGGGAGTAGTGGAAAAATACCAACACGTGTGAGCTTTCTAGCTCACCTGGCAGTGCAGCGCCATCTATGGTGGAGAGTGTGGTTGCAGCCTTCTACATTGTTGACTTGACTAGACTTGGAATAACCTAAGATACACTTTGGGGTGTAACCTTAAGGAAAGCCTCATCATGAATGGGGATTGTGATTCCAGACAACAAATAGGAAACCAGAAGAAATCAAGCTGAGTACCAGCATTCACTCCTCTCTACTGTCTGTCTCATTGCTGACTCAGTGTGACCAATTTTCCATGATTCTGCCACCATGTTTTCCCCATTAAGGTGGACTGTAATTCTGGACACAATAACCACCTTCTTGTTAAGTTGCTTACTTCATATGTTCCAACACAAGACTGAAAAAAGTTAGTATCCATGAAGTGTGCAGAGAACTGAGCTGGATGGTATGACATCATTGATTTGATTTGTAAGGTTTGCTTTTTTTGCTGTTTCTTAAAACAACTGGCAAATTAAATTGTGACGTTATGGAAGAACTGAGGAGAAGCAACGATGACATTACCCACATTGCAGTAAAATGTATATCCTTAAAAATTCTCAAAATTGTTGAAGTACAATGTTACAAAAATTCTAAATAATGGCTCCTTCAAGTGCATGAGTAAGGCTACCCTCAGAACTGCAGATGGGTGAAAATACTGGAGACAGACATTTAATGTCAAGATTCTGGACTGGTTTCCATGAAAGAGCAACTGAGCCCTCGAAATATCCATATATGGAGCAAAGATGGCTTCTCATTAGTGGTGACTGGCATGTAATCATCTGTTGGATAGTAATGAAGTTGAGTATATTTCTAGCATTCATCATTATAGCAAACTAGTCAAGAAGAAACCATTAGTGACTGAAAAATCAAATATAGCAAAAAGACCATACTGATCACAGTCATGTTGATTTTGATAGCTCTGAAATGAAGACATTTCCTTGTCTCTAAATCCTCTCCATATCCTGTGTGGAAGTTCAAGTCTGCTTTCATAATTTCATAACATAGAAGCAGCAACAAGGTGTTTTAGCACCCTAAATGGAAGAGACACAGAGAGAATATTTGTTTCCTATCTTGGTTCACACTGGAAGCAGATTGGCACCTGCAGAATTTACAAGGATTTATATCAAATCTACAAATGAATTTGACAGTTCATCTGTCATATTAAATCAATTCTTATCACATCACACACCATGTCCAGTGCTAGCTCCTAACAAGACAGAGAAATTGTCTGTGTGAATGAGGACTACACCTCTCTCTTTGTTGTGGGAAGCAGATATTGTAAGATCACACATATGAGGACTTTGTTCTCAGAAGGCAGAAAGAGAAATATGGTTCATGAACCAACCTAAAATAAAAATCCATGAATGTTCCCTGACAACTGCGTAAATCTTAACTCCCATCGTCCATCAGAAACACTATTCAAGAGGCAAAGCATTACACATTTTAATAAACAAAATTTCTTCACAACACTATCTTTTTTTATTTATTAAAAATTTCCACCTCTTCCCTGCCTCCCCTTTCCCTCCCCCTCCCCACTTCCCCCTTCCCATCTCCCCCTCCCTCTCTAGTCTTAAGAGCAGTCAGGGTTCCTTGCCCCGTGGGGAGTCCAAGGTCCTTCCCCATCCATAGAGATCTTTAAAGGTGAACATCCAAACAAACCAGGCTCCCACACAGCACTATCTTAAAAAAAAATATCTATCACCACATGTATTTAAGTCTCAGCACGATTAAGGGACAGCTCATGATTATTCTTTAAACTTTTGATCTTTTGATCATTTCAAGGGGTTACCATTGAGGAGTGTTTTGTGCTGAGAAATCTTATGTTATTGTTCAATGTAATGCATGATGTACTTGTTAATTTCACAGGACAAAGCTCTGCCAAGTTCTAAAAAACTCATGCTTCAAGACTGTAGGAGGAAGGCCACTTGTTGGTTCCTAGCTGCCCAGCTAGTTTAGAGCCGAAATAATCACACAGAAACTGAATTAATTAAATCACTGCTTGGCCCATTAGCTTTAGCCTCTTGTCGGCTAACTCTTATATTAATTTAACCCATTTTTATTAATCTGTATATCGCCATGTGGCCGTGGCTGACTGGGTAAAGTTCCCAACATCTGTCTCTGGCAGTTCCATGGCTTCTCTCTAACTCTGTTTTCCTCCTCCCATGATATAGGCCAAGCCAGTTTTTTTTTTCAGTTCATTAACCAATAAAAGCAGCACATAGACAGAAGGACCTCCCACACCATTTTCCCTTTTCTGTTGAAACAAAAAGGAAGGCTTTAACTTTGACATAGTAAAATTACATATAACAAAGCAGTTATCAAGCAAGAATTACATTTACAATAATTATATCTACTTTATCTTTTATCAAAACTAAGGAAAACTATATTTATTCTTTAACTCTATCAAAAACTCCAGAAGGATATAATATTACTTAAGTTAACAGAAATATTATTGCAAGCAACTTCCAAAATTCTGGAATTGACAGAGACATCTCATTACCTAGACAGTCACCCAAAGTTCTTCTATACTGTTGGGGCATCTGTCTTCAACCTATAGGTCCATAATATCCAACAAACTTTTCAATGAAGCAGGAAATTTCAAAGACAGTTCCACCTTCACTAGCAGATTGTCTATCATACATTTTTTGTGTTCTGCAAAATGTCTAGCAGACATTTTTTATGAAATAGGAACCCTGAAGCATCATCTCACCTTTAGGTAAGTTTAACAGTCATTTCTCTGTTGGTCCTGCATGTACAGTTCAACAGTCCAGGCATGAGCAGTTTCTTGCCCAAATGGATAGCAAACTCCATAAGAAGCCTCTTTGATGCCCATCTTCCTTTTGAAGTAATTGGTGCTACCAGGAGCAGATGTGTCTCACAGTCATGAAAAGTCTTAAGCTCTTAAAATATTTTAAATGCCATATTCTCTAGTCTTTGAAAGACTTGAAGAATGCCTATCAATCTGAAATATATCTCTGTACATCTAGAAAATCTAACATGACTACAAGCTTGACTATTATGATTATCTATTAACTTATGTTTCTTAATTATACATTACATTTTAAATGAGTTGCACAAACACAATACCTTAATCAAGAACAGAAATATAGATATAACAAAATTGATTTTAAATTTATATCAATAAACTAAGATCCATACCAATGCAAATCTCTATAGCATATCTACCTTTAAATGTAAAGAAGCATTTACAAACAATATTTGGGAATATGGGCAAAGTTTTGTTCGAACTTCTTCCTGCCATTTGGGGTCATTGTTAATCAGGTCTTTCATGGTATATCCATGTTAGATTCATCTCAGTCAGCAGTTGTGTGAAGTAATTTTTTGGGGATGTTCATGGCAACCTCTCAGAAGATCATGGTCTAGGTCTATCAAACCATATTAACCTGGAATGAATCCACAGGTTTTCATCCTCTGTGGAAACAAAAGAAGAACCTCTTTTCTGAAGCAACATATTCTTAGACCCAAATTCTGAAGTCTGGATACCTTTATAATATACATGGTGGTTTAGCGTAGCAGCCCATACAGTGAAATGTCTCTCTGTACTTAGCTCCTTCACAGTTAAAAATTCAAATAAAACACAATAATATACATAATCCAGACTCTCTTTGTATAGTCTATCTTTACATGACATATTTTCTTTTACTCCTTTAAATTTATGACTGTCTGTACTCATTAACCAATAAAAGCAACGCATAGACAAAAAGACCTTCCACACCACAAAAGTATTTCCTTTGTGATTCTCAACATAGATCACTATGAAGGCTTTTCATGAGGCAGTACTATGAGCTTTATTGCATTCCCATGTAGCCATCTTCAGAGTTGAGGAGTCATTAGTTAATTAGAGATTAAATCAGGAATGTACTGTTCTCCTTACAAAAGAAAGACTCTGGTCCTAGAGGAGCTGTGGGTGTCTATTTTCTGCTCACAAGGCAGTGTTTGCTTCTTTAAAATGACTCCACCATGTACAAGTTTTAATCTGTCTCTAGAAAAATCACTCTGGGTGTTTCTTCATACTGAACTGATTGCAATTTAGAGAACTTTTCAGCATCCCAGAGGTAATGGGCACCTTTTCTTAGTGCTTCAGATTACTAGAACATGACTCAGGACTGTTTAATAGAAAAAACATGAAAAAAATTCTCTGGATATCTAGATATCTACAAGGCCAGAAAAAGTACTCATTTTTGTGTGATTGTAAATTACTCATAGGAAGATTTTTATTTAAAAAATATATGTGTATATATACATATATATATATATATAATTTTAAATACACATATTTGTCTTTCTTTGTATTGTTTCCATCCAAAGAGAAAGAAGTGATGCCCTTATTTAAGATACAAAGAAGCCTGCAGTGATAATAACACATGTCGATGGAGGACTAGGCCTGGCAAGAGGTCTACAATGCCCTTGGGAGGCAGCAGGGACATATTCACAGTTATAGAAGAGAGGTCACCATGCTCTTACTTCTGTTTTCATAATAATGTTAAGATCTGAGCAGACTCCACTGTGATGGGTCTGAGCACACTTGCATGCTATCGGTATCAATGAGATCTTCATGCTGATTGGAATTTCATAAGAGCTCAGAAGCCTATAAGAAATTCAGATAACAACAAATGTCGCTGAAACGAAAACAGTTTTAGAGTGAGGCAGATTTAATCTCTATCCTCTGTGACAAATCAATCTAATCTTGCAAAGCCATGAAACACTGTATTTTGGCCTCAACTCTAAATCCGTGTTATTCTAGATTGCTCTCTTGGTAACTTTATCCTTTGTTTTCAGTCTCTGCAACTATCCATGCCCCACTTTCTGTGCAATGGCCTCATTCTGATAAAATCTTTTGAGCCATTTTCACTTATATGTACTTTTAAACTTCTAAGCTGCCATGTGATGTTTCCCAAAGAAACATCTCTTCACACCAGATGAAATGGGAACCAAAAGGGTGAAGAAAGGATTCCATCCAGTTCCAGTATGGTGAACAAATGGCTTTATTGGGATTATAAACGTGATCATGTGGGTTAAAGGCAGCTGCACCACCCAGAATGATACTTCTGCCCAAAGTCAATTCACACAATCACAGGGGAGGGAGGGATTTGTGTGGTTTTGTTGGAACTCTCCCAGATATTGTGGGATCTTGTGAGTCTCAACACCCTTTCCCGGGTGTTCCATGAACATGTGGTGTCCTGAGCTTCTCATAACAGATGTCAGAGACCCTTTGCTTTGGGATGACACAGCCATACCCAAACTGAGTATTCCACCTACACTCACCTTCTTGTGTTGTGTTTACTTTGCTTCAAAACCAGTTGTTTATCTTGTTGCCTCATCTGCCACATAATTTTTCCATTTATCTTTGGGTTTCAGTTCAAACAAATGTTAGATCTGCTTTATAGAGTGTCCTGGTCTCTCTTTAGTCAGTTTAATACTTCCCCAAGTATGTTGCTATGGTAGCCTCATTCTAATGCTATACTAATGAGTGTTTGGTGAGCAACTGTTATCCTCTAGGCACTGTACATGATTTCAATTTAAGACATCATGGAGAACATGTTTTAGACTGTAATTTCTTTTCATGTAGGTTTTCCCTCCTAGCTAGTAGGCACAAAAGTAAAAGACTCTAATTATGGGTATGCCTAAAGAACCACCAAGGTCCCTATGATTTGAGAAACTGTTTGCTACTTCCCTTATTTACAAATTATTTAAGCAGGTAAATTTTCATGGCCCTGATTCTGAACACAGTGACCTCATCTTCCTAATAAGTAACAGACCACTATCTTTCTACTGATGCCATTTTATGGAGTTACTAACAGTTCATTCATTCATTCATTCGTTCATCTACCAGTACTTTAAGTACTTAGTCTGCAGTCTGGAACTTTCCTTTCTCTGCCTTCCTTTTCACATCTTGTATATTTCTTGTACTCTAGACCATTTCCTCAGGAATCATGTATTAACACCTATATTTTTCTGTCCCCATTCCCTTGAAAGTGAATAGAAATAAGTTCCTAAACAGGATTTATGCAGATCACGCATGTGCTACAGATTATATCAGAATGGGATGTCATGTCATCATTCACCTTTGCTTCATGTTGTCCTGATTAAGCTCATATGCTTAGAGAATTTTATATTTGAGTCATTCTATAGTTTAATACTATATCCACCAACTGTCGGAAGTTTCCCAATCTTCTATGAATGTCTCCAAAGCTGGAGGACACACTGTATCTTGGGGCATTTACACCATGTTTACTATCCCTACAGTTGCTTGCACAATTTTGGTGTTGTTGTAATATTGACTTTAAGTCTGTCTTCCTATCACTTTCTGGTACTGGAAAATCAGTAGAGTAAAAAATAATTAACATGTAATGAGTTATAAAATCTTTTAGGAAAGCATATCTCTTCCTGGAAGAAGGCTCTGAAGGTGAGCTGTGAGGGCAGCTGTCCAAGCTGCCAATGCTCCATTTTTGCATCCGTGTTGATCAGGGTAAGGGAAGGGGAACTAATAATCCTTAGAACAATCAGGCCCTCTCCTAGTTTCTGCTCTAAGTCATACCCTTGGGTAATTAACTTGCCTGTTGGATCTTGGCTGCCATTGACACATTTTGCTGTCCTGGTTTGTGTCAGTTAATCAACACTGAGAGAACCTGCTGTGACATAACTCTGTTCTAGGCCCAGTGGAAACATTAACTAATTGTGGCCATGGCAAAACACTAAGCAATGTTTATCCCAGGGTTTATTGCTAAAGAAAGATCAAGAAAAAAATATGGAAGGCCATAATCAGTTTCTTCATCCTATATGGATTTCTTCTAAAAGGTTGTGGGGACAAAATTGCAAATGACTATTCCACTCTTCTATTCCATTGACCAAGAATGCAGGACTAAATATTTTAAGACTATAGAACCCTGGCAACCTGATAGTGAATAGGAGTCCCCATCGCTAGTCTCATGTTCTTCTTGAGGTTTGATTTTTTTTTTGCTGCCTGTTTGTTTGTTCTTGGCCTAAATACAAAGCAAGAAAACAAAGAAAAGTTCACATGAGCATAAATGTTTACAATTCTGTGAACATGTTTGAAGAATTAAAAACAGGAGAGTTGTTGAGATTTTCAAAACATAAATAAAATACCAGGCTGAAGTCAGATCTTACCATACATTTCCAAGAGACGTTAATACAGGATTTTAGAGACACACTAAATACCACAAAGGAGTGGCAGCCATATTGGAGCAAGGTGGTTGACTGTCAGGCTTTACTAGGTAGACTTGCTTTTCCTATGGAATATTATTGTTTTTCCTTTGGGGTGTCAATTATACTTGGGGAGAGAAACTGTGTATCCTAGGGTTTTCTTCTCCTTTTTTCCTCTTTGATATATTTTTGTTTCTTGAAATTGATATATAATTATATCATTTCTTTCCTTCTGTTTGCTCCTATAACCCTTTACATATGCACTCGCCCTCCTCTCAAATTCATGGCCTTATTTTCTTGACATTTTTGGAATGTTGATATGTGTGTGTGTGTGTGTGTGTGTGTGTGTGCGTGTGTGTGTGTATGTGTGTGTGTATGTGTCTCTTTATATATAGAAACATATATAAAGTTACTCAGTCTGTATATAATGTTACACATACACACACACATCCATTTGGTATTGGATAATTGAGGGGATCTTTTGTAGGAATGGTTCCTTTAGTCTCTCTCAACTTTCTTTAGATAAATGTACCTTTCATCCATCATCAAAACAAGTCTTTTCAAAAATTAGAGACAACACACCACAGACAACAGACAACAACTGATTGAGATACAAAGAACAAATGATCTTCTGACACCAAGTCTCAAACAACAGATCTACATTACAACTTATGCATCTAATGCTTAGGCAACATTCTACAGAAGGTGTCTGCTATCCTAAAAGCTAGGGGAATAGGATGCCTGCTTTTAGTTCATATCTTGAGATGACAGAGTAACTACTACATGAAGTTCCAACAGCATGACTGGATAAATAAGACCTAAACAATTATGACACCAACATACATGCTACCATGAAAGGGAGAAATATTACAGGATATCAACTCCAGACAAAGAACTATAGTTCAGTTCTGTATGCTTTCAAGATGAGGGCAGAGAGGCAACAGCAGAGATATGGCAGGGGAGGGGATGAGTGGAGGAAGAGAAAGAAATGAATAGTGACTGAGCGAGAGGGTGAACAAGCAGCAGAGACTAGCAGAGGCTTGTTCATGCCCTGGACTCCAGATGTGTCCTGAGAACCAATGCAGCAAGAATGGGTCTTTCATGACACCCATGGGGAATAATTTGCTGTGGAAAGCCTCTAGCCTAGAAAAAAAGGTAATGGCAATGAAGTTTTGGGTAGAGAACAAGTGGAAGACCAACACTCTTCAAAGGCAGTTTTGGGGATAGGAGACAGGGGAGCTAGAAAGTGCATGTGTGCTGGTGAGGTAAGGGATTTAGAATGAGATTTCTTAACCTGAGTATTGGGACACAGCTAAAGAAGTGAAAAGAGAAGGAACATTTTCAGTAAGAATGCACAGGTGTGGTATACAGTCTATCAATGTACAGAACAGGCTAATAAGATAATATATTTGTCCTCTGCCTGATCCAGACAAGAATCATATGTTTTCCCCTAAGAACTGAGTGTTGACAAAGTCCATTTTAGTCATGGAGACCAGTATTTGTGTTTTGCCTAAGAAAGACAGTTATGGAAGACGCCTGATTTCTCATGGCCCTGGCTTTCCTGCCACAGCACTGAGTCTGTGGGCTTGACACAAAAGTCTGATCCGTACTAGAGAATCACTGTCCGCCTCACCCTAATGTGGATCCAATTTACTCCCCTAGACTAGACACTGGGGTGCCTGTCTTTGGCTTTCAAAAGGCAGAATATATCATCTCTAGGCAAAGGAAACTTAATCCCCCCCCATGTACAATACTGTATTCTAAGAGCCCTTGGCCACCATTCTCACTTGCCTTTTCTTCCCCATTGATGTTTCCCTTTCTTTCAGTACTGTAACCCATCAATGCCTGAAAAGATGCAAAGCTGAAAACTCTTGACTCGCTGTGGTCTCACTGCCATGCAGGGACCTACTTCAATTTCACAGATAGAGCCATGTTTTTCTTATACAGGTAAAGGCCAAGGGCTTTCCTCTTGGCGCGTAGTGTGTTGAAAGCTTCGTCAGCAGGCTGTGGATTAGAGAGATCCCATTTAGTCGTAAGGGATATTTAAGGGAGTCAGGCTCTCATTGATAGTAGGACTGTAGCTTCGTTCCCCCTCTCCCACCTTCCCTTACTCTTTTCCTTCTCTTCCCGCTACTCTCTAGTCACCTGACATCGATGACAAGCACGTTTCTGATTGATCTGTGTTGTCACATGTCCAAGGAGAAGAGCACCAAAGACCAAAGCCTCTTTATATTGATTCCTTATAAAATATTTATCTCATGCATTTTGTCACAGGAAAGGAAATATGAAGCTCACACACTCGATATTCCTGGGGATAACTCAAAATTACACAAGATTCAGCCTCAAAAACAGCAAAAGAGGAAAACAAAGCTTAGGACTGTGCTCACAACCTTCAGTGTTGTTAATTAAAGACCACTGCCCATTTGTTATTGTGGCACCCCAAATAAATTGCTAACTTTGCTGTTCTTTGGTTCTTTGAAATGGGTTATTTAGGGAAAAGCAGTTAAACCTCATGTACAGTGTGTAGCTTAATTTGGTACAAGCACTGGTGTCCCTACCACGAGCTGACCTAGACTGTCATCAGCAGAGCTTGGTAGGTGTTTATCGATCTCCTCTGTTTACATTGTAGGGTAATTGGACACAAATTCGAGTTTCTTGTTTCGGATCCATGCTTTCTCCAAAGCTGCATCTCAGTTACTGAGAACATAAGCAAGACTGTTGTTACACTTTTGTCAATGATTATTCATGTTAGAAAATTGAAAATATCTGAAATACAGAAAATAGATGGGAACTTTTAATTTTTATTTATTTCTACACATTACTGTGTCACTCGGTTTTAAATGACATATTAATATTTCACCTTATCAATAAAGTAGTAACCCATGAGGCAACATAGCTTAGTCTTTCCATTTGACTTAGTACTTAATGTTTAATTTTTCAGTGTACATCTGTTTACTAAGCTAGTAAATGATACTTTTACAGCCCTGCTAATAGCTCAGATGCTTACCAAAGTGCCTGCTCCAGAAAAAGGTGATACATGATTTAAACGATGAGGCAGCTCTCACTTAGAGAAGCCCACACTCATGTTATCTGTGATCTTTTTTCATATTCACAAGTGCCACACTTTTTATTAGCTCTCCTACCTAAAATCTATGTTTAAATACTCACTTAGTAAACTATATCTCTTTTTCAGAATTGCAAAGAGAAGATGAAAAGCAAGATGGCAGATGCGATGCAATTGTTGAGTAGAGAAACAGAGAATTTGTTGGGCAGAAGCATTCAGTAAACTAACCTGGGAACTCTGGTTCAGGATGAGAAAGAAATACTGACTGCTCCAGTGTTGAGCTGCTTCCTGATCTTCTGGATGACCCCTGTCAACACCAGCATCTTCATCGTCTCCATCCTCACTCTAATCTCAACAGGAAACTGGGCAGAATTACCCTGTCTCTGTGGTTTTTTTTTTATCAGTGATTTGGTGTACAACATCTAATTCTTCTCTCATCACATACCTTTGAGTCTATTCATATTCCCATTTGACAAGAAAGAAATAGAGAAAATATCACAGCTATGAAATCTCCTGATAATTCATCTTATCTCTTAGCATGTTCTGGCATGTGTCTGAGAAAATCATGCCTGTATATGTTTGCCTTCTGTGGAGCTCCAGGGGCAACTTTTAGTTAGTGGCTGAACTTTAAAATCTGTCCATGTTGGTGTTAAAAGAAAAACATGGCAGGATGATAGAAGTCATTGCAACGTGTGGGATTCTACTTCCATTAAGGATGCTTTGGAGATTTACTCTGTTCCATGCAGAGATTATTTTATTTTTGCATAAATCAGTGCATGTTATAGAAATTGTTCCTAATATCAGGAATTTGATCATTTGAGAGTCTAGATACAGATGCTAATCAGTGTCGCTATACTGTAACAGAGGTGTGAAGCAGGACAATGGAACCGCTAATGATCATAAATGAATCTCTTTCAATTTCTAAGGAGCCTGTAGAAAGGGGAGGGAATTATATTTGAAGCTGGGTTAGGGGCCAGTAATTAACTGAACAAAAGGGATGAGGAGAAGTAGAAGTTCTTTATATGTACAAAGACAGAATGTACAAATTGTCTTCCTGATGTGAGTTTGTCTCTCTTTTCAGAAAGGGCTCAGTGATGTGTATTTTGCAACCATGTAACCACAGTCAATATTGTTTGGTCATTACAGATTTATTATTTGGAAAGAGTAGGAGCTTTGTCAGAGCAATTCTTAATTCTTTTTTCCTTTATTAGTATTAATTATGCACAGGCCCTTTGTGGAAAACATTTTTTTTTAAAAAAAAAAAACTTCCTTCCTATTATTTAATAGGTTAAAAATGTTCTCCTGCATCTCTGAATATTGGTTTCTGACCCTCCAATACACAGCAGAAGCAGTTTTACTCCCCACATCCTAAGGGTGAACACGCAATTGCTCAGTCCAGGTGTTGGAATAATTGAGAAAAATTAAATGAATACTGAATGCTCCATGGTCTCCACCTGTGTGGTAGGCTACTTTTCTCATAGTGGATGAAGAAATAAGCACCCACTGACCAAATTCCATTGCTGTAGGTATTTTAGACAACAAATTTGATCAAACTTTAAAAGGAAAATAAGCCAGGTAGTGGTGTACACCTTTAATTCTAGCACAGAGGAGGTAGATGCAAGTAGATCTCTGTAAGTTTCAGGTCAATCTGGTCTACAGGGTGAGTTCCAGACCATCCACGGCTGTTACACAGAGAAACTGTGTCTCAAAAAACCAAAAAAATAAAACAGAAAAAAGCAAGTAAAATTATCTCATATAGTATACATACACAATATATATATATATAAATAAATGAATATATATAATTATATATATATAATTATATATCTAATTCAGGAACTAATTTCTGTCTTCTGGTTGGAAAGCAATGCTGCAAAGCATAGTCAGGACTCTTCAGTGGTAGACGGGTGTATATTACAGAATTCCCTTGATTTGGTTTCTTATACTGCCTGGTTTACTAATAAGCAAACATGAAAAATGTAAAACAGTTTAGTATATCTCAAGAAAAATGAACTAAAAATCTACACATAGATAATCTAAAGTAAACGTGGCTTGCTGTCACCTTAGCTGTTGCCCCCCCCCTTTACTAGGATAGAGGTAGCCACGTGGCTAACAGCCATCTCTACTAAGGTTGGAAAGGATGACTTTGTCATGTGACCTTATTCCCATCATGATAAAAGTTATCATATGACATAAGTCATCCAAGAAAAAAGCAACTCGTCCTAGCTGTGAGGCCCAAACCAGATGATTCTTCCACTGTATTCGATCACACTAAAGCCTCAACTGACAGTCCCTTCTCTCCCTTTCTAGCCTCTCTGGTTTCCCTTTCTCCCTTCTCAGCAAAGGGCTGCCAACCCAGTCAGGGCTGAGGCAGTCCCTGACAAGGACCCTGAACAAAATTACAGTACCCTTGCTAGGGATCTTTGCTAAAGATCAGTTTGTAACTTGTCTCCTGACTTAAAGGGGTAAATTATGAAAAAAAAATCCAAGAGGTCATCCAAGACAAACACGATAATTCCAAGATCACCCCACAAAGACCCTCTCACAATAAACCAGTCTGGATCCTGAGCCCCCAGATAGAAACAACTCCTTGTGACCTCCTTCTCCCGGAGTTTCCCTGATACTAGGACCAAACTTAGACACCAAGAGAAAGGACCCCTAACTCCTCAGGCAGAAGTCTTAGCAATGGCCTTTAAAGTATACCATAGGATGGATGAAAAAGACCTGAAACAAAAATACCTGATTCTAGCAAAGGCCTTTCAACTGGCCATGGCAACTGCCCAGGCTCCAAGGCTTGGGTCCCTGTTTCAAATGCAATCAGGAGGATCACTGGGCCAGGGCCTATGTGATCCCTCTTAACCCACCCAGACCATGTCCAAGGTGCCATCAAGAAGGGCATTCGGGTGTCCCTCATCAATTCCAGACCTTCTAGATCCAGTCATGAATGACTGAGGGGGCCTGGGCTCCCATGGCCTGACCACTGCAGTCTCTCACTGAGAACCTCAGGTAGACATCACAGTATCAGGGTGATGTATCCCTTTCCTTCTGGACACTGGAACCACTTGTTTAGTCCTGACGGAATTTTAGGGACCCACATCTTCTTGTTCCCCTATTGTCAGGGTAGGGTGACAGCTTTACCAGACTCTTCAAACCCCATAACATATATCTTCCAGGCTCAATATTCGCTCTCTTTCCAAAGCCTCAGTGGACTTAAGTCTCTTATCTAAAAGAAAAAAATCTACTATCCACTTTTGGCTGCCCACCACCTGGACATACTTCTGCAGTGCCCTTCAGGGTGCCACCGAGTGTGCAGTTCTACTAAGACACTTGCGCTTCTCCAGCTATTTCCTCCTCACCTGCTGTGACTACTTGCCTCTCCCCTTCTCCTGGGCAAGTGTCACTACGGAGGTGCCTGCTTCATTTACTTTTACTATGAAAGCCACACAGGTGTGCCAGGATACCTTTCCCTTCTGAGTTGTATGTATAGTCTGGCTCCCAACAGGCAGGATAACTTTCCCTCAGAGCTCTACCTCCTACAGGTGTATCTTGGCTGTCAGAAGCCTTTTTTTTGAGCTATAGAGATAGCCTGGCTTCTGATGGCCAGGATACCTTTCCCTTCAGAGCTATAACTGGTGTTATAAGTTTTAAATTAACTCTTTTGTTACAGATTTTACAGGGTTTTAATCAGACCCAGTATGCTTACAAATCTGGAGGTACAGGAGGTTTACACAATAATTTTACAAATCTTGAGCTAAGTTACATACCTTAGCAAACTTCTAGAGTTAAACCAAAACCAACAGAAATGAGATGAGTAGCAATAGTCCCTATTGGGGACAGTCTGTTTCTTTGTTTTGTCTTGCTCTCCTCTCTCTGCCACAAAGCAGATGGCTCACCTGATATGGAACCAAGATTTTGGAAGAAACCTTTGAACAAGCACGCATGGGTGTAGAGGAAAGGGAGTCATACCCTAACTTTAGTGGCAGTTTTTAACCGAAGTGGGATAGTTCAATGCCACCCATGCCTAAAAGACATCTGAATCCCTGTAAAACTGAATATAGTAAGTTGAGAACAAAGAAGGCTTAGAGATAAGAAACTTTTGAATCATGGCTATAGACAAAGGATGCTGCAGTGGGGAGTGGAAAGAAGCATCAGCCAGTGAAGTGTGCATGTAGGGCATGTGCATATGTGTGTGGAGAGAGAACAGATGAAAACAAATGACATGAAGCAAAGAAATAGGAAATGGGGAGACCACTTTTCATTTCACTGATAGCTCACAGTATTTGTAAAAATCCCAAATAATAGTAGGATCTGAGTTGCCATTAGGTGGAGATCTTTGAATTTATTATCTAAGAGGTAATGAAGTCAAATTTGATTGCAAAAGTGAATAAATTTAGGGTCCTTCAGTGTTGGACAGACTCCCGAAATAATCACACAGAAACTATATTAATTACAACACTGCTTATGCATATTTCTAGCTCACTTTTATCTCTTAAATTAAACATTTTCTATTATTTTTATTTTACCATGGGGCTTATGGCTCATTGATAAGGTTCCAACTGATGGCTTGTGTCTTTCTCCTCTGGTGATTCCATGGCATCTCTCTGACTCCACCTTCTTTCTCTATTTTTTTTCCCAGTGGTTACACTCTGTAAGTGATTGGCTGAAAGCAGCTTCTTTATTCATTAACCAATAATGGCTAAAAAAAGAAAAATGAACTAAACTATTCTTGCTCATCCCAGAGATAGAACCATGAAGAAATGACTAAGGAACTCACATGGATCACATGAATGATTACAAGTATATTTTGTCTCATCATGGCAATATCTTTCTCTTTTGTGTTTAGCTAATGTTTTCCATCTACCTCTTCTATGATTCTTTTTCCATTCTGTCTCATAAATGTACATTTTGAATGACTGTAAAGACATATGGTTCTAATTCTACATCAAATACTTTAGTTCAGGCCCATACTGCCTGATGGCTATTATCTTCTACCATAATTCAATAGTCTGTCTGAGTCACTCCATAGCATACACAGCTTGTGCCTCCTCTTCTTTTTCCTTTCAAGAAATATCTACTGGCATACTTAACATTTTTTAGAGAATCAATCACATAACATAATTTATGGAGACATATTTTGATGTCCTGTCACAGGATGAATGGGTCATCAGGTTCTGATGCAAAGTGAACTGGACAAGTAGAAAGTCCCTGAGGGAGGGAGACACTTGCAATGAATGAAGATGAGGAACAGTTTCCCATGGCCAGGGAAACTGATAAGTCAAGAGCATGTGCACCACCAAGAATTGTTAGTACAGAATCTTTGCACAAAAAATATGAAAAATTATGAGATATCCTTGAAGTTAAGTGATTAGTTTATAATTTTGTAAGCATGCTGCTCCTACTTGTCTATGTCCTGAACACAGTGTGAAAAACAAAATTTATTCACTATCTTGGCAATTCTTTGTTGAGAACTTAGGATCAGCTTCCCCCTCTCCTATCACAGTGTACCTCTCAGTTGAGGCAATCAGAGAACAGCATCTGAGCCTATAGGGAGTATTCCACTCATTATAGAATGATATGGTGGCTGAGGAAGATTAAGAAGAGAAAATAGGCTTTCTTTGATGTGTGCAGCTGGATATTCCTTCGACATTCTTTCTTACTCTTTTTCTTTTCACTATTACTAGTTTCTGTATTGGTTCTTGGTCTCCAGAAGAGCGTAACTCCCACCACATGCGTGTCTATTACTGTCTATGATTGGGCCTCTGTCTTTTCTTACTAGAAGCCAAATTATGCATATAAGTCTACTCTTTACAATGCCAACCAAAAGACAGACCTACATTTGAAATTATGCCCTTGAATTTGAAAAAAAAAATTAGATACATATTTGTATTAATCTTACTTCCTGTTGCTACAATGGAATAACTTGTAAAAAAAAAACAATGTACAAGAGCAAGGATTTATGTGGCTCATAATTCTTGTAGTCTATCATGGCAGGGAAGTCAAAGCATCAGGAACTTAAAACACCCATCCATTACAACTGCAGTGAAAAGCAGAGAGCAATGGACTGATGTGTTAATGGAGGTGTTTTTACCCCATCTGGTCCCATAGCTCTTTTTCAAATAATCACTCAGAGGCTTAATATTAATTACAAGCTGTTTGTCCTATTGCTCAGGCTTATTACTAACTAGCCTTTACACTTTAAATTAACCCGTTTTTATTAAACTTTGCTTTGCCACATATATCATGACTTTACATGTGCACTAATACATCTTGCTCCTCCTGCAGCTGACTGATATCTCCTCTGACTCCACGCATTCTCTCCCTGTATCTCTGCTTGGATTTTCCACCTGGATCTATCCTGCCTTGCTTTAGGCCAAGTCAGCTACTCTATTAACCAACAGGAATAAAACATATTTACAGCATAAAAATGGGTTATCTCACAGCACTCGTGAATGCATGTTAGTACTCCTCTCTATTTTTCCACTCCTACACCTTCCAAAATCTCCTCCCCAGAGAATGATATCACTTATAACAAGTGTCTCTCCACAACTCAATATATTGAAGGTGCTCCCCACAGTTACACTCACAGATCAATCTGGTCCAAACAAACCTTAGTCAGACTCTTTAACAAGTGAGTCTAGATTGTGCCAAGTTGATGTTTAACACTAATCATGAAAATATTTATGGAGAAATGTTTCAAATGTAAAAAGTGAGACTACTGGCAGTTGTATAAATTGTCAGATGGCCCTGTGATTGCTTAGATGCCTGGCCTTCTTTTTTAGTAGGTAGGTAGGTGAAGGAGACTTAGACATCTGTTGACTGTTGTTCAGGACCTTGAAGAATGAATAGGAATTAAGCAGTCAGAGAGGAGGTAACCAGATATACTAAACAGGTAGAATACCAAGGGACAGGCACAGAGTAGTCAGTATCCTGAACAGTTTATGGTCCATAGAGACAATTAAGTTCAACTGTATGAAGGTTAAATGAATGAAAATTTAGAGTCAAGGTTTTGGAGCCTGTGGTTTTTTTGACTTATAAAGAACAAAGCTATTAACTTCGCTATCAGGACAGATATGAGGACTCTGTGTAACATAAACACCACTGAGCAGTGACCATAAGTGGATATAGTCAGGAAACCAGAGAAGAGATGTGGATAAATGGAAATGATAAATGTTGCTCCAAGAAGAAAAGGTAAATACAGACTTGTATTTTTTTGGTGAAGACCTAAAACACTGCTTTGGAAACAAAGTCAGCATGGTGGGCAAGGCAACGGGCGGAAGTTGCATGAATATTGGAGTTTAAATTTGAAATCCTAGAAGAAGTATTACATTTTTATTTAGCAAGAGAAAGTTAAGGAGAAAAGAGTTTGTAGGTAAAATTCCTTATTCACTTTTAAATGTAGTGGAAAAGTATGTAAAACACTTTATTCAAGAGCTCTTACAAGAAGTGGGAAATGTAGAAATGTAGTTAGGAGAGAGCATGCTATTTAAATTTTTTTCCACAGAGGTGAGTTTTAAAGCCATAAGACTGGATTGCATTTTTACATAGTTACGAAGCAAATACTAAAATGGGAGAATTCATAATTAGGAAACACATATTTTAAACTGCATGAAGATTAAGAGCAAAAAAGAGAAGGAGGGAAAAGAAATCTGAGAACCAAAGAAACAATGAGTACAGATCATGATAAGAGACAGATAAATGATATATTGATAAAAAAAATTAATAAAAAATAATAAATTAATATATGTATTCTAGAAAACAAAGACTAAATAATCATTGATTTATAGGTGATGTGTGGATATACAAGTATATAGTTGGTAGATAGGTGGAACATGGATAGATAATAGAAAGAATATAAATAATATGCATATTGTAGTGTGAGGTTTTACTCCTTAGGCTTTTTTGGGGGCCCACCACTTAGATATCAAATAAATCACACATAGCGGCTTGTTCTTAGTTATGAATGCATGTCCTTAGCTTGCCTTGTTTCTTGCAACTTTTTAAATTTAGATTATCTCAACTACCTTTTGCCTCTGGGCTTTTATCCTTCTCTATTTCTGTATGTCTTTCTTTACTTCTTTCTCCATGCCTTTCTGTGTAGCTGGGTGGCAGACCTCGATGTCCTCCTCTCCTTGATCTCTTATTCCCCTTTTTCCAAATTTCTTTCTCCATTTTTTTCTTACTGCCTGCCAGCCCTACCTATCCTTCCTCCTGCCTCGCTACTGGCCATTCAATTCTTTACTAGACCCATCAGGTGTTTTCAACAGGCAAAGAATCACAGCTACACAGAGTTAAACAAATGCAGCACACCTTAAAATAATATTCCCCAACACATAGTTAGATGGATACCTATGGAGATCAGAGGTGACAAATGGATACATGGATGGATGATGAAGGGACATATGGATGGAAGAATGAATGGATTGATAGATGAAGGAAAATGGGTAGATGGAGGCATGGATGGAAGGATAGATGTGTAGGCAGATGAAATGATAGATGAATGTATGAATGTATGGGTAGATGATAGATTAAAAGAGAGACGAGTGATAGATGATAGATGGGTAGATATATGGATGGATAGATGAACAGATATGAAATAGATAAATTGACTGATAAATATTTGATAGATAAGAAATAAAGATTGGATATTAGAATTAGAGAACAGAGAATTTATTTTTACATCTACAACATCCTTCTGAATAAAACCTGTGTGAATAGAGTCATGGAAACAAAGCTTGATTGTGAAATTGAGTAAGTTATAGTCAACAATCCACCTGACACCGGATCTGCACAGGAAAGACAGTGTGGAGACAGAAAAATATGGGTATAAAGGACCTGTCAATTCATTCACTATGTGTAGTTCCATTGATCTCAGGCTTCCCATCTTCCTTATATCAGAGTAGAAAATGAGAATAATAAGTACAAACAAATCATATGTGGTGTATGTTTCAACTATTAATCCAGTTGAATCGCAACATAGGCAAGGAGAGCAGTGGTAAGGAGGATTCTGAGGAAGATGGCAA
The DNA here is from genome assembly GCF_982192425.1 of Myodes glareolus. Classification (NCBI taxonomy): domain Eukaryota; kingdom Metazoa; phylum Chordata; class Mammalia; order Rodentia; family Cricetidae; genus Myodes; species Myodes glareolus. Next base: position 57,993,546 of record NC_142038.1, read on the forward strand.
AAATTGTAACAGCAGAGCAGCCACCTGCTCTAGGCACTGGGGGACTTATTTATACCTCCTATTTGGAGAATAGAAAAGATGCTATATCACTTCAAGAAAGTTTTCAATTGGTGGGAAGATCTCCCTTTGAGCTCATTAGTCTTAAACAGTCTTAAACAACCACGACATTACAGTCATACTGTTTAGTCTTTCCCATCTTCAGAGCTCTTAGCAAATATTAGCTAATTAGCTCTTCAAACATTTATAAAAGTTTCCCAAGTATATATTATTGTTCATATCACTTTGTCAGGAATGGAGGCCAGTTACCTATGTAATTTGTCAAAGATGTGAAGGGTGTCCTTGGCCAAAGCAAGACACTCTCCCTTAAATATCTGATTAAGTCTTGTCATTTGTCTCAGGATCATATATCCTCCCTTCTACAAGAAGCATGGTAGTAGTTGAATGGTAGAACATCTCGATATCCTAATGGCATAGTTTTAATTTATTGCATGAGCCTTTGGCCTCTCCCTTCAACTCCTCATCTATAGTCGTGTTAATTAGGCTCAGGCAGAAAAGTCTTCACATTGAGATCCCTGATATTGCATTCTAAGTCTTTGTCATTACTGATGAGGTCTTGTCTCTGCCACTTTTATCTCAATGTTTGGTTCAATAAATATTCAGTGAGATAGAATTCTATAGGAAAGAAACTGCAGCTCTCAATCTAGTAAGTCCCCTTCTCTTTGGACTGCCATATCTTATACTTAAATGGAAGTAAAACTTTACATAAAATTTCAGGATATATTCATTCATATTTTGGAACAGTATTAACCGTCTTTACAAATTCTCTCAAATTGGCTGCAAACTTTATATTTTCATGTTTATGTTGTGATGAAGAATTATAAGCACTGAATGTGAAATAAGGCAACTATGAAACAAATAAAAATATCAAAAATACCACCACTACCAGAAAAAACACTGGTTTATCCACAACACACAGTACCTGCGTGAATTCTCCAGTGTTAGGAAAGAAAAACAAGAGATATCTTACTCTTGGACATTTTGTCAAGTATCTAATTTCCCTACTATTCCTGTCCTACTGTCAGCGCTCCTCTTACTGGATGCCCTCTTATGATGGGTTTGATTTGTTTTGTGCTGGGGTTTTTTCTTCCTTATCTTTTCCTACTCATTTCAACTACTATATTGTTATCTTCATGTCTTTTTGCTCCATGCAACTGTGCCTGAGCAGTCTCCTAAGAAAACCGAATCTCTTCTACCTGCAGCTCTGATTGAGATCAAGTATTAGTGATTCTAACATCAATTCCCAACTCTGCAGACAGGGCTTAACTGAGCCAACAGTGGGCTCACACCGAAAGATGACTTTCCTTTCACCTTTAATTTTCTTATATTTTCCTTCTGTTAGCAACTGTTTGCTGGTGTTCTGTGAAGAAACATGTCCATTCTGCGTGTGACCATTACTTGAGCAAGCAGATCACAACCTTCTCTTATTAGCCAGATCGTTATGTGTATGTTCATAACCCTTCTGTGCATCTTAGGATAACTCTTATAACTCGATTATCCTTTGTTCATTCTGGACCGGACATTGGAGTGTATGCTGCTCAAAGAGACATGTTTGTGTAGAACTTTACATTACAACCATACATGCACAGTACTTTACACGAGGTATGGAACCTTGAGAATTGAGTGAATCATGTGCTCTTTCAGAAAAATCTACTGTGAAAGTAAGTCTGTTTTTGTTTTTTATTGGAAATTTAATAAAGGAAAATGTATTTATATAGTTATATTCAAAGAATTGCTTGAAAAAAAGTCATATGTTTCTTAGAAAGTACCTGAAAATCTATTAAAATAGATTGATATATACATTGCAGTTTGCATCTGAGTCCTCAGTGACAAGATAGTCAACAGAGGTTGGTGTATCTTATTTTTAGGAACCATAAGATGTTTCCTCTTCCCCTCCCCCTGATTGCTTTGGCTTTATACCACTCTATATTTATTCAAACTGAACAGATCTTTCAGGTATTTATTGTACTGCTGCTATAGGTATCTAAGTGCACTTAGGAGCATGATTGAGATTCTGTTTATTTCTCTAACACTAACATGAAGGCACCGAGAACCACTTCTGTGGGTTGCTGATCTTGTGCCAGGGATGGCTGGGCAGGAAGACATTTCATAACTCAGTCTGAATAGCACACACACTACTGCACTATCTTAATGTCATTTCTAACCTTTTCTTTTATCAGCTGGATTCCATGGATTAGGAAAAGTGATAACAACAGCTCACTGCCTTCTGCTGGACAGAGTCCATACTTGATGAACAATCAGGGCCTTATTAAGAGAAGCCACACTGCCCTAATGGGGAGTAGATCACAGGCCACGATTTCTGTGACTGTTTTTCTCTGTGGGAGGGGACATGACCTTGCCTCTTTTTCCCTCCTCCCTGGTATCAGCTTAATGACAGACTTATTTTCTTTTTCTGAATTTTTAAAGCAAAAGAAGAGAAAGGATTCAGAAATGGGGTTGGACTCATTTTCAGTTTCCCATGATATGGAAGATGTGCACAGAAACTGTGTTAGAAAGGCGGTTTGGTTTGACATTGCTGACAAAGCCCTTTCCATCATCACACTTCCTATCTACAGTGTACCTGGGGTTCTGTTTTCATCCTCAGAAGGGCAGTGTGTAAATATGGGCCCTGGATCTCCTTGCACTGCCCCACCCTCAAGATTTCCTCCAGATTTCCCTTTCATGAATCAGAGTTGGTTCCTCCTTTCATGTTCACATATTTTAGTTCTTCAGACATAGTTCAAATTCTGCATTCTCTCTGAAGCAAGCCTCACCCCCCTGATTCTGGCTTTGCCTCCCTTTGAACTGCTGTCTATTATTCTCAATACCTCATGTAGACACTAAAATTTATTATGCCATGTTGACTTATTTATAGCTCAAGATGCAGACCTGACCTTGTTATATTTTATTTGTTTTACTTACACCCATGTTTTCTCTTTCATCTTCCCTACAATTGCCCAACTCTAAGTGCTGCATGCATCTATAACCTCAAAATGTATGCATCCGTTAAAATGTAGAATGCTATTTGTGGATATGTGAGATTTAGTTTTAATTGTATGAAGCCTATTGCACCATAGTTTTTTAGCTTGATTCTTACACAATAATATACATTAATCCATTAGAATGAAAATAGAAGGTGTATCCAAAGATGGGTGGAGAAACAATATTGTCAAACCAGGAACCCCAGATTCTTTTCAAAGCTGCAGTAGGGGCAGCATAGGCAAAGCAATCAATTAACCCAAGTACTGTCTTTCCATGTGCAATTCTCAGCTTAAACTTCAAACAGATAGATATTAAGTAGATGACCTTAGACTAGAAAAGGTCAGTTAGTTAAAAAGTCCCATGAAGGACTGATTGTACTATTCTCTGGACCCATTCTTAATAAATATGACAATCACTGCCCAGCTCAGAACTCTCTCCTCTGAGCGTGTAGGCAGACAGGCATGTGCTTGCCTGCTCTTCATAGCTGCATGAGAATGCTAATTTTTGAGTCTCTGGACTACACCAGATTGTAACAAATACCACAACTCTTAATATATCAGAGTTATGCTGCTTTAAATAAATACATTATTTTCACCTCAGGTTAACAACAGGGAGGCATCCCTTCTGCTTCTTAGGCACCCTTCCCTGGCTCAGCTTATTCTCCTATTAAATAATGACCAACCTACCACAAACAACTAAAATCTAAGACATATGGTAGGTTGGTCATTTCTATTTATTTCTCTGATATATCATTGTACCATGTAGAGACAAATTGCTCTTAATTTCGATTAGAAATGAGCCATTTTCCTTGCATATACAGTTTAGTAATCACAACGTATCATGTTGAACACATGAAAATAATAGTAATGGACATTAGAGTTTTAACAAGTTTTCTGAGTATCTCATTTGGCTTGTATTTCTGTACCCATCCCCCCTCCAAATTGAAATCAAAACTTTATGTTTCTAAGAATAATTCATTTATATATAAAAACAAGACACATGCTATTCGAGGTTGAAATAACTCAGTGCTTGGCTTATTGGCATAGTGTATCTTTGGATAAACCTTATTTTTACAAACTATCTGAACTCTATTTGCTTCATTTCTGAGTGCAGCATGAGCAACAGCAGGTGCACTTATCCAGGAGTGTGTAAACATGAAACTCTTCCCGCTGTCAATGCAGAGGAACGGCATGGAGCAGAGTCTGTGGCCTCTGCCACACAGCACCATTCATCTGTCAAACTCTTTCATTTGAAAATAATGAGCAGTGAAGAGTCTGAAAAACTAAATCTATTAAGAATATTTATGCGCGAGAGTTATCACTAAACACCTCCATTCACTCATATAATGAGATTGGCATCATGATAAAATCCTTGTCTTGTAAGATAATGATCTTATGGCTTTTTCTGGCTCTTCAAACAAAGATAATTGGGTTAATCTCTGCAGGAAGTCCATCTGTTACCAGTAAGCCATTTTCATTGAGGATGACTTTATTTTAGAAACATGGAAAAAGGTCTTGCCACTTGCTTCCTGATTCTGGGAATTAGAAGAATGGAAGTCAAAATCCAAAATGTAGGTTCATGAAAAATATGATTTCCATGGTGAATTCCCTCTGTGCAAAGAGTGATACTGGCAATTGTTAAGCTTTATGTTTGTAGAAGGCTTTTCATTAAGAATTCAAATACAATGTCTCTTGCATTAATCTTCATTAATAATTATGTTTCTGAGACAAAGAAAGAAAAATATTAATATTGCACAGTGGCATTGTTCTTTATATAGACAAAACTATACAATTAGGAGTACAAAGGTTACACAAGCAGCTTCAACTTATATTGACATATGTTGACTCCATCATGTACAGCATCACATTGTGAAGTACTGATTATTTCCTGTGTAAGACTCCATTCTGCTAACTTAATTTTGCTCATTTGTTAAAGATAAATTTAACCTTCTCCTTTTACAGCCCACAGTTAGAAGTTAGATTGCCTATCAGGTGCTTAAAAATGTTTTAAATTATATTTTTATGATAAATTTATTACTTCACATTCATTCTAGAAAAGAAATAATTCTTTTGGATATGAAGATAACTCAGTGAGTAATAAAGCTGGCTGAACAAACATGTGGATCCCCAGAACCCCTGTAAATCCTTATGTGATAGTGGAGAAGTTCATAGTGTTGCTGTCGCTAGGCAGGAGGTGGAGGCAAGATAGTCCTTGGGAGCTCATGTAGTAGTTATCTTGGCTTATTTAATAACCACTAACAAAAAATCTTGTTTCATTTAAAGATAGAAGGTGAGAACTGGCATCCATGAACTGCAGACTTCAAATCATACACTGTGGCATGAATGTGCCTGCATTACATAAACAAGAAGTTGCTCACAAATACATATATAGTATACACACATGTCATAGACACACATGACCTAAGTATACCTACATGACTTGCATTCACATCAAATATGCAGCATTACACACTTGACATACACACCCAAATACACAAAAGTATTTTTAATAAAGTAATTGTTGAAATAAAAAGATAATCCATCGTGAGGCAAAGTATTGATTTGAAATTATAGTTGATTATAAAGGAGTATGGCAAAGAAGGTAGTGCTTCCTCAGATATGCTAAACAAAGGTCATTGTCAAGGAACTGGCCACATTTTTTGATTCAGACTTCTCACGGTGTATTTGTGCTCTCAGTTGGAAGAAGGACAGAGAGGTTATTCCATAGGGTCAGTTCTGTTTCCTTTAGTTAAAAAAAATAATCTAGTTAGCATCTTCACTTGGGTATGAACAACTCTGTGTGAAAATATACTACTTGCTGTCTTTATTTTTCTATGACTTCATTCTGGCTTTTCTTCAGTCTGTCTCCCATATATAAATAATTTTATGAATACACATTGAAGCAAACACAGCTTTGTATCTGGCAAATGACAAAGGAAAAATTCTAAAAGTTGAAGAAAAAAACACAATAAACAGAAAAAAATGCTAATGAATTAGAAATAAAAATATGTTTTAAGATAAGAAATTTTAAGCTGGGTGATGATGGTATCCTTTAATCCCAGCACTGAGGAGGCAAAGGCAGGTGGATCTCTGTGAGTTCGAGGGCAGTCTGGTCTACAAGAGCTAATTCCAGGACAGGCTCCAAAAACACAGAGAAACCTTGTCTCAAAACAAACAAACAAACAAACAACAAAAGAAAAGATAAGAGAGGCATAGTAAACAGACCAAGTAGACAAGTCCAGAGTCAGAAATGGCAAGCACCATTTTTGCAAGCTTAAAAGCTATAGACAGTTCTCAGGAGAGCAGACTTATTTAAGGATGGGAAAAATGAGTTTCTGTTATAATCAGACAATTCTTCAAGGCAGGAAACCCTGCCTAGAAATGTAAAATGAGGCTCCTTGAAAGAATGTTGGCAGTCAAGATGCAAAACTTGTGTCTTTCTGGTATTTATGTATGGTACTCTTATTCGTTTTTCAGAAAATTCAAGAGTTAATATAGGGTAATGGTTTATTAAGTTTGAACAACTGGGCAGGGAATAGCTGAAGTCAATAAACAGTGTTGTCACTAGGAGAGTGGCTAAGTATAAGTAGACACGGGAAACCAAGCAGAGTTAGAGAAATCATCAAAAAATTGTCAATTCAGAAGAAACCCAGACTCTGCCTCCCTGCGGGTCTCTCTCAGACTACGGAAACTGAAGTAAAGAAGCTGTTTTATTCAGTTATTATCTACATCTTGTATGAGCCATTCTTCATCTCTTACTTTATTGACTATCCTCTCCAATATGACCTTACTATGATATGACTATGGTAACAAAACAGACTTTTTTTTGTCTGTGAGATGGCTCAGATGGTAAGTACACCTGGTGACAAGCCTGAGTACCTGAGTTTGAGCCCTCACACCCACAGGATGGAAGAAGAGAACACACTTCTTAACATGGTTCTGACTCCAAACTGAGATTGGAGCATACGCATGTCTCCCCAACTCCCCACCACACAGAAAATAAATATAATGCAATAACATTTTTCACATGTACATTTTTCATTATAAAAAATAACAATCTATGGATGAGAACTGGTCTTCTAAGCAGTCTTTGTGTACATGCCTTTATTGTTGTGGAGAAGGGGACCTAAGAGGAGCCTTGGCTGCTCAAGCTTCATGCCATCCTGAGGCAAGTCCATATATCATACCTATATGTATGTGTAATTTACTCTGATAGAATGAAGAGTTCCCTTAACCTGTTTTTGGGTGTTTTCATGTGAAATAATTCATTATTTCACATCATGAATTAAAGAACTCCTTGTGTTATCTTTATCCTTTATCTTTTTATTTGGTTGTATTTTTTAGCATGCTTCAATCCCCTCATCCTCCCTACAAGGTTAGTAAACAATTACATATATCCATAAAGCCCTCTAACGATCTAATATTTTATGTTTACTACCCACTAGAATCTAAACCATAATCATTATCATTAACCAACTGCTCCAAAGCTTGAACTAGTCCAGTGCAGACATTGAACAGGGAATAGTTTTCTGTCAGGGGTAGTGGCCAGTGGCCAGACGAGCTTAATGAAAAGAAGGTAAGACAACAGTAAGCCAGGAAGGAGAGGCATCTGCCCTTTGAATTTGTACTCCTCGGGACTTGATACATATTTAAGGATACTGTTTGTCCAAAATTTGTGTTAGTTAATTCTGAGAAAATATCAATCACATTAGGTTTATTTATCTGTCCTGAGATGTTGTAGCATGACAGCAAATATATCAATCAAATGAAATCTTATCCTCAAAATAAACAGGGTGCATGTTTCCATTGCTCATTCTTGAACTTGATTTTCAAGTACTTTATTGGTACATCTCTGTACATAAGAGAAAATTTCTGTAAACCTATTTCTTTTTGGCTCTTTATGTGGTTTCAGTATCAAGGTGTCTGTAGCCTTATAAAATAAATTGGGGATGCATTTCTCATTTAGAATTGCATTTGAAAAGACTTCTTCAGTGTCCAAGATCCCAAATGCCTCTGTGGTGTGCTGCAGTGACTTGTTTGTTATGTAAACTTTGTTTAGTGGGTACTAATACTAGAGTGAGTACTAGCTCTTGGTGACAATTATTCATAGAGACAAGTAAGAGGAGGTGGGTTTGGTAAAATCTGAGGTTAAATAAGATCCCCTCCTACCTTCTTTCTGTTTCTCCCTCCTCATCTTCCCTCTTACTCAGTGTGTAGCATTCTGAAGAAATGCAGCATGGGAGTTCACGTACACGTGGTTTACATGGTTTTGAAGTTGGATTCTCCCTTGTTGTCCCTTCCCTTCCCTTCCAATCCTCTCTTCTCTTAGCCTTCACTTCTCTCCATTTTTCTCTCTTTTCCACATCTGTCTTCTCCTCCTCTCCTGTCTCATCCCAGTACTCTTGTAACTCCTCCCAGTATCTTTTTTTTTTTGCTTTGTTACCATTGCTTTTCTCATCCACCAGAGTAGATTTTTTTCCTAACACAATTCCAAGGTGTATTATGTTTCGATGTTAGCAATAGGAAAGCTGAAGAACTGGTAAGGTAATGTAGCCAATCCCTCCTGAACCCAGGTTTTCATCCCATCTTGCTAGGTATTAGAGGTGTGACAGAAGGTGCCGCAGCAGACATTTAGCAAGATGTCCTACAATCGTCTAACCTGGTCAGTTTCAATTGTGATAACTGAGGTCTTTGGCCTCTTGCTCAGAGCTTCTGAGGGGGTTTATTTTATATAGGAGGGCTTTCATGGGAAGGAAGAGCAGCGCGGCAAGCTGGTGGAAGGACTGCCTACATGAGCAACACGAAAGGGGTCTGTTATTTTTTTTTTTCTGTTGCTGTTAGTAGTCAAGAGCTGTGAGGACCTCCACAAGAAGGCAACGGCATGCAGGGCTTAAATCTCGCCTGAGACGACAGAGAACAGTCACTTGAGCTTATCGGTGTACCCAGATGTAGGATAGAAGAAGAAGAAGAAAGACACTTGAAAAAGCTGTCATTAGTCAAAAATCAAAAAACAAAATTAAGCTATTTATTACACACTATTGAATTCTTTTCACCAAAGCATTAAAGTATAATTGTCACTATAAATCACAGCCAAAAGTTTCAAATAAATAGAAACAAATATATAGTGCAGTAGTCAAATTTGACTAATTATCAAACTGTGTTTCAGATAATAGGTTTTGCAGAGACTTTCAACATAGCCAAATTGTGGACTATTGCATCTAGAAAATTATTTCAGAAAGCAGGTGAATTAAAACTAGAAACACTGCCCAGAAGAATGGAGCATGGAGGGAAACCTATTCAGCCTCAATATCCTTCTCAATTTCTGCTCAAAATGTGTTCATTTCCTTTTTTAACTTTTATTTTTTTCTTTGTTTTAAAATGTAACTATATATGGTAAACATACATAAAATATCAGCTTAAAATAAAGTTCACGATAGAATATATGGCACACTGTGTATAGAATGTTCCGACAGAGACAAAGAAAAATACATCTTAACTTCTGAATGGGTAATTTAATATTTTCGTGACTGCCTTTTTATCTCCACCCTTTTTCCCCTCTACACTGTCATTGAGAGGATCTCACAGATGGGTGGGAAAGCATAGATGTCCAAACATAAAGCAGCTTTCCCTGGGGTCAAAGAAAATCACTGCATAAATCAACATATATGAGGGCTTCTGAGGGCTGCCACAAGGCAGCTTCTCAAGTCCCTTTTGTGTAATTTGCAGGGAGTTCAGCTTTGCTCCCTCACTACTTCCCACAAAAACGTGAGCAAACTTCAGACGGCTGCTTTTGCCTTTGAAACTTTGGGAAATTTTTCTACCCACATCTTTGTGTTTGAACCTTCAATGCCACAAGCATTCTCATAAGCATGGATTGCCAGAGCCCAGGGACGGCATACCCTCCCTCAGTCACATAGGAAAGAAATCTCTTTAGGTTGCCTTCTGTGCTCCACAGTGAAGATTTGGAGAGGATTCCAAAGTACCCCCTCTTCTATCAAAAACAAGGCCCACAGGGCCTGGGACAATTTGTAAAACACAACAAAAAGAATCAAGATAAAAATTTTCTGTAGCCTCCGGCAGGATTTTGTGTATTCAGAAACAGCGGCAGTGGGCATTCCATAGTGCTATGTGGGGGACTGAGCTACAAGGAGACACTTTCCTTGGACTTATTTGTTTACTTATTTATTATAAGCAATTCGATATTTCATGTACTAAATTGAAAAATGTCTCTGTCAAATATCCTACTTTTGTTTAGTTTATCTTGGATGATTAGTAAGAGCCTGAGATGAAAGGAGACAACAGCGTTGAAGATGGCCATCTTAGTGTGCCGCTGGCTGGGACGGGTTCCAGCTCTCAATGCGGACATTTTACTTTTGGAAACTCTCCAATTCTACGAGAGTTTTATATCCTTACCTGGAGGAGAAAGGATACAGGCATTTAAAAATGGATATAGTATGTATTTTCAGGCATTTTATATTTATTTGTTAATCCTTTTTAATTTAAATTTGAATGTGACCTGATTTTAGTTTCTACTTATAGAAGACCTCGCTGTGGTGTGAAAACAACTCAGCAATGGCCAAGTGATGTTGGAAAGCCAATTGGAGTGTTCTTCCCTAGAAAAAAGCATTTCTTCATCTTGCAACTTTCTTTAACTGTCAGTAGTCCTTTGGGCAGCGTTGAGACTGTGATCTTTGCCCCATCTACCTTGACAAATCTGCTGTTCTTCTTCAGCTCTTGTTTAGGTACTGAGGCTATATGCTGTAAATATGCTACAATCATAGAAATAAACAGAAAAGAGAGGACAAAAGTAAAAGAGGATTTATCATTAGATAGTTAAAAAATAGTTTCACAAGTGCAGTGAGAAATCTAAGTAAGTGTGGGGATAGCATAAAGGAAGTTTACTAAGAAAATGTGTCCACATAGATCAAGGAGGTTATTTGCAAAGAACCCCAAGTGAGTGTTTTCCCTTTATTTGGCAGAGAGAATAGAGAGATATACATTTTCATGCATACATGTATGTACACATACATGCACACACTTAGACATGAAAACACACCTACAAATACAGAAATAATATTGTCAGAATTTTTATATTTTTATATTTTTTCCTATTTTTTGCAAGGAAGGAAGGACAAGAAATCATATCAAAAATTTAGTACACAGTGTTAATAAATTTCTCTTCCAGTTTTCTAAGTTTTATCTCTTTCAAACACTAAGTGTGATATTGTAGTTATTGATATTTTTATTTCACGAGAAGCAGTTTAATAGATATAGTTGGAAACTACACTAAGATGTAAAGTTTAATTTCCATGTTTCTTAACTCTAGGTGAATATTATTGTGTAAATAATTTTACTTCAGCCAGGAAAGACTTGATGAGAGAAAATAGGAAGTTCTGGGGAAAAAGTAGTGCCATGATTCAGGATCTGCATGAAGAGATGAAATTTGAATAGTTAGTTCCAACACACAGAGGGTAAAGGAGCAAATAGATCTCTGAATTTGAGCCAGGCCTGGTCTCTAGAACAAGTTATAGGACAGCCAGAGTTACACAGAGAAACCTGTCTAAAAATAAGCAAACAAACAAACAAAATAAAACCAAAAAATTGCTAGAAAGTCAAATAATTGCTAAAGGGAAATATGGGAATCATAAATACAAGCCTCATGATTCATTTCCACTCAAGTAAGAAAGTATAATGCACAATAAAGGCAACAAACATATGAAATACAATAACTTCAAGAATCAGGTAGCCTGGTACATTGTGGTAGGGTGGCACAAGAGAGATATAGCAATACAGAGAATAATCCAAGGAGGAGGAAGGATATTATCAAAGAAGAGGAAATGGGAATCAATGACTATTACCAAAAAGAGGGCCTTGGTGATTAAGGTATTTGTATAACAAACATTTAAAAGGAAAGGTGACATTCTGGTTGGCTTACTTTTGTCATCTTTGTCTTTGTTTTAATTCATTGTTTTAAACATTGATGTTCCAACAAATAACTCACTGTTCAATGGGACGGAGATCAGGATTCAGAATAACCATGTGTTAATAGTTGCCCATGACTCCAAAAGAATTAAAAACAGTTCCTATGTTCTCTCTTCATGTTATCAAGCCCTAAGAGGTGGTAAAACAGACCACATATAAATGACATGGGAATTTCAAAGGAGAGAAAGTGAGAGCCAAACTGAAAGCAATTCTTTGGTAGCCACTACTGACATTCCAATGTGATGTAAATGAAAAGAGCACCAAGAAATTTAGTACACAGGAACAAACATACACACCGGAACTTCAGTGTGGTGCACATCGGAGAATCAAGCCATTCTCAGTTTCAGTGTCTCCTTGTCATTAATTCAATTGTCTTTATCTTAAAAATAAAACAATTGTTGTTTAAAAACAGTCTGATGAAAGTAATTGCCAGTGTGAAGTATCACAACTATTTGAACCACAATGTGAACTGTGAACCAATACTGTAATGAGAAGCAGAACAGGGAATGGGAAAAACAGTGTTTGTTGTATCAAGTGTTATTTAGAATAGATATTTGAAAAAGAATCAAGCCATTAAACTCTCACGATTTAGAATATCTTTTAAATTATTTCCTTACAAATTTTCTCATTCCTCCACAAGATGAACGTAACTACTTAACCCCAGACCAGTGAACACTTAGTGACTTATTGACACAGGGCAAAGAACATGCTTCTGAATTGTTTGTGCTTGAGTCTCATGATATCATTTCACATTTACATACTACTTGTCTGGAACCTTCTTTCTTGTTTGTTATTATGTTTTTGTTTGTTATTTGTTTGTTTCAAATGTATACTAAATTGTATTAAAATGAATATTACAATATATTAGAAATAATTCCCACAAAGAAAATCATAAAGATCACAGAAGAATGGAGTGTAATTCCTTTGGTAGAGTGTTTGCTATTATGCATGAAGGCCAGGTTTCAATCCCCAGCATCACATAAACCATGTGTGATGGTTTATGCATATGATTCCAGCAGTTGAGAAAAAGGAACAGGAGAATAATAAGCTCAAGGTCATCTTTGAATTCATGGTGATATCAAAGCCACCCTAGACTATGTGATACCTCGATAAAACAAACAACAGCAAAAATAGATAGTTAATGATGTTTGACACGTTACAGAAAGTGAAGATTGTATTAAATTCTAACATACTGAGAGGTGTGGTGTTCAACAGGTACAGAAATCCCACCAACCAGAAATGTTGGCCAAACAGTGAAAATTATGTATGAATACGGTTTTTTTTAGGCATATAAAAAGTGTTTAAAGCATAAATAATTCTTATGTAAACTTACTTGGATCTAACTTCAGAATAAAACTTGACTTTTCCTTCTATTAGGATTCTTATGAAAATGTTACTTGGACAAAAGCTGAGAGCTGCTCTGCAATGTACAAAGAAAAAATATTCAAAACTACTAATAAACGACAATTGCATTTTTATTAACTTAATATATATTTTAAAATGTATAACCTTATGAGATTATTCAGTTGGGTATAAAATTTTAGAATTGCGAACTTTTCCTCCATAAACACCATTGACTAGTTTGCACTGTTTGCCAACTCAGAATATAGAAATGCATTTAGAAATCAAAAAATTTTTTAACATTGCAAATTTATTAGTTATTAATAAAATTATGTTGAATTTGAACAGATTTTTGCCATAATGTTATCCATACACTACAGTAATTAATTCCATTACTACTAATGGTATTTCCTCATTAACTTCCTGAAATATCATATATGCTTGTATATAATATCTTTCTCAAAAGCCAAATGTTCAAGGAAAATTTCTTTCCATTAAAACAAATCAGAAGCTTCACATTTTAACAAATACAATATATTTAGTCAATTTTAATTTATTTTGAATAAGTTATATATTTTTTAATTTCCTTATTATTAATCTTTTTATGATAAATATTTTTGTAATTGAACTGCCATCTTTAAAAACACAGCTTTTGAAGTGCATAAAAAATGAGGTATTTGTCTTTTGGACATGTCAATAGTGTTTTTGTTTTTTGAGTAGTGGGGCAAGAAGCAATTCAGAGGAAGAATTTTTCTGACCAAGAATTTAAACATTAAGAAAAGAGGTGAGAAATGAAATCAACAACGAGAGATAGGAGTCTGCAGATGCCAAGCTGTGCACTGGTCTCCGTGGTGACTTATAAACTGGGCTTTCATGTGGCTCTTGCAAGGTCTGTGTTGCTCACTCTGTGCATTGGATTCATAGGCTTTTATTTGAATCCCTTGTCTGGGTTCCTATGGGCCTGTGTATGGTCCCTGTTTTGACTTTCAGGTACCAGTGAACCAAAACCGAGTCACCCCAAACCAAAGTAAACAAACAAATAGAACAGTCAAAACTATAGACTCTCATTCCATTTCTGGATTAAATTTGGAAATTTCCAGCAGAGATGATCTTTAAATGGAGGAGTGCTCCACATTGCTGGGGACTCTTGTCAAACCAAGCAGCTTTAAAATGGAACTTGATGACTTGGTGGATATCAAAGCAAAGACCCCAGATAAGTAGCAGGTTATAATCACCAGGTTGGGGTCCTTTCAGCCAACACGGTGCCGAGCACTAACTGTGACACACATTAGCCACGCCACTGGAGCAGAAAATCAATAAAACAGTGCTCCAGAAATAAAATGCTCCTTCAGAGTGTCACACTGAACTAATTAGCAAAGACTCATTTAAGAGGACTTATCTGTCATTAGAGGGAATAAGGTATTTACAAAAATTAGTTTTTAGACAAACATTTTTTTTTGAGATGGAAAGAAAGGAAAAGATTAAAAATTGACTCACAAAGTGACTTTTATTTTGACACCGATGTCCCATTGTGAAATGAGGTCCTTAATCATTTTTTCTGTCATGTTATTGTCAAAATAAAAAATAGAAAAAAGACAACTCATGAACAAATAGTAAATTTATTGCATTTTGCTATTTAAAAGTTTTAAAATATTTTTATGATTTTTGGAGCATCTGACAAACATGAGGATCATAGGTCCTTCTTTCTTACTTTCAAAGTTGTTTGAAATGAAGTGGTTTAAAATTTCCAAACTGTCAAGTGTGTAAACGTCATTCTAATTATATAGTTTTCATTATGTACTGAACCTTATACTTATGAATATATAGTTTTCTTACCTGTCAAGAAACTCAAATACACATGGATATATGCAACACAGGTAAGCATGTTTATAAAACCTCTTATCCTTCATAGCTAATAAAAGACCAGGATTCAACATTGCCTCTGTTTTAAATAAATTTAGTTCATAAAGACTTCATTAATCTGACTTATTTCTCAATTTCAGAAAATATAGAAGTTACATAGGCTTTACAAATAATGGAGAGGCCCAAGATAAAGGATATGAGAACCACAGAAGAGAAACTTTGCATTGTTGTAGTTAATATTTTGATTTAAGCTTCTGGGTGGCCAACAATCTTTCACTAGATAGGCTAGGGACCTAGGGAAATGCTTACACTATTGTGCTTCTAAAGAAATGTGGAAGTAAATGGACTCCTAACTAAATTCTGCTATAAGAATCCTTCAATGTTTTGCTCAGCTATCATCAGATAAGCTATCATCATCAGCTATCAAAATTTTGCTCAGCTATCTCTGCCTTCTTCAGAGACACACAACTAGACAATGTTCAGAGGGAGAAAGACATTGGGATAGTCAATCTTAAGTGGGATATCTCTGTCAAATCCTTGGCATCAAGACTCAGAATACTTTGCAGAAAAGGCAGAAGTATTATAACACCTAATGGGTATGGAAGACACCAAGGAAGCATTACTTTCCACATGCTGGCACACGTGTGAACTCACAGAGACCCCAATAGCATTTACAGAGCCTGAACAGGTACAAGCCAGAGTGGGGTCCAGTGCTGAGAGGAGGAAATGGGTACCATCCCCATCTCTAACTGTGATGCTATCTGCAATTGACAGGCACTCACAAAGGAAAAATAAGCTCTTGTTTTTGTTTTTAAATGGAGTCTTCCCAGGTATATAAGCCCCACTTAAGGGCAGGCATCATGCCTACTAGTGAGTGACCCACACAAGAGAAACTCAATGGTGCTGTGGGAGACTTCGTTGCCCCATAATGCTTTATGTATACATTTATTTTTTTTTACCTTGCTGGTCTTTTGTTTATATATAATGGTTTCTAATTTGGGACGTTTATAGGTTTAATAAGGTTTCTAGCTTGGAATTTTGATGAGTTTTCTGTGTGTGTGCCCATGTGTGTATATGGCTCTCATGCTCTTTCCTCTTAATCTCTTTGTTTGTGTGTTTTGCTCTATTCTGGTTTGTTTGTTTATTTGCCTGTTTATTTTCTAAGAAGAGAGAGAAAGAAGCTATGGTGTTGAATGGATGGGTAGGACTGGAGGGTCTGAAAGAAAATGAGAGAGCAGAAGCCTTGATCAGAATATACAATATGCAAAAAGGCTATTTTTGATCAAATACACTTTGACTTGGATCTGAAGAAATTACCTTGTCTTCAAACCATAGAAGGGCTTTTAATGCCTAGAATTTTCAAGTTTTTCAAAATAAGGCTTAAGTGAACATATTGCAAATCTTGTTGCTCAAGAGAAGTATGTCCTTCTTTGTTAAGCTCAGCTGTCTACTGTCTGAACTAAGAGATATCTAGCAGACAGACTTGGCACTCTAGATGTGCTAGAGAGAGTATGTCTACTGCCCTATGTGTTGATCAGTTATGAAGAGGTGAAGGCAACTTCAGATGTGGACAGTCTTGTCTTTTTGACTGGGAATCGAAAGGCTTAGAAGATAAAGATGAAGGGGAATATCCATGTCTATATGCTTGCCTCTGGCTAAAATCAATGTTCTACTACCTCCATGGCTCAAGGATATCATGGACACGCAGCAGAACTTATCCATGACACTGAGAAGTGTTCATACTTATGCTGAGGCTAAATAACTGGTCTATATTCATCTGAGATGTTTACGTTTTTAAACTATGTAGCTAGCAGTTTCTTGAGGCTCTCTAGCCTAAATATTTTCATTTAGAATACTAAACCTCTGATCCTAGAAGCTGATCTAGAAAATACCATCTATAGCAGCATATATATTATAGTGGTTCCAGTTTTCTGGAGGAGGCTAATAAGAATATATGCCTATATTCTACTTTTTATAATCAGGTATTCCACTTCATTGATAATCTTCAAGTCCATTTCTTAAACTGATAAAAAATGAATCTCAATAAAATTACTTCTTTTCATCTATTCTTCTCCACTTTCTCATATCCCTCTAATTTTCCCTAGGAACTGGCTTATGCTGTAATGTATTATTCTAGGCACGTGGTATCTGCATCGTTGACATCAACACCCCACGTGTACTACTACACTCAGCCTGTCACCTGTGAATCACACATATATAGGCACACAAACAATACTTTACATCATTATAGTGAATCAGAGAAGGATGCACAGGTCAAAGCCAAGGATACACAATTCTGGGACAGTCATATTATTCTCAGAGAGAAGTTTGAATACAAGATTGAAACACAGAAAGTGGGAGAGAGGTGAGTAAGGGTATGCACCCAGGACATAAAGTGCAGAGCAGAATGGCACAGATAGCTGCATAAAGTCACAGATTCTGGTTTGGTTCCTAATAAAGTAGCTGTGGACTTTAATTTTGGAGAGCAAAGGAGATGCTCAACTTCATCCCTTTTTTGAACAACAGGAGAAACAATTTTATTCACTGTTCATAATTATTTAATTCAACAAATAGGTGGGGAAGCAGAGCATTTTAAACACATTTATTCTGAATTTACACTGAATATGAGCAAAAGTACTGTTTAAAAACTTATGGGTCTATTGTTGAACAGCCAAAATCATCTCTCATGGATTTTAAATGTTCCTTGTACAATGGTTCCGCATAGTAAAGACTATCAACTTCTTTGATTGTACTCAGGATGGGAAGGATTTTGAGAATTGTTAAAAGAAATGTTAAAAATAGCCCATAGGCTGAGAAGTGCCAAAATAAGAATTTACTGCAGATGCTAGAGAGATGATTCCACTGTAATGACTTCTTGTTACCCTTGCAGAAGACCCAAGTTCGGTTCCCACAGCGTACATCAACTCAGTTTAGCACCCACAACTCAACAGTTCATAGTGACATGTACCTGCATTTCCAGGGAATCCAAAGCCCACTTCAGGCCTCCACCAATACTGGCACACATACACACGCATGGAAATCATATTCACATGCACACCAGTAAAGATAAAATTAGTCTTTAAAATAAATTTTCTTTCCAATTTAACTTAATACAGTGTAGCAAAGATTCACAGGATGATGTTGGGCAGAAATATCAGGTTGTAAGGAGGGGGAAATGAACTTATAGAAAATAAATGGCATCAGTTGAATGATTTCAAAATGAACTGGCAAAAGAAAAAAAGTGTGAAACATTTTTAATTTTACTCTTTGATGTAGGGTTTTATAAAGGTGTGCTTGTAAATTAGTCTATTTTTTCAGGACTTTTAAGAGAAAGTTATTTCTATTAAAATTGGCTAAAAATATATGATTGACTAGTGACAATTATTAATATATATTTAGTGGAAATTACAGTACAAAGCTATGCCATATTTAATATTTCAATGAATCAGAAATACAAAAGATCATGTATCAAATTAAGCTGGGGCGATTCTAATACTTTGGGGACTAGAAGAATCTGCTTGCAAATTGAACTTTCTTGGGCATTTGTTTTCTTAGACAGCAGTTTCACTCTGCCCAGTTGTGGTCAAATAGAAGTGGACATAGAAGGTATGGAGGAGAAAGGACCCCAGGAGTTAGTGATGAGCTGCTTGCTAGAGTCATGATCTGATCACCCACTCATCATAAATCATTTAAATTCTAAAAGTCAATATGTTCTTACATAACATACAACAAGCTTTATCTTGCCTAAAAGTTCCTATTATTACGTTAAATCAGGGGTAGAAATTGCCGGTTTCCTAGAGATGAACATACATATGATGGCCAGAGGTCAACCTCAGCTGCTACCCACTTTGTGTTTGTGAGACAGAGTCAGAGTTAGTAGACAAAGCTATGGAACTTCAGGGATACTCTTGTCTCCTCCTCCTCATTGCTGAGACAACTGCTAAACCACACCACACCAGTTCTAAATCATGTCTTCAGGAGAAGAAAAAAATACCTTATTTTCTCATGCTTCAGTTGCAACCATTTTAGTGATGCAACTGTCCTCAGTTCTCAAGGGAAGAAAGGGAAAAGGGGACTGAGGGAATTGCATCATAATCTCAAAAAGTAAACAAAGTAATATTTACAGAATTGTTACATCTCCTTATCTTGCATGTGGCTATAATGAGAATTGGAAGATAAAATGTGGCCAGCGGTTTTTTGTAGAAAGTTATATTAATCTGTGCTGTGGAGTCTCTAGCTACAGCTGAGCCAGTGTTAACAATTCTTGTAACACTGCCAATGAATGACTGGGTGGAGCAAGATAGTCTTGAATTGAAATTCAGGATTTTTAACCAAGAGCCAAAGACAAGGGAGAAAAATAAATAAATAAAAATTGAGAACTTAAATAAAAGTATACCTATATAAAGAGATAAATTATAAGTTACACATTTTCAGACAGTATTCATAGTCAATGTACGTTCCTAATGCAGTGACAGGAAAGCTTTTGCAGTGCCGCTGGACTTTATCTTATGTTTCTTCACTTTCTTCTTCACTGGGGATATTTCTGGGACACTCTCTATGACACACTTAACACCTCTGTCCCTTTTCTCACATTTCTGAACATGAACCCAATTAGGGGATTTTTTTCCCTTAATACCAAAGGACCCAACTTGTTCTGCTGCCTAAATCCTGTCTGTGTGCTCCTGGCAATTCTCTAGCATGTTAACAGCACAGAAAATAGAATTTTCTCCTCTTAGAGGTGTTAGGAGAATTAATTAATGTTTATGAAGCACCTCAGATACTTGGACAAGAAGGCCCTGAAGAATTCTCTCCTTCAAAGGCGGTATTATTACATCACCAAATCTGGAGGCAAAGAAAAGCTAAAAATAGCATCTCACTAGAGTAACCCCAATTTAACTCTATGCGACAGGTGTCTCTGTTCATTCTCTTGGGAAAGGTACTTTGTGAAGAATGTGGGAAAAGTTGACCTTGTATAAAATTGTGGATTGTGCAATTTTCTTTAACAGGTTTTTCTCCTATGCTACTCTTTTGATTTTAGTGGTTGAGGTTTCATTTCTTTTTTAACAGAGACATGAAACACAAAATGTTCTCCATTTTTCTTTCAAACTTTCATACCCAAAGAACAATGCAGTAAATATGTAATATAAGTACTTCTACGGTTTATATTACATCCTTAGAACACAAACTATTTTAAGTTATACAGTATATACACCGAACATCTAAAGAATATAACTCCCAAGTTAGGAGATTGAATAGTATTTTCATTGCTTAGATTGTTCTGTTGCCTCTCCTAAATTCAAAACAGCTCATGTTACATGGAATCTCAGTTAGATTGAGCCAACAGCAAAAATTGGAAGGGAACGTGCTACTTCTTCTCCTGGTCAAACCTTTTTGCCATGTTGTAATTTTCAGGAAATAAAATTATGGCATCAGATTCTGGTGAAAAACAGCTTTAGTGATTTTGCTTTGTGTAAAGGTAAAATAACTTGCTATGATTATAAATAGCAATGAAAACCAACAGCATGTGTTTTCACCTCAGGGATCTTATGATATAATCTATGTGCTCATCAACAGTGACTCATTTATTGTTCCTACTGAACTGAGAGGTGAGTCCTGGTGTTATTAGAGCTTTGCATGTGAACAATTTAAGGAATGGGATGGTGAAGAACTTCTCAACAGTTAAGGACTAAAAGGGCGGTGAGAATGAGACTCAAGTCTATGTTGTTTTACTCCATACATA